>NC_136411.1:111085515-111658015 GCF_051521515.1 Lactuca serriola
TCTCTTATGTTTTCGAGTATTGTATCTAGTATGAATTGAACCTCTAAACTATACCTACTATAGTTTACTAATGTTTTACTTGAACTGTTATTGAAAAGACTCATTTATCTACTAAGTTATGTTTGTGCTTTAAAAACGGAGTTTTGTTAAACTATAAAGCAACATAACTTTAAAAGAGTTTTGAAATGTTTTGATCACTTATACAAGACATAAGCAATCTTTTAAAAATTGTTTATAACAAACATTTACAAAATTATCATTGTCTTCAACTTGTATTTCCCCCCCCCCCCCCCCCCCTAAAAGCATTTAAAACAATTAAAAGATTCATTACGGGGTATGAACTCACCTAATGTGGGTGATTCAAACTAATATGCGTGTAAGGATGAGAAGCTCCTCGAATGAAGTCCCGAGACTTAACGAATACTAAATGACATATAATGGCATATATTAACATAAATACAGTGTTTAGAAGCAACCAAATTCAAGGAAACACCTCACGGGACTAGGAAACACTTTGACCAAGTGTTGGAATCACATGTGATTCATCTAAGGGGTGTTTAAGGCCAAGAAAAGGTGTTTACGGCCACACCATAAACCCTATGGCCGTAAACTCACGGTAATGTGATAAGAGGGTGTTTGAATGCTAGGGAAACTTGAGGGAACATTGCTCTACACAAGGATGAGCAAAACCAATTGATTGGAGGGTGTTGAGGTGTTTACGGCCACACCATAAACTCTATGGCTGTAAACTCACCGAATGGACTTATTTTGGTTCTTAATGGCAAGGAGTTTCAAAGGTTCAAGTGTTCTAAGGGTTAACAAAGGTCTAGAAGTGTTTAAGGCTTAAAACATCACATTTACAAGGGTTTACGGCCAAGGTGTAAACTCATGGCCGTAAACTCTCTTTGATGTTGAGTTTGGTGATGTTTCAAGGCTATGATCTAGTGTTTAACATGCAATACTAGATGATAGATGGAATACTCACACTTTGGAGTGCCTTTGAGGAGTTTTTGGCCACCAAGAACAAGTGTGTGTTCTTGGTGATAGTTGAAGATTTGAAGATCTAGTCAAATAAGATGATTTCCATGGATGAAATCATGAGATGATACTAGATTAAGAGATGTATCAACAAATCAAAGGAAAAATCACTTACTTTTGGGAAGATCTAGGATGAAAACTCGATGATACTTGAGAGGATTTGAAGAAGTTCAGCCAAGGGAATGAAAAGAATGAAGAAATGAAGTGCCCTTATATATATATAGGGGTAAGTTTATGGACACCTTGATTTTACGACCATAAACTCTTGGTGTCTTGGTCATAAACTCCCCTTGAATGAGTTTATGGCTTGATATTTGAACAATGGTTTTAGAAGGTACTTCCTAACACTCATTCCTTAAGTGTACTAGGCTAAAGCTCCTTAGAATGACCTTTAACGAGGCTAGAACTCATTACCACTGAGTCAACTCAACTGAGTGTCAGACTCATTAGTAATGAGTTCTAGCCTCGTTAAAGGTCATTCTAAGGAGCTTTAGCCTAGTACACTTAAGGAATGAGTGTTAGGAAGTACCTTTAAAACCATTGTTCAAAGATCAAGCCATAAACTCATTTAATAGGAGTTTACGACCGAGACACCAAGAGTTTATGACCGTAAACTCAAGGTGGTCGTAAACTTACCCCTATATAGAGTGTAAACAAGCTGAGTCGAGCCGAATACTACCAAGCTCGAAGCTTGGCTCGACTAAAATACTCGAGCTCTAAACACGGCTCGGACTCGACTTGAGCCTTGATTTTAAGCTCGAGCTCGGGCTCGTGAAATACTCGATAGTCTCGAGCTCGGCTCGGCTCGGCTCGACTAATACTTTAAAAAATAAAAATCACTAAATTGAGTAAGAAATATTAAACATTCCACATGTAAATGTCTAAACTACCAAAAAAAACCACTATTAATCACCTAATATCAATATAACATCAACCATATATGTCATAAATGAATAATTATAAAGAAATGACATATATCTTATAAATGAACAATTATAAAGAAATGACATATATGTAAATTACACTAAGCTCGACTAAGCTCGCGAGCCTTATGAGCTGAGTATTTTTGTACTCGAGCTCGGCTCAATAAGGTACACGAGTAGCTGGAGCTCGAGCTCGGCTCGATTAAGGTCGAGTCGATTTCGAGAATTTTCCGAGTCGGTCTCGAGTTTCTCGCGAGTTGGCTTGTCTCACTTACACCCCTACCCCTATATATATATATATATATATATATATATATATATATATATATATATATATATATATATAAGGGCACTTCATTTCTTCATTCTTTTCATTCCCTTGGCTAAACTTCTTCAAATCCTCTCAAGTATCATCGAGTTTTCATCCTAGATCTTCCAAAAAGTAAGTGATTTTTCCTTTGATTTGTTGATACATCTCTTAATCTAGTATCATCTCATGATTTCATCCATGGAAATCATCTTATTTGACTAGATCTTCAAATCTTCAACTTTCACCAAGAACACCAAGAACCCACACTTGTTCTTGGTGGCCGAAAACTCCTCAAAGGCACTCCAAAGTGTGAGTATTCCATCTATCATCTAGTAGTGTATGTTAAACACTAGATCATAGCCTTGAAACATCACCAAACTCAACATCAATGAGAGTTTACGGCCATGAGTTTACACCCTGGCCGTAAACCCTTGTAAATGTGATGTTTTGAGCCTTAAACACTTCTAGACCCTTGTTAACCCTTAGAACACTTGAACCTTTGAAACACCATAGAGTTTATGGTGTGGCCATAAACACCTCAACACCCTGCAATCCCTAGGAAACTTTAAGTAACTAGGAGTTATGTAGACATGATTTAGGATATGCATTGTACTTAATTGTTACGTTGCCCAAATATCATGTTAAAATAACCATAATTAGGGTGTATATATATATATATATATACACACACACACACAAAGATCATTTGATGATATATATCTGGAAGAGGTATATACAAAGATAGTGTGATGTGTGTGTGTGTGTGTGTATATATATATATATATATATATGTGTGTGTGTGTGTGTGTATATATATGTATATATAGGGGTAATTATGATAAAGATAAAAGATAAAATTCTATGGTTAATGTGTTGGTGAGTTGGTTATTCATCCAAAAGCTTGATTAAATTCGACATATCCCCAATATACCTATAATCGTTAATCTTGCGAGAGCTAGGAAGTTATAAATAGATCTATACGATGCCATGACAAACCCACTTGCGATTGCTAGCTACAATCCCGGCAGGATACCTTCCATATAAGTTATTATTTGACGTCCGATGAAGCGTTGTGATCTGGGGTACATTTACGGTCGTAGCGTCGATTCTAAGGGCTCATGTTAATACATTAAAAATTGCCTTAGAGCTTAAATTACCAGTAGGGACGCCTGGTATGGTAATTAAAATACGTTGGTATCATTAGAAATCCTTAAAAGATAGTAAATTAGGGTTAATAGAAGATAATCCTAATTAAATTACGTTGGGATCGTTAGATATCCTAAAACTATGGTCATTGAAGATCAATAAAAGATATCTTAAAAGATAAAAGACTATATAAATAAAAATCATAACTTACTCATATGGATCCCATTTTCGAAAAACTTTCCTAAAGTTTGTATCTCGAGGAGTACTACAAAACTCCTTTTTTGTACTTTTGGTCAAACTCAACCAATCTGTAAGTATCGTTTCGACGTAATTAATTTTAACCAAGCAGTTGATTTCTATTTTTATAAATTCCATGACTCCCTCCTTCGGATTCGGATTTTTACGAATTTTATATCATTGAGATCACGTTAGCGAGTACTATCCAAGTATGTTAACCGAATCAGAAAAAGTCACAACTTTTTTATCGCTAATTTTAAGATCCTAATGGACGATTTTTTTCATATATTATTATCTTAAAAATCAAATATTACAATGCTTTCTATTACATTTATTTTACTAGTGACGAAATTTCTTTGGTTTGTCACAGTCTCCCCCAATTTAGGAAATTTCGTCCCGAAATTTTACCTTGTCGATGGATTTCTTTTAGAACAATTGAGGGTACTTGTTCTTCATTTGGTCTTCTCTTTTTCTATGTATACTCTGGTCCTCTCTTAGAGTTCCATCGTACCTTAACTATGGGAATTCGACTCTGCTTGAGTCGTTTGACCTCTCTATCCGTTATTTCAACAGGTTCTTCGATGAAGTTCAGCTTAGGGTTAACCTAAATGTCATCAAGTGGAATGACGAGCATATCTTCAGAAATTCATTTTTTAAGATTTGACACGTGAAAGATATCGTGCATGTTATTAAGCTCTAGAGGTAATCCGAGTCGATACGCAACTGGACCTATCATTTCAAGGATCTCGAATGGTCCTACGTATCTTGGGTTTAGTTTACCTTGCCTTACGAACCTTATAAATCCTTTCCAAGGAGATAATTTGAGCATCACTATGTTTCCTACTTGGAATTCTAGGGGTTTACGCCTTACATTAGCGTAGCTCTTTTGTCAATCACGTGTTGACTTCATGCGTTCTCTTATATGCACTATCTTCTATGTCATCTTATGGATGATCTTTGGGCTTGTTTGTAAGGTATCCCATGTAAACTTCTTAGCTAGTTGGGTGTTACCAACTTCCGTCCAACAAACGGGAGAACGACATTTCCGCCCATATAATTCTTCGAACGATGCTGCTTTTATGCTCGTGTGATAACTATTGTTGTATGAAAACTCAACCAGGGGTATGTGAGTATCCCATTCATTCCCAAAATCTATCACACATTCTCTAAGCATGTCTTCGAGCATTTGAATGGTCCTTTCACTTTGACCATCCGTTTGCAGATGATAAGTTGTACTCACATCTGGGGGCATACCACGAGATTTCTGCAAACTTCGCCAAAAATAAGAGGTAAACCTACTATCTCTATAAGAGATAATGGACAAGGGTAACACATGTAATCTAAAATTCTCTTGAAGGTACATTATGATCATCTTCTCCATCTTGTTCATCTCTTTTAGTGGTATGAAGTGGGCAGACTTGCTTAATCTATCGACAACTACCCATATTGTATCATAACCTGCAGTAGTCTTTGGCAACTTGGTGACAAAGTCCATTGCAATATGATCCCAATTCCAATTAGGAATATTTGGTTGTAGTAATAATCCTGAGGGCTATTGATGTTATGCTTTAACCTTTGAACATGTTAGGTACTTGCTGACGTAGGTCACAATTTCAGCCTTCATGTTCGGCCACCAATAATGGGCCTTCATTTCTACATATATCTTGTCCACTCCTGGATGAATGGAATACCTTGTCTTATGAGCTTCATCTAAGACTAGTTCCTTGACTCCTCCTTATTTCGGAACCCATACTCGGTTCATGAAATATCTCGTTCCATCATACTTTACTTTTAGATCTATTTCCATACCTCTGAGGCTTTCTTCTTTAATGTTTCCTTCCGTTAAAGCCTCGAGCTGAGCTCTTATAATCTGGGAGATTAGATTTGTCTGAATAGTCATTGTAAGGGCTTACACTCTATGAGTTCTCACTCATTCCTTACGGCTCAAAGCGTCAGCTACAATATTATCCTTTCCTAGTTAGTAATGAATCTCACAATCATAGTCGTTCAGCAACTCTACCTATCTTCTTTGCCTCATATTGAGTTCCTTCTGATTGAATATATGCTGCAAAATCTTGTCATCCATGTATACCGCACACTTTGTTCCATAGAGGTAACGACGCTAGATCTTCTGGGCAAAAACTACCGCTCCCAACTCTAGGTCGTGGGTGGTGTAGTTGTTCTCATGTACCTTAAATTGTCTTGAGGCGTAGGCTATGGCTTTATCTCTTTGCATTAATACGCATCCCATTCCTTGGTGTGACGCATCGCAGTATACTACGAAGTCATCATTTCCTTCTAGAAGAGATAGTAGTGGTGCACTACATAGCATGTCTTTCAGCTTTTGGAAATCTGCTTCATGCTTGTCTTCCCAACTGAAATTTTCTTCCTTTTCGGTTAACATTGTGAGGGTTTTGGCTATACGAGAGAAATTCTCTATAAATCTCCGGTAGTAGCTGGCACTCCTAGAAATTTACGCACTTCCGTTGGCGTCTTGGGCGCTTCCCAATTCTTGACTACTTCAATCTTGGAGGGGTCGACATGAATTCCTCTACCGCCTACCACATGCCCAAGAAAGTGTACTTCTCTTAACCAAAATTCACACTTCGAAAATTTGGCATACAACATTTCTTTCCTTAACAGCTCTAGGGTTACTCGAAGGTGTTGCCCTTGCTCTTCCTTGGTTCGTGACTATACCAGAATACCGTCGATGAATACAATCATAAATTTATCTAATAAGGGTTTACACACACAATTCATAAGATCCATAAAGACTGTTAGGGCATTGGTTAATCCAAAAGGCATAACCAAGAACTCGTAATGACTATAGCCAGTTCTGAACGCAGTCTTTTGAATGTCCTCTACCATGACTCGAAGTTGATGATATCCTGATCTCAGTTCAATCTTAGGGAAGTAACTGGATCCTTTCAAATTATCGAATAGATCTTCTATTCGGGGTAGAGGATATCTATTTTTAATGTTCAACTTATTTTTTTCTCTGTAGTCTATGCACATTTGGAAAGATCCATCCTTCTTCTTGACAAATAAAATGGGTGCTTCCCATGGCGAAAAGCTTGGTCTGATGAAACCCTTGTCAAGGAGTTCTTGTAGTTACCTGGAGAGGTATTGCATCTCTGAGGGTGCCAATCTATAAGGAGACATCGCTATTGAGGCAGATCGTGGGACTTGATCAATCCGAAATTCTACTTGACAAACTAGCAGTAGATCGGGTAGATCTTCAGGGAATACATAAGGGAATTCACAAACCTGAGGTACTCCCTCGGTCTTTTTCTTCTTATTGTCTTTCCTATCGATAATATGAGCTAAGAAGGCATAATACTTTTTCTGCAAGTATTTCCTATCCTTCATGCATGATATGATCCCAAGGTTTCTACTAGCCTTGTCGCCGAAGATAATCATAGATTATGTGCTGGTTAAGGGTAGACGTAGGGCCTTCTCGAAGCAAAGCACCTCAACGTGGTTAGCAGATAACCAGTCCATGCCGATAATGACGTCGAAACTTCCAATGACCATTGGCATAAGATTAACGAGAAAGGGATGAGAATTTAGAGTTAAGGTACAATTCCTATGTATTTCCCTAATACTACTGACTTGGCCGTTAGCCATTTCTACTTTATAGGCTTCCGTAAGTTTACTAGAGGGGTGACCTAATAACTTCCTAAATTCGGGAGTAATTTAGCTTCTATCGGCACCGGTATCAAAAAGAATTTTTGCATACAAATTATTGATTAGGAATGTAGCCCCGTCACTACCGTCGGATCTTCGGCGACTTCCCTTGCTTCGATAACAAATGCCCTGCCTCTAGTTGCACCTCCCTGACCTCTTAGTTTTGGACAATCCCTTTTGGGGTGTCTAATTTCCTTGCAATCATAGAACGCTCTAATATCTCTATTGGACGGGGTTCTACACTTGTTTTCAAGATGACCTCTCTTTTCGTAGTTGCTACAGACCCAAAATGCCACATGGTGATGATACCCACATTCCATGCACTTAGCACTACATCCTGAAGTAGTCCTTACTGAGGGTGCTGCAACTATAAATGCTCGAATCAGTTCCCACTTCTTCTTTGATGACCTCTTAACCTTCCCTTTGGCTTATTTCCAATTTTTCCTTTATTATCATCTGCCTTGGGAAGGTCAGCCTTCCATACCACCGTTCCTCGACGAACCTCTTGATGGGTGAGACTAAAGGCTTGTCTCTTGGCACTATCAAAGGTAGTAGTTTTTAGGTCATGAATAAGCCTTGAATAGCCTAAGGTAAACCCCAAATATACCTCTCTATCTTCTTCTCCTCCGGGGTAACCATCCTGGGACACATGGTGGATAGGTCATTGAAGCGATTTGTATAGGTGGCAGTATCAACTTCCTGCATCATCAGATTCCCCAGCTCATGCTCTCGTTTTTGTATCTCCTCACATGGACTATATTCTCCAATCATGAGTTGATTCAAATTATCCTAGGACATGGCGTTAGCTATGTTTACGCCTATGGTCTTGCTGTAACGGTTCCACCTGCTCAAGGCTGCATATGCCAGGGCGTAGGCAGCGAATTTGACTTTACAGTCTTCAGGGCAGAAACTTATCACGAATACCGATTCCATCTTTTATATCCACCTAGTCATCCCAACAATTCCCTCATTTCTATAGAAGGGTTTTGGCTTATAGCTCATTAAATCCTTATATGAACAGACTCTACTCGGAACTCGATTGTCTCCTTGCGAATTCTCTCCTTCATTTCCTCCCGATCCTATATTCCAAGGGGTTTCTAGACTCACAATAGCATCAGCTACACGTTGGGCGATTAGTGCCTCAATCGTGGCTGAGATCATTGGCTCGGGATTCCTTTCAGGCCTTCCTGGATTATGTCTAGTGTGAGGCATGATTCTAAATTTAAGGTACGAGTTAGCTGTTTTTTTATCTTGCTAAGTTAAAAGGGATAACTTATTTAAAGCAATCAAAATAAACAAATAACACATAAACATTTAGATCATACAAAATTTTATGGATTTTCATAAACTTTTTACGTCAGTCTATCATAACCAAAAGATTTATACAAGTCTGGTTTGAATAGGAATAGGATCTATTCTACACAAAAGAAGTAATAGATTCATATATTGTCTACGCTGCTCTTCCCTCCCTTAAACCCAAAAACATCATAGTTCCTAGCTACCCAAGGCTAGAACTATCTACCACAACCTAAAGTAAACTACCAACCAAATCACTAACTGGGCTAAATGCTGTTGGAGGCACCCGACCATTGCCTCCAGAGTGGTGCTCCTATTTCTGATACCAACAATCTTAACTCCGCCTCTCTCACGCGCTGATCGAGACTCTCAATCTTGATCTTCTAATGCTGCAATAGAGTATGGCTCTCCTCTAGGTGATCAAAAGAATGGAGGATTCTTATCTCATCAAAATCCCTCATCTCCTCTAAACCTCTGATGACGTCGGTCAACATCCTAAACTCCCTGTGGAACAAGTCATGATCCTCCTCTAACTGATGTATGCGATCAGGGACGAAGCCATGATTTTTGGATAAAGGGGGCTTACATCATAATAAGAATTTTAAATGTTTTTATATTAAAAAATCATAATAAATTTTGTAAAATTCAAAAGAAATTGACGAAGAAAAGAAATCCGTCTAAATATATAAGAATTAAATCGATTTTTAGTAGTATCACTAACCGGATGCAATTGTCAGTAAAAAAAACATCCATAGTTTTTTTGTTCATGATTTATCCAATTATCAACAATAATTAAATTATTAATTTCATGTTACCAAAATAATATATGAAATATTAATTAAAATTTATTTATATAATTGAAATCTTGTTGACGATTTCTTAACTGAAACATAGTGGAGGAATAAAAATAGGTATCGACAATGTTGGTTAATTGTCATTTACAAAAGCTATTTATGAAAAGATGATGAAGATATAATCAAAATAGCTTGACATAAATAGGTATATAATCAATTAACAATAAACATAAAATAGATATGGGTGGAAGCATGTGGGCCTAAATTTTGGTCACAATTCTCACCGTTATTGTTATTAATATATAATAATTGGGAGGGGTGTAGATTACTCAGGGTCCTGAGGTGTACACACTAGAAGGATGGTTTGAGACTGGAGACTCTGATGATGGCTCTGACTCAAGAGTGTCCTTTTCCTGAGTCTCGGGATGTCCATCACCGTGGGATTATGAGTCAGGATATGGTGAGCTGTCACTTGGAGCTCCTCCTATCTTCTCGTCGTGTAGATCCTCCTCTAGTAGCTCCTCGTCCCCATAGGGCTCCTCGTCCTCATAAGGCTCCTCATCCTCGATAAACTTCGTATCAGTGGCCTCGACATCCATGGATCGTACTCTTCCTCCTCCGTCACTAGGGAGTGCGGCACCACCTGATCTTCCTCTGGGGAAGGAAGAGAAAACCAATCCCAGATATCCTCCATGGATGAGCTCCTGATGATCACGCTTGCTCCGACCGCCCTGCATAAGACATCCAAAACGGTTATATGTTTATGAGGGATAAGAGTAAAATCGTAATACATATAATTATAAAATTATATGTATATAATAGGTAGTACCTGATCTATTGTGATATTCTCCTAAGGGTTTTTCGGGTAAGCGTTGCCTAGGTCATCATCCTTGAGCTATGAACGGAACTCTCCGAGTAGTAAGTCAGACTTGATCCTAATAACTCTACGACGTAAATCCTTAACTTTTCTCAGTGTATCACTCTATACGGCTCTAGTATTCAGGGGAGTCGATTAGTGCTACTAATCCCATCATGTACTAGTCGTAGACTTTGTCCTAATCTAGGCGTACTAACTATCGATCCATAAATAGATTGTCAACTACAACATCCAGGTTTGAGAGTGTGTCAGTCGGACCATAATAAAACTTAGTTGCACATTCTAGGTCTAGTTGTGGGTCGGCCAAGTTGTAACCTAAAATCTTAAGTTGTGGTTTGAATGGATAATCTTTTTTGACACGAGGGTGTATTTATAAGAGTTTATACAACTCTTTATTTGATTAATGTTTGATTGGGGGTTTTTATTTAATCTTATCTTTGTGTACTTTTAAACTACAAACATCGGCCAGTTAGGAAAAGTCGAAGGGCATGACCATTTTGGCATATAGATGTACTGAAAATCCAGAACCTTATCGAAATGTTCTTTCAGTCTCGACTCCTCACCAAGAGTAGTTTATCAGTACAGTTATTATTGTTAATATTTTTATTAGGCTTTTGGATGAATAACCAACTCACTAACGCATTAAGCATAAGGTTTTATCTTTTATCTTTATTACAATTATATATATATATATATATATACACATCACACTATCTTTGTATATACCTCTTCCGGGTATATATCATCAAATGATCTTTATATATATATATATATATATATATATATATATATATATATATATATATATATATATATATATATATACCCTAATTATGGTTATTTTAACAGGATATTTGGGCAGCATAACAATTAAGTACAGTGCGTATCCTAAATCTTGTCCAACATAACTCCTAGGTACTTAAAGTTGCCACATGTCCCCACCCTACTCAGCCACGTCATTCGCAATCCGATTGAATCTGGTGTCAGGTGCAGGGCACGTGATGGCGCGCACTTGACTTGCAAGTAAGGATTTTTCAAAAATCATTAGTTCCTCATGTGTGCTCCAATCTAGACCCTCTCTATATCTATGTGATGATCTCAACAGGTACTACAACTTTCCTTTTGGTTGTTTTGGCCGGTTTTGACTTTCATTTTCTAGCCCAACGGGGTAAGAATTAATGATTTTATAAAAATCATAAATTACTTATATGGATCTCATTTTCGACAAACTTTTTTCCTAAAGTTTGTATCTCGAGGAGTACTACGAAACTCCTTTTTGCAATTTTAGTCAAAACTCAACCAATCTCTAAGTATCGTTTCGACGTAATTAATTTTAACTACGCGGTTGATTTCAATTTTTGTATAATCCACAATTCTCTCATTTGGATTCGGATGTTTAAGAAGTTTATATCCTTGAGATCATGTTAACGAGTACTATCCAAGTATGTTAACCGAATCGGAAAACGTCACAACTTTTTGATCGCTAATTTTTAGAACCTAATGGACAATTTCTAGCAAATAAATGTAACAACATATCTGATTCTTATTATCTTAAAAATAGAATATTACAATGCTTTCTGTTACATTTATTTTCCCATTATTTCCTAATGGTGACTAGTGACGGAATTTCTCAAGGTTGTCACATCTAATGACAAACACATCCGAAACCGAAACCTCATTCTCGACCTGGGTGTCAACCACATATGCGAGATAACCCATACACCCATGTTGTAGATACTAACGAGCCGTAGCAGTAGAACAAAAGGTTGATCCAACCCTAGTACCCTCTCCATAAATAACCAGTTCTCCCCCACTTCGGGCTCGAACTATCACATGCTACCTCTCGCAGTCAATCATTTCCCTAAACCTAATCATCCAATCCATCCCCACAATCGTGTACACATATCCCATGGGAATAGGGGTCAGATCAATCAGATAAGGCTCCCCAAATATCTCCAAAATACAACTCTGATAAACACTCGATGTAAAAATCCCGTGTTCGTTGGCGATAGCAACCCGCAATGGACACTCCAACTCGCCAAGAGTCATATCAAAACTCCTACTAAAGGAATGAGATATAAAGGACCGACTCACACCTGAGTCAAAAAGCACAAGAGCAGTCAAACAGTTCACTAAGAAGGTACCTATCATAATCATAAACATAAGTAAACAATAAAATAATGGACATAAATAATAAATGTAACATACCGGTAACGACATCTGGTGCCACCCTGGCATCCTCTATAATGAGCTGGAAAGCGTGACCACGAGCCCTCGGGGGCTCCGCCCTACCCTGGCGTCCATCCGTGATCCTCAAGGTGGTCGGTGCTGGAGCATGCGCCAACCTTGCGGCGAGTAGGGGACAGTTGGTGTAACGCCCGGGTTTCAGGGCTAAGCATATTTGTCGATGTAATAGTCTAGGTCAACTGTTGTAACTCATTTTGAAGTAATAAAGATGAAATATTTGAGTATTATGTGAATTATGTGTATTTATGTGCTTATAATTTAATTATAAATGTATAATTAATAAAGAATAAAAATAAACGTCAAAATTAAAGTGTGAGATAAGCCCTATATCTCTACATAAAGTTGTAGAATATGTCTCAAGGTTTCTGTACATATAAAGAACGCCGAAATCCGAGTTATAACGAAGAAGTTATGACCCGTCGAAGTTTTACGGCAAAATCGGCACGGCACCGGGAAGCGTAAATAGTGAATTTACGATAGAGCGCGATTTAGCCTTAGCAATCTAAACGAAAGTTGTATAATATGTTAAACTAAGAGCGTCGATAAAAAGAACGCCCAAATCTGACTACGTATGAAAAAGTTATGATTTTTCTAAGATTCGGCTTAGCAGTGCACGGCCCGAAACTCGAATTTTTAGTTCGAGCGGTTTTTGGCTTATGCGACCTAAATGAGAGTGTAATATCTCATTAATAGGAACTCAACTGTAAAAAGATGGACGAAAACGGAGTTCGTAAGAAGGAGTTACGAATTCTTCGCGGTCATTTAACAGTCTAAACGTCTCCTACTGTTAAACTTGAGATCGGTCGAGAATTAGCCGACGGAGTCTAAACAAAAGTTGTAGATCTTGATTTTACCTACGCGTGGATATAAAGAACGTCGAAAACGGAGCTCGTATGCGAGAGTTATGATTTTTCTAAGTTTGAAGGCTGATACGCGATAGGGGGTGACGTGGCACCACCAGAATTGGACACGTGGCACCACCAGAAGGTTGCCACATGCACCAACTCGGCGAGTAGGTCCTCCTACTCAGCGAGTAGGTCAGTCAGCACCCCTATAAATAGAGGTGTCGGGCATTCACTTCTCTTCACACCTCCCAAACTCACTTTCTCTCTCTAGCCTCCCTAACCCCCCTAAAAGCCTAGGTAAACCCCCTAGCACCCGAAGGAAGCCCCGAGGCTCCCGGAGTCCCGAGAAAACAGCCTTTTGGCTCGGAAACACTGCTCCAGCGAAGCCCGATTTTCGAGAAAACTCGCTGTGAGTGAGCTACGCCTAACCTATCTTTAGTTTAGCTTACGTTTTAATATAGTAATGTTATTAGGACCTTATAATAAGTACTTGGGCTATTATTATGGGTTATATAAGTATCGTTTAACGCTTATATAATAATAATAATAATAGCCATACTATTAATTAATCGCAGTTATCGTTAGACTAAACCCTAGTGGTATTGGTACTAGGTTTTATCGAAGGAAAATCGTTTTGAGAGTACCGAAGCACTGACCGAGTGCTGAGTCACCACCTTTCAGGTGAGTGCATAGTTACTTTTAGCTTACACATAGATATGAAGTATTTTATATAAATTACGTGTTATGTGTGCATATTATCTGAATACTTGCTATCTATGTTGGATGAACATTGTTATACATGTTTTCAATGATTTAAACTGTATATGTATTTTATATCTACGAAAATGTTGGGGTAAAACATGGGTATATGTAATAGGTGATGTGTGATAAAATGATGAGAGGCCTCGATGTTGATGTTGTTGATTCTGTCATCTAGCGGAGTATGGATGACGACCACGGACTCTTCTAGACAGTCCGGTGGAACACTAGCAGGCTCGCAACCTGTAGGTGTTTGTGAACGATGTGTTCACTGGTGTACTCCATCCCCCACATGGTTGCCTTTAGGACATTTATTGCTGAGGAATCCGCTTAGCAGTAGTGTCCGTCCCGATGATGATCCTTAGGCTAGGTCCCTTATGATAGGTGTTTAGGGACGTAAAGTGAGGATAACGGGAACGGGTAATCGGATTATTGTTGATTGATGAAAATAATAAACTTATTTATTGTGGGTTGAAAACCCTATGTGCTCACCAGGCTCCCAAGCCTGACCCACTCAGTTTTATGTATTACAGGTAGTGGCGCTTGAGCATAGATATGATGTTTGGACGAGGGATTACGGATATAGGCCTGTAGATATGAAATAATGTAGTAAGGCTTATATTGTACTGTTTATGCTTTTGATCTGTACGAACATGACATCCCAAGTCTTTTAATGAAATACATTTCTATGGAAATGCTTTTGATAAATCTTTATCATATTTTGTTTTGAGACAAATTCCGCAACACTTTTATTTAAAATGTTACTCTGATTTTTAAACAAAGCATAAACAAACCGGTCTTTTCTGGCCGTGATTTTGGGGATGTCACAGTTGGTATTAGAGCATTAGTTTAAGAGAACTAGGAATTTGTAGGATTTCTAGACTTAAACTTAGAATGCTAAGCGATGATTGTGAGGTGTGAGCACTAGCTTATTTTAGGAATTGTGCCTAAAATGCTTTTATGTGCTAAATGCTTTGTGCATGATATGCTGTTAATTGTTCGGATCTATGGTCTGTTGCCGACCGGATCTGGAAACCTTATGTGTTTAGAATTCTAAAGGTACGACTACAATATTAGAACTAGCATGTAAACGTTTCGGAGTGATAAGGACGATTTAAACGTCTATCCTAAATAAAGATCTAAATTCACCTTATTCGGTGTATAGATCAAGATGGCAAGGACCCGTAGCGGAAACGTGAACACGAATGGAGATAGGAACCAACCCCCAGTGGTTCAGCAAATACCTGTTGTTGAAGAAGTTGCACCTGAGCCAGTTACCATGGCTGGAGTTCAAGCCATGATTCAGGCTATGCTAGCTGAACAAAGGGAAGAAATGAGACGGATGCTCCACGAGAATAGGGACGAACCTACCATACATGTTGAACCGACGAAGCCAGTTCCCGAGCAATCTGAGGAAGGAAACTACAGCCGCCAAGTGAGTCAAGTAGGGACTCAAGGTGAGCAAAGGGATGGCCCAGAAGGGAGACACAACAAGGATGGACGGATGTACAAAAATTTATTGGGTACGAAACCACCAAGTCTCTCAGGAAGCCCAAAGCCTGTTGAGATTATGGACTGGATCTCCGAGATGGAGATGGTGTTTGAGAGTTGCGACTGCAGCGAGAAGCAGAAGACTGTCTTCGCTGTAAGACAATTGAAAACTGGAGTCTTGAGCTGGTGGAAGCTATTGACAGATACAATGCCACAAGGAGAAGCTCTGAAAATGTCATGGGACGAGTTCTTGGAACAACTGAAGGCGTAGTACTGTTCAGAGATAGACCTGATTGATTTGAACAATGAGTTCCAAAATTTGAAGAAGGGGAGAATGAGCATCGATGAATATGCTGCTGCATTTACGGAAAAGATGAAGTTGTTTCCATACCTAGTGCCTACTGAACTTTCCAAAATTGAGAAATTCGCAAACGGACTGCCAGCTGACTTTGGCCCAACAGTCAAGATGGCAACCACTCTGAAATCAGCTGTTCGAGCAGCTAAGAACGTGGAGACCCAACAAAAGGAAAGAGGTATGGAAAGGGCTGAGGTTGGTGAGAAACGGAAGTTCGATGGATCATCGAAGTCCAACAAGAAGAGTAGATTCTCGAAGTCTGGTTCGAGAGGAGGAGGATCAGAAGCGAAGTGGTGTGACAAGTGCATGAAGAAGCACTCTGGGAAGTGTGACGGAGGGGTCACTTGTTTCAAATGCGGAAAGCCTGGGCACTATGCCAATGAATGCACCCTCATCCAGAAGGCCTGTTATGGGTGTAATGAAGAAGGAAACATTTTGAAGGATTGACCGAAGAAGAAGGAGGCAGGAAGACCCAACATACCACTGAAGCCGAAGGCGAGAGCCTTCCAGATGACGCTCGAGGCTGCAAAGGAGGCAGCAGACGTCGCTTCAGGTACCTTTCTTGTAAATGGTTTGCCTGCAAATGTACTATTTGATTCCGGAGCCAACTACTCCTTTGTGTAGCATAAATTTGGTGGGAAATTAGCATTGCCTGTAGAAAAACTTGATAATGACCTGATTGTAGAAGTTGTCAGTGGCAAATTCGTACCTGTTAGTAATCGTATTAGGAACATCGTCATTGACCTAAACGGAAACGAATTCCACGAGGAGCTATTACCCATAGAGTTAAACGGTTTCGACATCGTTTTTGGTATGGATTGGCTTAGCGCCAACGATGCTGAGATTCAATGCAGAAAGAAGATAGTAAGGGTAAAACCACCAGGAAAGGAATCATTTATGGTGTACGGGGACAAACGCAGAGTGAATTCTGGAATCATCTCCCTGATGAAAGCCAGAAAATGTTTGTCCAAAGGATGTGCATCATACTTGGAATTCGTAATCGATGCTAAGAAGGAGAAGAAAGAGGTGCAGAATATACCAGTTGTGTGTGATTATCTGGAAGGCTTTCCCGAAGATCTTCCTGGATTACCACCTGATAGACAAGTGGAGTTTCGTATAGACTTGTTACCAGGAACAACACAGATAGCAAAGGCACCTTACTGATTAGCACCGACGGAGATGAAGGAGCTCATGACGCAACTTCAGGAGCTGTTGGACAGCGGTTTCATTCGACCTAGTTCATCACCCTGGGGAGCTCCGGTGTTATTCGTGAAGAAGAAGGACAGAAGCATGAGGATGTGCATAGACTACCGAGAGTTGAATAAGGCAACAGTGAAGAACAAGTATCCATTGCCGACGATTGATGACCTATTCGATCAGCTGCAAGGTTCGAGCTACTTCTCAAAGATCGATCTTAGGTCAGGATATCATCAGCTGAAGGTAAGAGAGTAGGATATTGAGAAGACTGCATTCAGAACTAGATATGGACACTACGAGTTCTTGGTTATGTCATTCGGACTAACCAATGCTCCCGCAGCATTCATGGATTTGATGAATATGGTTTGTAAACCATTCCTCGATAAATCTGTGATAGTGTTCATCGACGACATTCTGATCTACTCGAAAAGCCAAGAGGAGCATGGCAACCATCTGCGGGAAGTGTTGGAAGTGTTAAAGAAAGAGAAGCTTTACGCCAAGTTCTCTAAGTGTGATTTTTGGATCCGAGAAGTCCAATTCTTGGGTCATGTGGTTAACCAAGAAGGGATAATGGTTGACCTAGTAAAAATCGAAGCTGTAATGAAGTGGGAACGTCCGAAAAGTCCCACGGAGATTCGGAGCTTTCTAGGATTAGTTGGATATTACCGACGATTTATCCAAGGCTTTTCTTCGATAGCTGCTCCGTTAACAGCTTTGACCCATAAAGGAGCTACGTATACATGGAGTGAGAAACACGATGAGGCATTCGAGAAACTAAAGAAGAAGTTATGTGAAGCACCGATACTTTCTCTACCCGATGGAGTCGAAGATTTCGCGGTTTATAGTGACGCTTCTGGAGTCAGGTTGGGTTGTGTTCTGACTTAAAGAGAAAAGGTGATAGCATACGCATCTCGACAATTGAAAGAGCACGAAAAGAACTACCCCACTCATGATCTGGAGTTGGCAGCGATAGTATTTGCCTTAAAGATATGGAGGCATTACCTCTACGGCATGAAGTGCAAGCTCTTCACTGATCATAAGAGTCTCCAGTATCTCTTTAATCAAAAGGAGTTGAACATGAGGCAACGACGCTGGCTAGAACTACTCAAGGACTACGACTGTGAGATACTTTACCACCCAGGTAAAGCAAATGTTGTTGCTGATGCTCTCAGTCGGAAAGTCAACCTTGAAAGGAAAAGGCCAAGAGCGTTAAGAATCGAAGTCGTCTCGACATTTGTGGAAAGTATCAGGAAAGCCCAAGAAGAAGCTTTAGAGAAGAATGACCGAAAGGAAGAACGTTTGGACAAAACGTTAGTGTTCGGTGCAAATAGTCGAGGTCTGAAGGTATTCCAAGATCGGATTTGGGTACCTAAGATGGGAGGAATAAGAGATCTTCTGATGGAAGAAGCACACAAGACCATGTACTCGATTCATCCCGGTAGCACTAAAATGTATAGGGACCTAAAACCCTACTACTGGTGGCCGACGATGAAGCTTGATGTTATGAAGTATGTGGCCGAGTGTGCGACATGTGCGAGAGTTAAGGCACAACATCAGAAACCGTATGGGAGTTTAGAACCTTTACATGTACCCATGGGTAAATGGGAAGACATCACCATGGATTTTGTGACTAAACTGCCCAGGACGAAGAACGGTCACGACATGATTTAGGTAGTCGTGGATCGTTTCACTAAGAGCGCACACTTCATAGCAGCCAACGAGAAGCGGTCTATGGATAAGCTCGCAAATGCTTACATGAAAGAGATAGTAAGACTTCACGGTGTTCCTCTTACAATTGTATCTGATCGTGATAGTTGTTTCACATCACGGTTTTGGAGGAGTCTACAAGAGGAGTTGGGTACAAAGTTATGTTTGAGTACTGCTTACCATCCACAAACCGATGGCCAGAGCGAAAGAACGATTCAAACAATGGAAGATATGCTGAGAGCATGTACCCTCGAATTCCAAGGGAATTGGGACGAGCACTTACCTCTCGTAGAATTTTCCTACAACAACAGTTTTCACTCGAGCATCAAGATGGCACCTTATCAAGCCTTGTATGGACAGAAGTGTCGTACGCCATCTTGTTGGCTTGAAGCCGGAGAGAAGCAGTTTATGGGCCCTAAGATAGTCCATGAGACTGCTGAAAAGTTGAAGGTGATTAGGGAAAGAATGTTAGCAGCCCAGGATCGTCAGAAGAGCTATGCTGACAAGAAAAGACGACCGATAACCTTTGAAGTTGGGGATTCGGTTTTGCTAAAAGTCTCACCGTGGAAGGGACTTATACGATTTGGGAAACGAGGAAAGTTGAGTCCAAGGTTTATTGGACCGTTCAAAGTTCTTCAGAAGATAGGGAACCAAGCTTACAAGCTCGAATTACCCGAAGAACTCGATGGTATTCATAACACGTTCCATGTGTGTTATTTGAGGAAATTCACGGGAGATGTTCCCGACATAATTCCAATCTCAGAGTTAAGGATGGATGAAAATAAAAGGCTGATCGAAGAGCCTGTGGTAATTGTTGACTGTAAGACTAAGAAGTTACGACGCAAGATGGTAGACTTAGTGCTAGTCCGATGGAAACATTCGAATGGGCCGAATCTCAATTGGGAAACAGAGGATGGCATGATGAGTCGCTATCCACATCTGTTTGCTGATGCATGATTCCGGGACGGAATCATACTAAGGGGGAGAGAATTGTAACTCCCGGGTTTCAGGGCTAAGCATATTTGTCAATGTAATAGTCTAGGTCAACTGTTGTAACTCATTTTGAAGTAATAAAGATGAAATATTTGAGTATTATGTGAATTATGTGTATTTATGTGCTTATAATTGAATTATAAATGTATAATTAATAAAGAATAAAAATAAACGTCAAAATTAAAGTGTGAGATAAGCCCAATATCTCTACATAAAGTTGTAGAATATGTCTCAAGGTTTCCATACATATAAAGAACACCGAAATCCGAGTTATAATGAAGAAGTTATGACCCGTCGAAGTTTTACGGCAAAACCGGCACGGCACCGGGAAGCGTTAATAGTAAATTTACGATAGAGCGAGATTTAGCCTTAGCAATCTAAACAAAAGTTGTAGAATATGTGAAACTAAGAGCGTCTATAAAAAGAACGCCCAAATCTGACTTCGTATGAGGAAGTTATGATTTTTCTAAGATTCGGCTTAGCATGCACGGCCCGAAACTCGAATTTTTAGTTCGAGCGGTTTTTGGCTTACGCGACCTAAATGAGAGTTGAAGATCTCATTAATAGGAACTCAACGGTAAAAATATGGACGAAAACAGAGTTCGTAAGAAGGAGTTACGAATTCTTCGCGGTCATTTAACAGTCTAAACGCCTCCTACTGTTAAATTTGAGATCGGTCGAGAATTAGCCGACGGAGTCTAAACAAAAGTTGTAGATCTTGATTTTACCTACACGTGGATATAAATAACGTTGAAAACGGAGCTCGTATGCGAGAGTTATGATTTTTCTAAGTTTGAAGGCTGATACGCGATAGGGGGTGACGTGGCACCACCAAAATTGGACACGTGGCACCACCAGAAGGTTGCCACATGTACCAACTCGGCGAGTAGGTTAGTCAGCACCCCTATAAATAGAGGTTCCGGGCATTCACTTCTCTTCACACCTCCCAAACTCACTTTCTCTCTCTAGTTTCTCTCTCTAGCCTCCCTAACCCCCCTAAAAGCCTAGGTAAACCCCCTAGCACCCGAAGGAAGCCCCGAGGATCCTGGAGTCCCGAGAAAAGAGCCTTTCAGCTCGGGAACGCTGCTCCAGCGAAGCCCGATTTTCGAGAAAACCCGATGTAAGTGAGCTACGCCTAACCTATCTTTAGTTTAGCTTACGTTTTAATATAGTAATGTTATTAGGACCTTATAATAAGTACTTGGGCTATTATTATGGGTTATATAAGTATCGTTTAACGCTTATATAATAATAATAATAGCCATACTATTAATTAATCACGGTTATCGTTAGACTAAACCCTAGTGGTATTGGTACTAGGTTTTATCGAAGGAAAATCGTTTTGAGAGTACCGAAGCGCTGACCGAGTGCTGAGTCACCACCTTTCAGGTGAGTGCATAGTTACTTTCAGCTTACACATATATATGAAGTATTTTATATAAATTACGTGCTATGTGTGCATATTATCTGAATACTTGCTATCTATGCTGGATGAACATTGTTATACATGTTTTCAATGATTTAAACTGTATATGTATTTTATATCTACGAAAATGTTGGGGTAAAACATGGGTAGATGTAATAGGTGATGTGTGATAAAATGATGAGAGGCCTCGATGTTGATGTTGTTGATTTTGTCATCTAGCGGAGTATGGATGACGACCACGGACTCTTCTAGACAGTCTAGTGGAACACTAGCAGGCTCGCAACTTGTAGGTGTTTGTGAACGATGTGTTCACCGGTGTACTCCATCCCCCACATGGTTGCCTTTAGGACATTTATTGCTAAGGAATCCCCTTAGCAGTAGTGTCCGTCCCGATGATGATCCTTAGGCTAGGTCCCTTATGATAGGTGTTTAGGGACGTAAAGTGAGGATAACGGGAACGGGTAATCGGATTATTGTTGATTGATGAAAATAATAAACTTATTTATTGTGGGTTGAAAACCCTATGTGCTCACCAGGCTCCCAAGCCTGACCCACTCAGTTTTATGTATTACAGGTAGTGGTGCTTGAGTATAGATATGATGTTTGGACGAGGGATTACGGATATAGGCCTGTAGATATGAAATAATGTAGTAAGGCTTATATTGTACTGTTTATGCTTTTGATCTGTACGAACATGACATCCCAAGTTTTTTAATGAAATACATTTCTATGGAAATGCTTTTGATAAATCTTTATCATATTTTGTTTTGGGACAAATTCCGCAACACTTTTATTTAAAATGTTACTCTGATTTTTAAACAAAGCATAAACAAATCGGTCTTTTCTGGCCGTGATTTTGGGGATGTCACAGTTGGCCTTCACATGGCCCGCTTGATCATAGTGGTAGCATATCTTGGTACTCGGTACTTGGGCATGCTGATGACAATCCATTGCATAATTCCCATCTTGCCACAATTATGGAACCTAGAATAAGTAGACCAACAATCACCGTCATGCACCTTGCCGCACTTACCACAAGTGTGGCCCCTCTATCCCCAGAACGCGAATCAGCGGGCTTATACCAATTTGCCGTCGGATGTGACTGCACTGGTGCATGTGGCTGCTCTCTCGTCTGAAGCTCCATCTTTATATCTCGCTTCCTTGTGACATCCTGAAGCTCATTGAGGGTACCATAACATTAGATGGATACGAACTGCCGAATGTCGATCTTGAGCATAATCAAGTATTTCATCATCTGAGCCTGCTCTGAAGCAACGAACTCAAGATAGAACAAATCCCTCTTCATATATATCTTGGCGATGTTTGTCACCGTCTCAGTCATCTATCTTAGATCCAGGTATTCCTGAATCAATCTCTCCATCCCCACCAAGGGAACATATCTCAAATGGAACATATCCGAGAACTACTCCCATGTAACAACAACCCTCTGCTCGGGAGTGTACGAACCAGTCACTAATCTCCACCAATCTTTTTCCCCTAACCGGAGAAGGTTCAGGACGCACTTGACCTTTTGGTCATTCGGGCACGAGCATGGGAAGAAACAACCCTCCATATCAGACAGCCACCTTATAGTCACAATCGGGTCCTTGCCACCATCAAACTATGGGGGCTTCGAATCGTCGAAATCCTAATACGGAAATGATCACTCCCCTCGAATCCATGTGGCAAAAACAGTCGAGGTGGATGGAGTGGCAACATCCTTAGTCAATGTACCATAGTGCTCATCGAATAGATCAATCATGGTGGTCTTGATAGAACCAAACATCTCTGGGATAGAACTTCTAATCGTAGTAGCCACCTCAGCAACAATCATCTCACGAATCTGATCCTCAGTCAACCACAACCTATCCTAGCCACTCGCTCTAGATCTGGATCTGGATCCTCTCGTGAACACCATATTGAAAAAGAACCAATAGATACATCAGAAAATGCCACCATTCATACTATACAATCATCACAGAGAGGCTAAACCCTCAGGGTTTGTGGCTCCCTTTTTACCCGTACGGGTCCTATGCTTTCAGTAGTATGGGCCCGTACTACCTTCCACACCTACCCGTATTTGTTCCAAGTATCACCACAAACTACCCAATAACAAATTCACAACTAGCATACACATACATCCTATCGTTGATATCTCAAGAGTAGCTAATCATTCCTTAACGGGCGTGCTACCTACACATACTCACTCATGAAACTTCCACCAACCGTGTAGCCACTCGTGTATGCTAATCATACATAATGCTAGATCCTATAGACAGGCGAATACTTGACCCTACCCTAAGCCCTTCATAAGACAAGAACAGGAAATAAAGTTAAATCAAACATTCCCAGGCTATAGAATCATAGTAATGTACAACTACGATGCACACACTAAGCAACTACAGTAATGATGTCAATTTCACTTAACATACAAGAAGTTCTCCTAGGCTATCAGGCATCATACATTAGGAAATTCTATCATGCAATCCCTGAAGATCCCTAGCCTATCACTAGCATGCAATTCTATCATAAATATCAATAAAAAATAACAGTATGGTAACTTGGGGTATACTTCTTGCTCCGGTTGATCGTAAACATCCGATTCCTCCTTGGTTACTTTTGAAAACCTTTTTTAGTTCCTTAGTCTAAGTCTGGATTCACACGAATGTTCATCCATTTCTCTCAAACCAGGGCTCTGATACCAACTTGTAACATTCCAAAAATCACAATATTTACAAGAAACCATTGTTTTCAACCAAAACCATATCAAATCAAGTGTCAAATACAAATATACCCAAGTTCAATGTATCCTAAAATCTCCAAAAACATATCATCGAAGTATGTGTACGATCACGCCTTCGCCTTGCCCCAGTCATCCGAAGTACCTGAAACATAAACTTAAACCGTAAGTTAAAGCTTAATGAGTTCCCCCAAAGTACCATCGCACAACATCTAACAACATGCATATTGGATCCACAACTAACAGACTGGATTACCCCTCGAGTCCACAGCATGAGTCTGACTTGCCTTCAGGCCCACAACTCATGTCTGGCTTACTCCTGAGCCTACAGCATAAGTCTGGCTTGCCCCTTAGGCCCACAACTTATGTCTGGATTGCTCCAAAGTTTATTGGATTTTGCACAAAGCAGTAACACCTCAACCCAACCATACTATGTCGACATATACATAACATATAACATATAATAGTAACAGATAATCATATAACCAGTCAACAGACTAATTGGTGGATCTACATATCACTATTGCATAACAACATCCTATATACCAGGACTCATTACTAACAGATCAATACATCATAGGAATATCCTCTAAACCAGGATAAATAACCCAGTGGGTCGACATTGGTGCCTTCGACCCATAAGTAAAGTGAGGAAAACTCACCTCTCAGGCTAAAAAGATTGTTGAACAGGTCACAACTTTGAATATCAACTCAACCGGTCACCTATTCATTAGAACATGACCAATTTTAACTTATAGTTAAAATACCATTGGGTCAAACTTTGTCAAAACCTAGTCAAAGTCAAAAGTCAAAAAATTCAGTCGAGTCCACACAGCTGAGTACGTTGGGCGTACTTGAGCATTGACCAAAAACAGGAGTGTGACTGTGTACGCGCAGCATACCATTTGGTATGCCCAACGTACGCGCCTGGCCCGTTTCCTTTCTTATTAAGAGCTTAATTCTTAAGTCCTTACGTCCAAATTATAGATCTTGTTCTTAAATGTTGTCCTTAACCATAAAGTTTCCAAATTTATGGTCTTGCATGGCCATTAAGTGCTAAATACCAAAAATCCTAACCTCTTAACCCATTAAGACATCCAAACTTATGCATGAAAGGGAACATAAAGACCAAGAACACATTTTTATGTATATAAACACTCCACAACATCTGAAAGGACAACTTAAATGGACTTGAGTAGCTCATACTCATAATACCAAACTAATGTGACCAAAAGAACACAAACTTCATGGCTAAACTAGATCTAATCATAGCTCATCAATTTCAGAGCTTTTTACCTTCAAAGGGTGTCCAAAGATGATGTGATTCTGGATCCAATATTCTCCACACTTCTAGGATGATCTCATCTTCTTTCTTCCTCCTTCAAGTTCAACAAAACACATACATACACCAAGCTCAAAATGGCCTCAAAAGGATAGGATTTACAAAGGGAGTCAAGATGGGGTTGGAGCCTGATGAAATGGAGGAAACATGGGACTTAAGGATGTTTAAATAGGGTCCAAACCCTAATATTTAGGGTTTGGGATCCTGCAACGTAGGCCATGCGTACGCTATGTACGCCCAACATACGTGCCCCTCACCTAAATATTAGAAAAATTCCACTATGGGCCATTTTGCAACAGTCTTCACATATAAGGTTTGGAAATGCAATTTACCTCCAATATGAATGTTATAGCTTCGAAAGAAAAGTTGTAATTTTTATTTCTAGGTTATGTTGTCATACGTATGTTTGGGAACTTAACAAAAATACCTTGAGGTTAGCATAATTTTTGTAGGGTGTTTTCAAAGGGAGGCAAAAATGAATATTGTTCAAAGTGTGTGGGACACGTTTATAAGGATTGTGAGTATTTAGGATTTGGGTAGTAATTAGGATTTTAGATACAACTATATGGATTGAGGCGATACATAATTGGCGAATTCAAATTGGTGTATTCTATATCATGTTGGTGAGCAAGGTTTTGATATGATAGTGTATAATAATAATCTAGTTTGCTTGAGGTCAAACAAAAAGATAAGTGTGAGGTATTTTGATATGGTCTTATTTAACTATATAATTTAGGTCATTTTCTTAATATATTTTATTAAAATGTTATATTTTAAGATGTATGATACTTAATATGCTTTTAAATGTTCATTTATAGTTAAAATCATAAATAGGATGCAAAAGGAAGCAATCAGAGCTGAAACTGACGAAAAACGAACAAAATTGGAAAAATATTGACTGAAGATGTGTCGTGCCCTTTACTAGGCATGCCGCACCCTGCTCAAATCCTGAAAAAGAATTCCAAAAACTTTCGTCTCGGTCTACGTGTTCATGTGCAACAAGAAAACCCGATCACCACATCGTGGTGAGACATTTACCATGTCGTGGTGCCGTAATTTTATAAATATATGAGTTTTTCAGCCCCAATTCGAATGCGAACTTACACCAACTTGGGGAGCAACGAGCAAGTTATTTGTTGGCTCAAAACATTTTTGAGAGCTAAAGAATACCTTTCAAGTGTGTATTTGAAGATCAAGCGAGAATTCGTCGAGTTTATCATTCTGGTTTGTTTTATATCCTGTATTTCAATTCCAAATTCATTAGATTCTATTTTCTAGATATGATGCAAGGCTAAAAACGTTTTTTATTTCACTAGAAGTTGACAAAACCTAGTTGATATGTTTTGATTTTGTTAGTAGAATTATATGAGCTGGATTTAGACTTGGGGAAATCTCCAATAAAGTCCCAAAATTTTGGTCAAGTTTATGTTTTAGTCGTAAATTAATTTTTGTCTACCAAGAAGTCATAAAACCGACAAGAGTTTGCATTTTGACCGGTTGGAACCAGTAACAAATTAATTTGTGACTATTTCGTAAACTGACTAAAAATATTGAGACTTTTCTGCAAATAAAAATATTGGGACTTTTCTACAAACAAAAATATTATAACCTTTCTATAAAAAAACCTTATTATTATTATTATTATTATTATTATTATTATTATTATTATTATTATTATTGTTGTTGTTGTTGTTGTTGTTGTTATTGTTATTATTGTTGTTGTTGTTGTTGTTGTTGTTATTATTATTATTATTAAAATTATTGTTGTTGTTGTTGTTGTTGTTGTTATTGTTATTATTGTTGTTGTTGTTGTTATTATTATTATTATTATTATTATTATTATTATTATTAAAATTATAAATAAGTATACTCTTTTTTAAATTTGTTATTATTAATATTTTTAATAATACATATAAATACATTTAAATGAAAAAAAATATTAAATACATTTTCAAGAGTGAAGGTGGAGGGGATGGTGATACTTTAAGCATTGAAATCATAAATGTATGTTTGTATATTATCACTTTGTATATGGTCATTTTACATTTGTTATTATTGTTTTCAATTCAAAATATTAACACTTAACAATTTAAAAGAAATTACTTATATATATTATTAATAATATTAATAATAATAAATTTCAAAATCTGTATACTTATTTATATTTTTAATATAATAATAATAATAATAAGGTTTTTGTTTGCAGAAAAATCCTAATATTTTTGTTTGCAGAAAAGTCCCAACAATTTGGGTCAGTTTACGAAATAGTTCCAAATTAATTTGTTACCGATTCCAACCAGTCAAAAATGGTCAAAATGTAAACTTTTGCCAGTTTTTAGGACTTTTTCGTAAACAAAAAATTATTTATGACTAAAACGTAAAGTTAGTTAAAATTTTGAGACTTTATTAAAGATTTTCCTTTAAACTTGTGTTCTATTGAATGTTAAAACTATGATTTTTGTTCCGAGTAAATGAATTTGATTAAAGCTTGTCTAATTTTTTCTATGATTAATTATGATTAATAGAAGCCCTACTTTTGAACTCCAGTTTAGAAGAGGGTTAAGGTAAGGAGATCTTTTGTCCATTTGTTTTTTCATAAGGTCTTCTTATTGTTTGTGAAGAAGCAATTGCTAAGGGGTTTTTTTTTTTTTTTCTTTTTCTTGCAGTAATAGTGAAGGATCAAGGTACTCTTATATCTTATTTAGTTTTTTATTGCTAATGATGCCATTTTTCTTGGCAAATAACCGGATGATAATCTTAGTAACATTGTGTGTATCATGAGATGCTTTTTATATAGTGTCGTTTCTTAAGATAAATATTCAAATGAGTAACTTAGCAATACTAGGTGTTCCAGTCGATGTTATAATTTTTATTGTTTGATGTCCGTTTGATATAATTCTATTTTTCTTATCTTGGTCTTCTAGTTGGTTCTGAAATGTCTAGGGTGGAAGTTTGGAATCCCATCCTTGACCATTTCGGTAGCATTCATATTAATTTTACACCATGTTTCCGAATCCAACTTAACGAGCAAAATGAAAGGAAATAAATGGAACTAAGACGAAAAGGAAATTTTGATGTTCCTAAGTTTTTTAATGGAATGAAGTGAAAAGAAGTGGAAGTATAACTTTCTCTCCTAATTTTCTTTCTAATTTGGAGGGATTTGAAGATAAATGAATAAAATGTTTATTTTCCTTTCATTTTTTTTTTCGAAACGGAAACATCAAAATATATATTTTTTTCTTTTTCTTTCTCTTCTTCTCTGTCATTGTTTTATTTCGTTTTTTTTCTTTGCTAAAACCCCAAAACAATACAGTATGGCTCTAGAAGTGATTCTTTTTTTGGAGTCCTAAAACGTGGTCTTTTAAGGCGGATAGCTGGGAGAAAAAAAGTGTGTTTGGTCAAATGGAACAAATGTTTGACTTCTAAAGATGAGGGATGGTTACGAACAGGGAGATTTAGGTAGTGTTTGTTTTTTGTCTGCAGATCTGCGTGACTTCTTCTGTCTGCGCCGCGCAGACCACGCGCAGACATTAGCATTCGCAGACTGTTTGTTTTTTTGAAGACTGCAGACCTAAAAATGTCTGCGCGCCCTCTTTTTGGCGCAGATGTGGATCAGAGTCTTCTAACATCTTCGGACATCTTCTAGCCTAAAAAAACATATATATCTTTATTTTTTTTAAGTTTTTTTTTTAATTTATAATTTTTCTAACTTTATTGATGATAAACAATTTGAAAAAAAAAATTACAAAACTTAAAAAAACGTTCGACGATACAAACATGATATTTTTGACAAATTTATAAATAAAGATTTATTACAATAATAGTCGTTGAAGTTGTTTATATAAATATGAAAAAAAAATCATAATATATTCTTATATTTTTTTGCCAAATTTTAAAACATTATTTAATAAAATATTGTCAATTTCTCGAGAAAAATATTTATGGTATGTTTTTAATGGATTTAATTGAAAAAACCGAAGTTTATTTTCATCCATTTATGTATCAAATTCTTTGATCACTAATTATAATGTTTAGTTATAACTTTGCAACCAAAGTTGTTGGTTTTTATCAAATATATACGTTACTTTATACCATTTTTATTTTTATTTTTTATACAATAATATAGAAAAGTTGATATAGATTTGTTAATTATTTATAACAAAGTCATAAAAATATTAAAAAATCACTTTGAAGTTTTAAAAAAATCAATTTATTTAGATTTCATTTTATTTTAGTAGCTCGCAGATGTTAAAAAAACAAACAGTCTTTTTTTTTCAGACTGCAGACGTTTCGTCAACCTCTTCTACTGCAGAGGTCTATAGATGTAGTCCGCAGACTACAGACATTTTTTCTCAGAAAAAACAAAAAGCACCTTAGTGATTTAACCGTCTTCACTCCATGAATGGATTTTAGATTTTTTTTTCCGGAGCTAAGATCTTTATGAAGCATTGGTAAAAGGGGTGGTATTGGTTTGGGTGCAAATAGAGGAAAAGTTCACCGTATTTTGTCCGAACCAAAAGTACGATTTAAGTAATTTACTAGATAACTTTTTAAATGTCATTTCATCAATTTTATGTGAATGCATGAAGACAACCATCGCTATTTACCTAAATTGCCAAATTTACAACCAGACACACTCTTTTTCACATAAGTAAATGCGACGTTTGACATGGTACACAACTTTTGAAAGAACCATCTAACATGCCTATCAACAATGACGTTATATAAATGTAGGAAAACCAATAAAAATCACTCGTGGATAAAATCAGTGTTCTCAATATCTTTTAATAGCAAGTAGATCTTTAACTTCAACAAAAAGGAAACGGTACATGTCGAGCCAAAAAGGGTGATATATGTTTTTTCTGGAAGAAGTACAAAAAGCAATTGGATTCTTATAATTTATTAATTTAGTTATTTAATTATCTTTTTAGTATTTAGGATTTGTTCAACATCGAGTTTTCAAGATGCTTTTAGAAATTTTAGCTTTTACATCAAAAAACTCGATAAAAATAAGAAGTTTCATTTAACGGTAGAATATATTAGATTTTATATTACACAAAACACTCATAATCTCTAAAAACTAGTTCAATTAGTTTTTATGAGATTTTAGCTTTTGGTTTTATATGTATACGATTAACAAATCTTTTTTTTTATTAATTTAATTATCACTGTACAACGAATGAGATTGCAAACAGGCAACAAGCTGTCCCGCTAAGCCTTTTTGTATGATAAATCTAATTTTTTTAAAAACTACATCTATAGATTTAGAGGATATAACATTGTTATGCATGATCCCAACAACTTTTTCATATTGTTCCATCTAAAAACAACTCTTCGAGAACTATTAAAAGTGGGTTTAAACTTTGTCCAATGAAGGTTGCTTTAATGGAGATTGGTGCTCATAGTCATAACAAAGTTCTATAATATTACTATAAATAATAGTGTCATTTTGAGTTACACGCAAGAACAAAATAAAAATTAGATTTGAATATATATTTATTTAAGGAACTTGTTTTGTTAATTAATTAATAGTAAATAAAGAAATATGGAATATTCCATAATGATTTGAATTCAATAGAAAATTTCAATTAAGTTTGGTAATTATCTATAGGGTTTTAAATCACCTCCCTATAAATAAAAGGCTTCAAATTCAGTTTTGGCACTTGTGAAATATACCTCTCAGCCTAAATAGTTCGGAATCCTAAAAAATCCTACAGAGAATCTTGAAGTGCAGTTCCCACGCCGTAGAAAGGTGTTCTCCACGTCGTGGTCGAGGAACAAAATCGATATATTGATTATGTTTAAAGTTCATAGTTTGAGGATTGTTTGGATCTATTTCTTGTTTGCTTATTGGGTGTGATTAAAGAAGAGGAACTCTACGTTGGGTTCTCTAGTCCTTTCAACTAGCTCGTCAAAAGAAGAAACCTACAAAGAAATCAAATGTATGGTTTTCCTACTTTGTGTGGCATATCAAAGTTGCATAGATTAGTCGAGTTAGATCTATTTGGTTTTGAGTCTTTGATCAAAATTGTTTATTATTTCCGCTGGTCAATTTTTGATCTTCTTAAGAGGCTCGAAACTCATCAATGGTATCAAAGACTCGTTAGCTCAAGTTTATTGCACTTTGACTTTGTCTTGACAAGTATGTTAGAGTTTGTATGTGTAGGGTTTCTGTTTTAAATCATTTTAAAAGTCTAGAAATTTTCCTTGGTTGAAAACAAATCTATTTATGCTTGAAAAACAACCTTTTGTTCGTTCTGCCTCTTCATCACGTCGTGGCTGGTCCTCCACCACGTTGTGGGCTTGGTCTGGATCACGACAGTCTTCGTCGCCACGTCGTGATCTCTTCTTGGTGACACTGTGGCAAGATGCCGAGAACTAAAATAATAATTTAATAAATATCATGTGTTTTATGTGTGCCAAGATGTGGCTGTTCATTCCCCACGTCGTGGAACCTGAAGTTCCAAAATTTTCTAAATTCATTTTTATTTTTGGTTGCTCGTCTTTTTCAATTTTAAACACATACAAACTAGTATTTATACTAAAAGATTAAGTCAATTTAATTTAATTATAAGATTAATTAAAAGACAAAATATTAAGACACTTATAATTTAGTTGTTGACTTTTAGTCAGTTGAATTAAATGATATATATATATATATATATATATATATATATATATATATATATATATATATATATTGTAAATTTGTATTTATATGTATCACATCATCTACAAACATTGCGTCATCGCATGTTTCTTAAAATGTGCATTGTTAGTCCTACATCGACTAGACTCATCCACTTTGATTGCTATAAGGAAGGTTTAAGGTAGGTCTTTTTGATACCTAATGAGGTCGGCTTTTAAGTGGTATTCATTTCTCGCCAACCTCACCACCTTCTTGCGTTTTGAAGTGGAGTTACCGAAAGGGTTTGATAGGAAAATTATGCAAAGTTAAAAGTATTAACTCTATGAGTAATAAAACAAAATCTCATTTTATATTAACAATGTGAATCCTATGCTTCCCATGAAAATTACACCTTGTGATATGTTCCTTTTGATGTAAGCGTGTGTGGTTTACCGGCTCGTCAAGAGAAAAATATAGTCAAAGAAAGGTATATGTTGATTGCAATTCTCAAGCGTTACTTGAGTTGAATCTCATTGTAACTTTTCATGGTAGATTCACCATTTGGATTCATGTCATCGGCTAATCTAGTCATGATTGTCAAATGAACATTAGAATAGGTTAACATGGTATTGACATAAGTCAATTAATCTCATTTTCAAGGAATCTAATAGAGATTAAGATCAACAATAGTTTAACCACCTAAATAACTTCTTTTTGTAATTTTCGGTTAATCTACTTCACATTATGAAGCCAAATATGGATCCTAGCCTTTTGATTAATAATTTATGTTAGGTAATTATAATAATAAGATATTTCTTGATCAACCTAATTGTGTTCTCTTTTCTTAAATAGATGACTAATGGTGATACTCCTCCTCCTCCTCCTCCTGCACCAACAACTTCATCAAACTTCTCACCACTTTCTCTCCTCTCACAAGATAAGCTCACTTGTCCTAACTGCCTTAATTGGATTCGTAACCAAAGGATTACTTTGAGGTATGAAAAGAAGGAGTATGTGTTGGGCTAGTATCTTGAAGAGGAACTTCTTGATGATGCAACTGAAGAAGAAGCAGCCAAACATGAAAAACATCGATATCACTCTATCGAGGTCTCATGTCTAATGTTGGCGACCATGTCTTCTGAACTCCAAACGAGTTACGAGAACCTTAGGGCGTACGACATGAATAAGAAGCTCAAATACATGTTCCAAGATCAACCTCGAATAGAGAGATTCAAGGTGGTGCAATCAATTTTAGGTTGCAAGCAACAAGAGGGTGGTTTTGTGAGTACCCATGTTCTAAAGATAAAGGGTTACTTTGAAAGACTTGAACGTCCAGACTTCCCATTCACTCAAGAGTTGGATATTGATGTCATTCTCAACACTTTGACTAGTGCATATAAGCAGTTCACTATGAACTACTATATGCATGGTTTAGAGAACAGTGTCATGGAGCTACATGGGATGCTCAAGAGAGTTGAAGAAAGCATTGTTCAACCTAGGAACACAAGTTAAACCACTCCTGTGTTGAATATTAGGGAAGGTGGTGTTAAGATAAAAAGGTCTTCTCATCCCAATGACAAGGGAAAGGAAAGGGAAAGTTGGTGCTCCAAATTCCAATCCTATAAATGACGTTTCTGACATACCTCCAGTGAATGATCCTAAAGACGCCATCTACCACTACTGCCAAGATAAGGGTCATTGGAAACGTAGTCTCCCTAAATATCTAGAGGATCTTAAGAAGAACAAGTCCAAAGGTGCTGGCACTTGAGGTATGTTTAAAAGTGAATTACATTTGGCATCTACTTTTAATAATTGGAAACATGACATAGGATGTGGAACCCATATTTGTTCTGATGCGTAGGGAATAAGAAGAAGTATGAAGCTATGTTATGGAGAGCTTGATTTGATCACGGGGAACAAGAGCATAGTACCTGTTACCAAGATTGGATTACATCCTATTTTTTCATTTGTTTTAAAAGATTGTTGATATTCGCCTTACATGGAAAGAAACATTATTTCATTATTGTGGCATGAAAGTTTTACATTTGTATTTGATAATAATAATGCTAGTATTTTTGTTTACAAAGATAATGCTCTTTATTTTAAAGCAAGTCCTTGCAATGACATATATGAATCTGTGATTCATTTAAGTAGAAACAATAACTTAATCTTGAATGTTGGCTAATCTACGTTGGATAAATCATGTATATGGCATGTCGTCTTGGCTATATAAACAATAATAGAATCGGAAAGCTCCAATAAGATGAAATCTTTGAACCATTTAACTTAGAGTTTAATGTAGATTGTGAATGTAGTTTACTTAGAAAACGACTAAGTATCCTTTCACATGTAACTTTGAGAGAGGAACACATATGTTGGAAATAATACATTCAGATGTATGTGGTTCATTCAGACACATCACTCGACATGGTGAAAGATACTTTGTCATATTTACCGATGATTTCAGTAGATATGGATATGTTTATCTGATTAAACATAAGTCTAAGACATTTGATATATTCAAGAAATTCCAGAGATAATTATAGAACCAGATGAGCAAGAAAATCAAGAAACTTCATTCTGATAGGGGCAGAGAGTATCTTAGCAATGAATTCTACAATCATCTTAGAAATTATGGGATAGTCTCACAATTAGCTCCACCAAGAACACCACAACACAATGGTGTTTCTGAGAGAATAAATCGAACATTGTTGGACATGGTTCGTTCTATGATGACTCGTGATACACTTCCAATAAGTTTATGGGGTTATTCCCTAGAAATGACCACTTATATTCTAAACCTTGTACCAACTAAGAATATTGAGAAAACACCATTCGAAATGTGGAAAGGGACTCATCACTCTCTTGCACGAATCAAGGTTTGAGGTTGTGAGGCTTTCGTTCATCAAGAAGTGCTCGACAAACTTGAACCCAGATCAAAAAGGTGTTACTTCATTTGTTATCCTAAAGATTCTTTTGGATACTTGTTCTACAAGCCTACTGAGACCAATATTTTTGTTGCTCGTAGGGCAGTCTATCGTGAGAGAGAGTTGATATCTCAAGAAAAAAGTGTAAGCCCAATTGATCTTGATGAGATTCAAGAAACAACAAATAAAGAACCTGAAGTTTACACTAGACCCCAACAAGAGTTTGAACAACATGTTGAGGAATCTAATCTATTTCCACCACCACCTCATAGATCTGATAGAGAACGTCGTCCACCAGAGTTTTATGAATTCCATATTACTCAAGAGGTTGACAACCTGTTAGGCGATGATGAGTCGTATAACTATCAGGAAGCCATGACAAGCCCAGAAGATAAAATGGAAAGAGTTGATGGACAACGAGAATCGGTCCATGTACGATAACCAAGTATGGAATTTGGTGGATCTTACACCTGGATTTAAAAACATTGGGTGTAGATGGGTCTTCAACAAGAAGACTAGCATGGATGAGAATATACAGACTTATAAAGCTCGATTTGTTGCAAAAGGTTATACTCAGACTCAAGGAGTTGATTATGAGGAAACAATTGGGTGTAGATGGATCTTCAAGAAGCATACTTCTTGCCATAGTTTCCTTTCATGACTATGAAATATGTCAAACTGATATAAAAACATATTTCCTTAATGGGAAACTAATTGAGGATGTTTTTCTGGCTCATCCAGAAGGTTTTGTATAGTCCAAGTCTCCTAATATGGTATGTAATCTTGAAAAGTCTATGTATGGACTCAAACAAGCACCTCGTAGGTGGGACTTGTGTTTCGATGAGAATATCAAGTTTTTTTCGCTACGTGGATGAATAGGTTTTAATTTTTTTAAATTACAAAAAACTTTAGGAAATAGAACGAAAATATATTCCTGTTTTGAACAAATTTTATTACTTGCGTTAACTAGTCTCTGATATCTTATGGAGATGATGATGAAGATGATGAAGTGTGAAGATCATAAGGATAGTGGGTTAGAAAATTATTGCGTGATAGTAGGAAGATGATGTACGGTCGAATTGGTGTTGGATCTCGTATGATGAGATGGTGGTGTAATGGTGGGTTTTAGGGTTAGGGTGAGGTGGGGAAGACGATGACTCGAGAATGGAGTGGGCAGTTGGATTTCTTTTTGTTTTTTTAAATAAAAATACGAAAATAAATAAAAGGAAATTATAAAACTATTTTAGGAGAATATTGTTCATTTTAGGTTGGGTATGAACCAAAACCACAAAAAATGTCAACCATAGGGACCACCACCATACAAAGTATCCAAAATTAGAGCACTAATGCACTACCAAAAAAATTAGACCAAAACCACTTATTTTTCACAGCCACACGAACCATTTTTGCATTTTTTTCCCTAAAATAATAAGTATTCAATAAAATTAAATAAATAGTCCTTATGCTTTTCTAGATTTTTCATTTTCATCTCTCACTTTTTCTCACACCAATGGTCTGTGTGGTTTCAAGTCGTTGCATAGTTAGTGACTTTTATACCATTATTATCATCATTTATCTTTTTTTTTACAAAATTACAATTTATTTTAATTTTTATATTATTATTAAACTAGAAATGACCATATCATACCCATCTTTTTTCCTCTTCCTACTTCCATCATCCATCACCACTACCTACACTGCACTATCACCACCGTGCACCACCTACGCCAGCTCCGATATATTCTTGCTACTACTTCCAGAATATAATAAACATGTAACCTAAAATTGAACAAAGAAACAAACCCAAAACTTGAGGACATTATATAAAGTTGAAATATATAAATCCATCAACTAAAGCAAACTCAACCACAAGAACATGATCTAGGAAACAAAAATTGTTTAATATGACTTAAGCATTTAGATCATTCTCATGGAGCATTTGTGTCACACCCCCAGTCACTGGCGGAAACGAGAGACGGTGGGACGACATCATATATCACATTTATTTGCATACATTGAACAAATATAACAATATAACAAAAAGTAGGAAACTTTTATTACTGAATGGGAAATTACATAATCCCTAATTTAGGGGCATAAGAAAATATGAAAGTATAGAACAAGCCTTAACATTTGGAAAACTATGATAGTACTATACTATACTAGGTAGACTGCAATCGCATGATTATTCCGTGATTATAACTTTCAACTTCTTAATTCCTTGAGAATACATGTGTATGAAAGAGTATCAATGTAATGTTGGTGAGTTCTAAGGTATAAAGTGTCTGATTCAAATGTACCTTTAATAAAAAAAAGTAGGTTCAACAAAATGTATATAAGTGGTTTTCCAACTTATATAAAAATGAATTTAGTACACTCTTAATGTTTATTATGAGTCCCTATAACCGAGCTCCTGATTGTATGTTATACTCCTCCTGATGTTTCTTTAGACGTTGTAAATGATTAGAAAATTATCACCTAACGTGACTCGACCGTCAAGGTTGTAGCTAGTAACCACATGTGGTGGTGTCGACCCATAGAGATATGCAAATAACTCTCTCGCTTACTTAAGATTAATGGTTATATGTCATGGGTCTTATAAGTATTACACTTAGGTAATGAATATATCTCATGTAAATGTAACATCCATAAAATTTGCGCCAAATTTAAACCTTTTCAATCATAAATAAAAACCAAATAGTATTGTTTATAAAATGTTTTCAAATCATTTTCCATCAGAGTGTCCTAAAATCATAACATAAGGGTGAGGAGCGGTACGGTCATGCCTTCGCCTTTCCATGATCTCCTGAAGTACCTGAAACAATAAACTGAAAACTGTAAGCCTGAGGGCTTAGTGAGCTACCCCCAAATTACCAATACCACACTGACAATACCATATCAGAAATAATCAATCAATCAACATACATAATGGGCCATCGGCCTGACTGGACCGCCCTACCGGGCCTATAGTCTTTCTGGATCTATCCCGAGCCTTTGGCATGACTGGTCCGCCACGTGGGCCTACAGTCTCCCCGGACCGCTCAAAGGATATATTGGCCTTCAGCACAAAGCAGGACCGCCTCAACCCAACCACATGCAAATAACCATGTGCGCATACCATCATATACAGGCATATACAAACATCAAACATATCTGTCACACCAATCATAAAACATAGAATTCTCCTGTAATTAGAGTACCGACCTAGTAGAATACATGTGTATGAAAGAGTTTCAATGTAATGTTGGTGAGTTCTAAGGTATAAAGTGTTTGATTCAAATGTACCTTTAATAAAAAAAAGTAGGTTCAACAAAATGTATATAAGTGGTTTTCCAACTTATATAAAAATGAATTTAGTACACTCTTAATCTTTATTACGAGTCCCTATAACCGAGCTCTTGATTGTATGTTATACTCCTCCTAATGTTTCTTTAGACGTTGTAAATGATTAGACAATTATCACCTAACGTGACTCGACCGTCAAGGTTGTAGCTAGTACCACATGTGGTGGTGTCGACCCATAGAGATATGCAAATAATTCTCTCGCTTACTTAAGATTAATGGTTATATGTCATGGGTCTTATAAGTATTACACTTAGGTAATGAATATGTCTCATGTAAATGTAACATCCATAAAATTTGCGCCAAATTTAAACTTTTTCAATCATAAATAAAAACCAAATAGTATTGTTTATAAAATGTTTTCAAATCATTTTCCATCAGAGTGTCCCAAAATCATAACATAAGGGTGAGGAGCGGTACGGTCATGCCTTCGCCTTTCCATGATCTCCTGAAGTACCTGAAACAATAAACTGAAAACTGTAAGCCCGAGGGCTTAGTGAGCTACCCCCAAAATACCAATACCACACTGACAATACCATATCAGTAATAATCAATCAATCAACATACATAATGGGCCATCGGCCTGACTGGACCGCCCTACCGGGCCTATAGTCTTTCTGGATCTATCCCGAGCCTTCGGCATGACTGGTCCGCCACGTGGTCCTACAGCCTCCCCGAACCGCTCAAAGGATATATTAGCCTTCAGCACAAAGGAGGACCGCCTCAACCCAACCACACGCAAATAACCATGTGCACATACTATCATATATAGGCATATACAAACATCAAACATATCTGTCACACCAATCATAAAACATAGAATTCTCCTGTAATTAGAGTACCGACCTAGCAGGTCACTAACATACCAATCCCTACGGATCATAAGAGTATAACATACAGTCTACCCGATTCTGATCTAACATATCATAACCACATGTATTATACCATAAAAATAACAACTAAAGGGTCGGCCTTGGTGTCGTAGACCCCATCGATATGGTGAGGATAACTCACCTCGCAGATGTCGACACGAAAGGTAAACTCCAACCCTTGGATCACTTGACACAGGTTCCACCACCTATCATCATAGCATAACATACTCATAAGTCCTTAACCTTATAAGGTACTCCATAACCCACTAGTCAACCCCTGGTCAAAGTCAAAGTCCTCAGTCAAGGTCAACAGTCCATTTTAACCTTAACTCGCCGAGTTCCTTGAAGTACATTCCAGCTCGCCGAGTCCTCGGAGTAACTCGTCGAGTTCCTTTGATTCTCAATCAAACTTAAGGTCACCCGTCGAGTTCCTTCCTTACAACTCAATGGATACACACTCATACATATCCCAGAGAAAACCCATCCGACTCGCCGAGTTGTTCTTCAACTAGTCGAGTCTTATGACGATCTTCATCGGACTCTCCAAGTTGTTCATCCAACTCGTCGAGTTCACGACCATCTTCATGTGACTCGCCGAGTCCATTCAGTCCTTTTTCTCATACAAACATATTTTGAACCATGCAAAGGTTCCCACTCATAGATCCAAGCTTCTAGGGCATGCTTATCATGTAAAGTTGCAAACTTTACGTGCATGCATGACCATAAAGGCTCTAAATGTCTATTCTAAGTCCTTAATGGAACTTCATGCTCAAGAGGGACCTTAATCTCAACCAAGACTGTGACTTTATGCCTCTAGAATCCAAGGAGGGTCCAGATCTGAAGTTACAACTTCAGATCTAGCCCATAGCTCATCATCCCAACTTGAAAATCCATAAAAAGCCCTAGAAACAACAAAAGGGAATAAAAGGAAGTAAGAATGGCACTTTGATACAAAAGATGCTAGCTGAGTTAAATCCTGCTTCCCACTCCTTCCTTGCTTCAATTTCCTTTCACTCTTAGCTTTATTCCTCCAAGATCCTCTTTTTCCAAGCTTCTAACCCACACCAAGGCACTAACGCGAATTAGGGTTCTAAGGGGCTCTCAAAGACTGTAAAGAGACCAAAGGAGGATAAGGCTCCTTTAAATAGAGGTGCAAACCCTGGGATTTAGGGTTTCCACTGCCAGCTCCTACTTGCCGAGTCCAGAATGGACTCGTCGAGTAGGTCACTTAACATGCGATCCCACCCCGCTGCTACTCGACGAGTAGGCTAACCAAGTCGTCGAGTAGAGCTTACTCCAATGAATCTTGTTTAAGAACTACCTGAGAATCGGGGCGTTACAACTCTCCCCCACTTGAACTAGACTTCGTCCTCGAAGTTCGCTGAAGTAAACAATGTCGGGTAATGCTCGCGCATCTCCGCCTCCGGCTCCCATGTCCACTCGGATCCCTTCCGATGTTCCCACCGTACCTTTACTAAAGGTATTTCCTTGTTCTGCAGAATCTTCTTCTTTCTTTCCAAAATAGCCACAGGCCTCTCCACATAGTTCAGGCGCTCATGGACCTGAATGTCATCCAACGATACCACTGCCTCCTGGTCCAAAATGCATTTTCGCAATTGCGAAACATGAAATGTGTTGTGGATCCGGCTAAGCTCCTCCGGAAGCTCTAGCCTATAAGCCACCCTGCCAACCCTGGCAATAATCCTGGACGGCCCAATATAACTGGGACCCAATTTTCCCCTCTTCCTGAAGCAGATCACACCCTTCTAGGGCGAGACCTTTAGGAGGACCATGTCACCCACGTGAAATTCCAGCTCAGATCGGCGTCGGTCGGCATAACTTGTTTGTCGACTCTCAGCGCTCTGCAATCTCTGTCTAATTTGTTGTATCATCTCGGTGGTTTGCAGAACTACCTCTGCCCGACCCATCACTCTGTGCCCAACCTTGCCCCAGCAGACTGGGGTCCTACACTTCCGCCCATACAATAGCTCGAAAGTCGGGGCGCCAATACTGGAATGATAGTTGTTGTTGTAGGCGAACTCCGCAAGCGGTAGGTGGGAATCCCAACTCCCACCGAAATCAATAATGCACGCCCTCAACATATCCTCGAGGGTCTGAATGGTCTGTTCACTCTGACCATCAGTCTGCGGATGGAACGTCGTACTAAAATGCAGTCGTGTACCCAGTTCCTCATGGAATTTCTGCCAAAAACGGGAAGTAAACCTGACATCTCGATTGGAAACGATAGAAACTGGAACCCCATGACGAGAGACAACCTCTCTGACGTACAGTTCAGCCAACTTCTCTGCCGATGAACTCTCCCGTATGGCTAGGAAATGGGAACTTTTGGTCAATCGATCCATGATGACCCATATAGCATCGAACCCCCTTGTCGTCTTCGGCAACTTTGTGATGAAATCCATCGCGATCCGTTCCCATTTCCACATGGGAACCTCTAGAGGCTGCAACTTACTATGCGGCCTCTGATGCTCGGCCTTGACCACCCTACAGGTCAAGCACCTCTCAACAAACCAAGCGATATCTCGCTTCATGTCAGTCCACCAATAACTCGAACTCAAATCAAGGTACATCTTGGTGGCTCCCGGGTGAATCGAGAAATGAGACTTATGAGCCTCCTCCATCACTGTCTGCCGGACCCCTCCGGACAACGGAACCCAAGCCCGACCGTAACGGGTCAACAATCCGCGGGTATCCTGAACAAAGCGGGCGCTTCCACCCTTAATCGTCTCCAACTTCCAGTTCTCTGGTCTCATGCCCTCAATCTGAGCATCCCTGATCAAACCCATCAGTGGGGAATCCACCGCTATCCTCATACACCTGGTTGGGGTCGAGGATCCAACTGACTTGCGGCTCAGAGCATCTGCAACCACATTCGCTTTACCAGGATGGTAAAGGATCTCACAGTCATAGTCCTTGACCAAATCCAGCCACCTGCGCTGCGTCATGTTCAGGTTCGGCTGATCCATGATCTGTCTCAAACTCTTGTGATTCGTGTATATAGTGCAACGGACCCCATACAGATAGTGCCTACAAATCTTCAGAGGGAAAACCACTGCTCCCAACTCAAGATCGTGCGTGGGGTACCTCGTCTCATGCGGCTTCAGCTGCCGCGATGCGTAGGCTACCACCCGTCCTCTCTGCTTGAGGACTGACCTTAAGCCAGTGATGGATGCATCACAAAATACCACAAAAACCTCCACTCCCTCAGGGAGTGTCAACACTGGCACCTCGCATAAACACTGCCGGAGGGTCTCAAACGCCATATGATGCTCAAGGCCCCACCGGAAATCCATCCCTTTCCTCGTTAGATGAGTAAGGGGTACGGCAATCTTGGAGAAATCACGAATGAATCTCCGATAATACCCTGCTAAACCCAAGAAACTCCTTATATCAGAGGCAGATTTTGGGGTCTCCCACTGCATAACCGCCTCCACCTTGGTCGGATCGACCAGAATCCCCTCCTGGTTAACGAGGTGTCCGAGGAACAGGACCTCTCGTAACCAAAAATCGCATTCAGAGAACTTGTCATACAACCGTTCTCTCCTCAGAACTTCCAACAGCTCCCTAAGATGCTCCTCATGCTGCTCTCGAGTCTTGGAGTACACCAAGATATCATCTATAAACACAATGACTGAGCGATCAAGCATCGGTCTGCATACCCGGTTCATCAGATCCATGAACACTGCTGGCGCGTTGGTAAGTCCAAACGACATCAGCACGAACTTGTAATGACCATAACGAGTCCGAAACGCGGTCTTCTCCACGTCCTCCTCCTTCACCCTGACCTGGTGATATCCTGATCTCAAATCAATCTTGGAAAACCAAGATGCACCCTGCAGCTGATCAAAAAGATTGTCTATCCTCGGAAGCGAATAATGGTTCTTCACTGTTAACTTGTTCAGCTCCCTATAGTCAATGCACATCCTATGCGAACCGTCCTTCTTCCTGACGAAAAGGATCGGGGCTCCCCAGGGTGAACTACTCGGACGAATAAACTGCTTACCCAGCAGTTCCTGCAACTGAGATGACAACTCCTGCATCTCTGGCGGTGCCAGTTGGTACGACGCCTTAGCGATAGGGGCCGCACCTGGCACTAGGTCAATCCTAAACTCAACTTGTCTCTCCGGAGGCACTCTGGGTAACTCCTCTGGAAACACATCAGCAAACTCCTTCACCACCGGAACCTCAGAAACTAAGAGCTGCTCTCTAACCCACGTATCTACAACATACGCCAAATAACCGGCACATCCGTGCTGAATATACTGTCGAGCCCTGGCTGCTGAACAAAACCCTGATCCCAACCTGGTCCCCTCACCATAGACTACAAGTTCTCCCCCACTTGGGGTTCGAACCACCACCCGCTGCCCCTCACAGTCGATCATCGCGCCAAAACGGCTAAGCCAATCCATCCCTATAATCACGCATACATCCCTTATAGGAATAGGAATCAAATCTATCGGGAAGGACACCCTGAAAATCTCCAACTCGCATCCCCGAAAGACCGAAGAAGCAGAGACCCCGTGCTTGTTGGCGATCGAAACTCGCAACGGACACTCAAGATCATCTATCGGCACACTGAACCCTCTAGAGAAAGTCTGAGATACAAACGATCGACTCGCCCCCGAGTCAAATAATACCAAAGCGAGCAAAGAGTTCACTAAAAACGTACCTAATCACAGGTACAATCAATAAGCATAACACGAATACAATAACTGAGACAAAGAATAGAAAACGTACCAGCAAACACATCCGGTTCTGACTTGGCCTCCTCAACCGTGAGATGGAAGGCGCGACCCTGAGCCTTTGGAGGCTCCACCTTGACTGGCCTCCCATCTCCAATCCTCCCAGCAGCTGGCGCGGAACCTTACGCCGGATTGGCGGCGAGCTGCGGACAGTTGGTCTTCGCATGACCAACCTGATGACAATGGTAACAAATCCTCATATATGTTGGAGGGGCGAACTGACGGCAGTCCCTGGCATAGTGTCCTTCCCTGCCACATTTGTGGCACCCACCTCGTGCTCGACAAACCCCCGAATGAGCCTTGCCACACTTCCCACAAGTGCGGCTCTGATGACCTCCGGACCGTACATCAGCGGTTTTAGACCGCTTAGGCGCCGGTTGAGACTGTGTCGGTGCCTGACGCTGTTTTATCTCCAACTCACGCCGCCGCGCGGCTTCCTGAAGGTCTAGGAGGGTATCACATCGCTGAGTAGACACAAACTGTCGAATATCAGTCTTGAGCATACTCAGATAACAAGTCATCTGAGATTGCTCTAAAGCAAACTCCGGGCAAAACATAGCCCTCTCCGTGACCATACGGGTAATCTCCATCACAGACTCCCCATCTTGTCTCAGTGTCAAAAACTCTTGCGCAAGCCGCTCCCGCTCAATGCGTGGAATGTAGCAGGTGCGGAACATATCTCTGAACTGCTCCCAAGTAACAGCAGCCCGCTAATCATCAGTATACGACCCAGTCGTCAATCTCCACCAGTCCTTTTCCCCAAGCCTCAGCAGGTTTAGGGCACACCTGACCTTTTGGTCAGCAGGACATGAGCACGTGAAGAAACATCCCTCCACGTCAGATAACCACCTCATAGCCCTAATCGCATCCTGTGTACCATCAAACGTCGGGGCTTCGTATCATCGAAGTCCCGGCACTGGAAAGCCTCGTCGGCTCCTCCTCCAATATATTCTTTCTACTACTTCCAGAATATAATAAACATGTAACCTAAAATTGAACAAACAAACAAACCCAAAACTTGAGGACATTATATAAAGTTGAAATATATAAATCCATCAACCAAAGCAAATGTAACATCCCGAGTTCAGGAGTGCAAGTTCAGGGTTCAAAGTGAAAATGTGAATAGGCAACTTGGCGATTCCATGGGTGTACTCGGCGAGTAGGGTCGCGATTCTGGTCGCGTTTTAAGTGGCCAACTCGGCGGCTGGACTCGGCGAGTTGGTGTTGTGTGGAGAAAACCCTAATTTCGGGGGATGGGCCCTATATAAAGGACATTATACCCTCTCCCCCAGCCTCTTTACCCTCTCTTGAAGTCCAAAAAACCCTAATGCGCGTTTGTGAGTGATTTGAGAGCATTTGAACCTTGGAGAAGAGATTTTGGAAGAGATCTTGGAGAGTTAAGAGGCTTGGAGTAAGGGGCTTTGCAAGGATTCATATTTCTCTTCTGTTGGAGCTTTCTTTTGAGGTATTATTTCGTTGCTTGGGCTGTTATTCATCTAGATTCATCATTTTGGAGTTTTTGGAAAGCATAGCTTGTGATGTTTTGAGTTTGGAGGTTAGATCTGAGGTTGTTACCTCAGATCTGGAATGGAGAAGGTCAAGAGTGCATTAAAGTCCCTGTTCTTGAGTGGTTGGTGAATCCATCTTGTCCCAAACCCTAACCCTAGAGTGTTATATGCTTAGATCTCTTTGGATTCACGTAAAGTTTTCCACTTTACGTGATGGATGGGTTGTAGAAAGGAAGATCTATGGTTTGGATCATCTACATGGCCTGGAAAGCTTCTGTATGGATTAAGATCTAGGGGTACTCGGCGAGTCACAAGGGTGTACTCGACGAGTTGCTTGAAGATGCGTAGGAACTCGACGAGTTGGAAGAACAACTCGGCGAGTTGGTTGAAGATAGTCTTGGACTCGGCGAGTCTGGTCGTGAGGTCCTAACCTTCTTCTGGTTAAGCCATGAATGGGTGAGTCAAGGGAGGACTCGGTGAGTTGAGTGCGAGGGGACTCAGAGTTGTGGGACTCGGCGAGTCTCGGGGTGACTCAACGAGTTGAGTCGCGGATTGGGGAAGTTCTGAGCATGGGGACTCGACGAGTCATCGGGTTGACTCGGCGAGTAGAGTCAGTCAGGAGGTTGACTTTGGTTTTGGCCAAGGGTTGACCGGTTGACTTCCAGGGGCATTTTGGTAATTATTGGCATTTGTTTTGAGTTCAGTATTGGTGTTGGCTAGCGGTGGAGATCGTGTCAGTGGTCGGAGGAGCTCGGTCTTATCTTTTCAGTCGGCAGTTGCGAGGTGAGTTATCCTCACTATATCGGTTTGATTGGATGTGAATTGTTATATAATGAATGTTCGTGTGCACATGGTTGTTGGACTGGGGTTGGGTTGAGGCGGGTCCTGCTTTGTGCTGTAGGTTAACATACCCAGGGCGGACCGGTTATCCCGAAGGCCCAGCGAGCGGTCCGGATAGGCTGTAGGCCCCAAGAGGGCGGACCAGACGTGTCGAAGCTCGGAGAGTGGACCAGGCCGACTGAAGGCCCAATGCGGGCAGACCAGTCATACTGTAGACTCAGAGAGTAGACCAGGCCGACTGAAGGCCCAGTGCGGGCGAACCAGTCATACTGTAGACTCAGAGAGTGGACCAAGTGGATTGAAGGCCTGGTGCGGGCGGACCAATCACACTGTAGACTCGATGTATATGGTTAGACTCAGAGGGTGGACCAGGTGGACTGAAGGCCGGTGCGGCGGACCAGTCACACAGTAGACTCGAAGTGCATGGATGTTATGTGTTCTGTTATGATATGGCATGTTGTGCGTGTATGGTATATGTGGTTGGTATTTTGGGGGTATCTCACTAAGCTTTCGGTCTTACAGTTGTGGTTTAATGTTTTTCAGGTTCTTCAGGAGACCGAGGCAAGGCAAAGGCGTGATCGTACCGCTCCTCATGATTATGTTTTATGATGTGGTTCTGGGAAGACTCTGATAATAATTGTATTGAAAACCTTTTTGTAATAACTTAATGAAACTGGGTTGTTTTTGAAAAGTTTAAATTGGTTGAAATTTTTAGAGCGTTACAACAACCTCAACCACAAGAACATGATCTTGGAAACAAAAATTGTTAAATATGACTTACATTTAGATCATTCTCATGGAGCATTTGTGTCACACCCCCAGTCACTGGCGGAAACGACAGACGGTGGGACGACATCATAGATCACAGTTACTTGCATACATTGAACAAATATAACAATATAAAAAAAAGTAGGAAACTTTTATTACTGAATGGGAAATTACATAATCCCTGATTTAGGGGCATAAGAAAATCTGAAAGTATAGAACAAGCCTTAACATTAGGAAAACTATGAAAGTACTATACTATACTAGGTAGACTGCAATTGCATGATTATTCCGTGAGTATAACTTTCAACTTCTTAATTCCTTGAGAATACATGTGTATGAAAGAGTGTCAATGTAATGTTGGTGAGTTCTAAGGTATAAAGTGTCTGATTCAAATGTACCTTTAATAAAAAAAAGTAGGTTCAACAAAATGTATATAAGTGGTTTTCCAACTTATATAAAAATGAATTTAGTACACTCTTAATGTTTATTATGAGTCCCTATAACCGAGCTCCTGATTGTATGTTATACTCCTCTTGATGTTTCTTTAGACGTTGTAAATTATTAGACAATTATCACCTAACGTGACTCGACCGTCAAGGTTGTAGCTAGCAACCACATGTGGTGGTGTCGACCCATAGAGACATGCAAATAACTCTCTCGCTTACTTAAGATTAATGGCTATATGTCATGGGTCTTATAAGTATTACACTTAGGTAATGAATATGTCTCATGTAAATGTAACATCCATAAAATTTGCGCCAAATTTAAACTTTTTCAATCATAAATAAAAACCAAATAGTATTGTTTAAAAAATGTTTTAAAATCATTTTCCATCAGAGTGTCCCAAAATCATAACATAAGGGTGAGGAGCGGTACGGTCATGCCTTCGCCTTTCCATGATCTTCTGAAGTACCTGAAACAATAAACTGAAAACTGTAAGCCCGAGGGCTTAGTGAGCTACCCCCAAAATACCAATACCACACTGACAATACCATATCAGTAATAATCAATCAATCAACATACATACTGGGCCATCAGCCTGACTGGACCGCCCTAACGGGCCTATAGCCTTTCTGGATCTATCCCGACCCTTCGGCATGACTGGTCCTCCACGTGGGCCTACAGTCTCCCTGGACCGCTCATAGGATATATTGGCCTTCAGCACAAATCAGGACCGCCTCAACCCAACCACACACAAATAACCATGTGCGCATACCATCATATACAGGCATATATAAACATCAAACATATCTGTCACACCAATCATAAAACATAGAATTCTCCTGTAATTAGAGTACCGACCTAGCAGGTCACTAACATACCAATCCCTACGGATCATAAGAGTATAACATACAGTCTACCCGATTCCGATCTAACAGATCATAACCACATGTATTATACCATAACAATAACTACTAAAGGGCTGGCCTTGGTGTCGTAGACCCTATCGATATGGTGAGGATAACTCACCTCGCAGATGTCGAAACGAAAGGTAAACTCCAACCCTCGGATCACTTGACACAGGTTCCACCACCTATCATCATAGCATAACATACTCATAAGTCCTTAACCTTATAAGGTACTCCATAACCCACTAGTCAGTCCCTGGTCAAAGTCAAAGTCCTCAGTCAAGGTCAACAGTCCATGTTAACCTTAACTCGACGGCTGACCTCAAGTTTGATTGTTGTAAGGAAGGAACTCGACGGCTGACCTCAAGTTTGAATGAGAATCAAAGGAACTCGACGAGTTACTCCGAGGACTCGCCGAGTACCCTTGGCTACTCGCCGAGTTCCTTGAAGTACATTCCAGCTCACCGAGTCCTCGGAGTAACTCGTCGAGTTCCATTGATTCTCAATCAAACTTGAGGTCAGCCGTCGAGTTCCTTCCTTACAACTCGATGGATACACACTCATACATATCCCAGAGAAAACCCATCCGACTCGCCGAGTTGCTCTTCAACTCGTCGAGTCTTATGACGATCTTCATCAAACTCGCCGAGTTGTTCATCCTACTCGTCGAGTTCACGACCATCTTCATGTGACTCGCCGAGTCACCTTGTGACTCGCCGAGTCCATTCAGTCCTTTTTCTCATACATACATATTTTGAACCATGCAACGGCTCCAACTCATAGATCCAAGCTTCTAGGGCATGCTTATCATGTAAAGTTGCAAACTTTACATGCATGCATGACCATAAAGGCTCTAAATGTCTATTCTAAGTCCTTAATGGAACTTCATGCTCAAGAGGGACCTTAATCTCAACCAAGACTGTGACTTTATGCCTCTAGAATCCAAGGAGGGTCCAGATCTGAAGTTACAACTTCAGATCTAGCCCATAGCTCATCATCCCAACTTGAAAATCCATAAAAAGCCATAGAAACAACAAAAGGGAAGAAAAGGAAGTAAGAATGGCACTTTGATACCTCCAAAAGATGCTAGCTGAGGTAAATCCTGCTTCTTACTCCTTCCTTGCTTCAATTTCCTTTGCACTCTTAGCTTTCTTCCTCCAAGATCCTCTTTTTCCAAGCTTCTAACCCACACCAAGGCACACACACGAATTAGGGTTTTAAGGGGCTCTCAAAGACTGTAAAGAGACCAAATGAGGCTAAGGCTCCTTTAAATAGAGGTGCAAACCCCGGGATTTAGGGTTTCCACTGTCAGCTCCTACTCGTCGAGTCCAGAATGGACTCGTCGAGTCGGTCACTTAACATGTGATCCCACCCCGCTGCTACTCAATGAGTAGGCTAACCAACTCGTCGAGTAGAGCTTACTACAATGAATCTTGTTTAAGAATTACCTGAGAATCGGGGCGTTACAGTAAACCATTTAGTGAAATGTTCTAAAAGTTGTAAGCCCTAACTTGTACAAATTTTCCAAGCATAAGTTCAATAGCGTAACTCTAGTGTATAAGTTTTGTAATCATAAGTTCGACAGTATAAATAAATACCAATTTGTATGTATAAGCATGTGTTTAAATACTAGTTAAATAGTAGTTTGACATGTATTCTCCCCCGAAAACTATAAAACGTTATAAAAAGGGGTCATGAAACTCACTTTGGGGTTAGCATAACTTTAATATCAAATTAGATGGGAAATCCAAAAATTATCAAAAAATAGGTTGTCGGAGCTTCGCCTACTGGATGAATAGTGTTTGCTGGAAAAAGCCCTCGGTTGTGGGAATAGTCGTCAATGGTGGTTGTCGACGTCAGAGCTAGTTTCCTAAGGCGGCTGTTGTTGTTAGAATTGCAGCCGGAGGTAGGACAGAGCAGGGGCGGCTGGTCAGAGTGGCAGGCGGAGGTCCAGTGGGTTGTCGGTGGCAAAAGACAACGACATTGCGGTGGAAGAAGGCTATCGGTGGCGGTTTCTTGATCGAAACCGAGAAAGGGGGAAGGAGAGATTGGGAGAACTAGTGGGAGAGACTTTTGTGAGTATAGAGCTGAGGGGTGTGCTTCTATTTAGAGTAAGCCAATTCTCAATCCAACAGTTCGTATAAATCCCGATTCAACGGTCAGATATCGTTGATGTGACATCGATCTTATCCTACATTGTTTCGGATTTTTCGTAAAAAGGAGTTTGAGTTCTAATCAAATATTAGATCGTTTTATGCTCCATAAAATAATAAAACGTGTTTGAAAAAATAAGTGTAGCTAACCTAACAAATCGTTTGAAGGTTCGTTAACGGTAGAATCAAGTTTTTTGTGACTTGCGACATTATCGGTCTTTACTGAAACAAGAAAGTTAGAGTTATATTGCAATAATAAACCATTTTACGCTCAATAAAATGTTAAAATGTCTTCGCAGAAAGAAGAATAATAACTTAACAAATCGTTTGAAGGCCCGTTGACGGTAGGAATTAGTATTGTTGTGGTTCGTTCTAATCCACAATAGTGTCAGTTTTTCGTGAAAAAGAAATTAGAGTTATGTTCAAATACTAGATCTTTTTATGCTTTACGACAATTTAATCGCAATTTCTAATTCACATTCAAACGCGTCAAACACAACGTTTGAAGTGTTGTTATTTCGATTACAGGTCACATGCCAGCGTTCATTGGTTTGATTTCTATGGATAATCTTAACTTTTGCATATGAACTTCGTTTTTGAAGTTCTTTATGTATGTGGTTTTGTAATTATTTGTAATCTTTGTTTAGCATATCATCTATGCATAATAATACTTAACACATATCTCTGATTTAATCATATGTATCAAATCATTGCGGTTGTTCTGTCTGGTGGCGAGGGTAGTAGTGGTAGAACTGTGAAGAGGTCTCGCTCCTTGGATCCTATTGCTACGTGAAATATTGATGTGTATCTGGCCACCCTGATGTAGGCTTCCTCCAATGAGCACTTCGGATGTCACGCTGCATAAAATTGAAAAAGATGGGTTAGAAAGCCATACAGGGGATGGAACCTTAACATAGCTCTACAATGCCTAAGTTAGATGTCATATTTTGGATTAGGGTTTGAGTACAATTGCTAAAGATTTCTTACTAATGGGGTATGGGCATCAACCCACGTAATACCAGGTCAGCCAAAAAACAGGATCCGATGATAATCCATAAACAACAAATAATTATGGATCGGTAGTTAGCCCACTAAGATGTATCGACCAAGTACACCAAGAATCGTCCTATCTCCTATACATAACATATAAAGTGATATCCCAAGAAACATGTAAAAGGAAACCTTATCTTATTGTAAGGGTCTTACCCTTACAACCTTAAGACCAAAGCAAGGCCTGAAAGAGAAGACTGTGGACTGGGTAAAACCTTAACTATAAAACAAACCTCAATCCCTACGGAAGGGATAAGTGTTGCTACTTGAAATCTCGATGCATATATGGCTACCCTGATGTATAAATCCTCCAATGAGCACTTCAGATGTCACTCTGCACAGAATTGTCAAAGCTAGGTTAGAAAGCCATATCGGGGATGGGATCCCGATATTGCTTTTTGATGCCTAAGTTAGATGTCATATTAGGGTTTGAGTAAGATTGCTTACCCCTTCCATAGGGATTGATTTTCATGTTATAGTTGGGGTTTTACCCAATCCACGGTCTTCTCTTTCAAGCCTTGCTATTGTCCCAGGGTTGTAAAGGTAGGACCCTTACAATAAAATAAGGATTCCTTTTCTGTGTTTCCTAAGATATTTTGTTATAGGTTATGTACAGGAGATAGGATGATTCTTGGTGTATGTGGTCGCTACATCTTGGTGGGCTGACTACCGACCCACATTTATTTGTTGTTTATGGATTTTCATCGAATCGGGATTTTTGGCCGGTCTGGTTTTATGTAGGATGGCGCCCATACCCCATTAACCCCCACCCCTCCACCCCTCCCAGCATAATTGTTGTAAATTGTTTCCCAATGATTTATAATAATTAGGCTCTAAAAGGTGTGGTCAAATATGCTTGTTTAATAAAACGGCGTACATGATAGTTTGTGTGCCTATGCTTCCGTGTTTCTAGCTACTAGATCTATTTTTTGCAGTAGTAGGCTTTCCCGCCTCCTCTTCCGTAAATTATTTTCAATCTGTCAATTTTTCTTTTAATACCTTCAACCTTTTTTCTCGTTTGTTCTTCCTTGCCCCCATTCTTTCTTTTTTTAGACTAAGAATATATCTCGTATGTTACTCATAAAGGTCTTGACCAAATTTCCATAAATATCATCTTGTTGATGAATATGGGGCCGTTCTTCCAGGTCATACATCCATTATTGATTGTCCGCCATCATGTAAAGTTTATTTTTATCTCTATTACTTTGAGGATGGCCTTCATGTTCCCTTTTCTTCTTTCTTTGGTTCGGTCATTGAGTCATACAGAATCAATACTTGTAAGTTAAAGCCTAATTAAATTTCAAACGTTTTTTTCTTTGAGTTGCTTTGCCATTCCTTTCACTTTTTTCCTACTGCCGATTTGTTTCAAGGATTCTTTCGCATCTATAGCAATGACATTTGGTATTACTTTCGTTCTAGGGGGTGAAATTTTATTGAGGGTCTCCATGAGTCTATCAAGAACTGGAAGAATGAATTTATTTGGTTAAATGGATTTTGCTTTCCTCATCGTAATGAATTGCATGCTCCTTGTATGATTATCAATTAGAAACCTGATAGGACTCCTAATCTAAGTCAAGACATAAATAAGATTTCCCGCCTGGATGTGATGATGAAAAATTTACCTGAAGTTGTGCAGGGTCAGGCTGGTATGAGCCCTTATTGGTTGCATATGGGTATTGTTCCTTCATTGTTTGTTTGAGGACTAGGTACTCCTCTACTGTGTTGCTAATAGTTTATCAACATTTGCACTAGTCATTATTTATTTACTTTTGCAGATGGAACTCGGTTACCCTTTCTTTTGTCTGACTTTGTTAAGGGTAAGATTTCAGCCTGTGATCTTGGTTTAGATGACTTTGATCTTCCTATTCTTGATGACAACTTTGATGGTAACGGGAGTGAGGGTAGTAATCTACAAAATCAGGAAGAGGATGAGTAGGAATCAGAGTTTTCGGTCAGAGTTCATGATTCATATGATGATGATATAGGTGAGAAAACACCAAATGTTACCACCATCCCTTTTATTGTTTCTAGGAGCGATGATGAAGGCAAAGGTGAAGAGCAACCACTAGTTTGTTGTAAGAAGGGTAGAGAGTCAATTGCTTATGCATCTCTTGTGGTTGTTATGTGTTGTGGGGAGGGTAATAGTGGTAGAACTGTGAAGAGGTCTCGTTACTTGGATCTTAGTGCTTTCTGGTGCATATCTAGCCACCCTCAACTATAAATCAAACCTCGATCCATTCAAAAGGAGTAAGCAATATTTAGCAATTTTACTCAAATCCTAATCCAAAATATGACATAAAAACTTAGGCATCAGAGAGCATTACTTAGGTCCCACCTCCGGTATAGCTTTCTAACCTAGCTTTGTCAATTTTACGCAACGTGACATCTATAGTGCTCATTAAAGGAAGCCTACATCAGGGTGGCCAGATACGCACCGAGATTTCACACAGCAACATTGTTCTAGATTTTTCAGTTATGTGCAGTGAGACATCTGATGTGCTCATTAAAGGAAACTTATATTAGGGTGGCTAGATATGCATTGAGATTTCATGTAGCAACATTGCCACCATCCATATACAAACATGAAAGACAAGCAAAACAATTCGCACCCTCTTCCTTATACACCTTTTAGCCCAATCAACCTAATCCATGCCTTTACACCAACCACAACAACAACTTTAACCACCGGACCCATCATCGCATCCTCATCCCTGCAACAAACACCACCTACTACTCAAACAAACGTGCAACCTAAGGTAGAGGTAAACGATAAAATGGAAGGACAAACTAAGAAGGCTTGGCAGGCAATTTCAGTCACAATGGAAACGACAAGTAGTTCAAGCACGTCTAGGAAAAATATTTCCAAAGGACCTATAATACCAACCCCAATAAACAATGACACGACAATACAGACATTACCACCTTTGCTACAACAGCACCTTGCAAATATTGTGATTACCCAGCAGAACACATCACCATACATGCCACTGTCGTCACCATTTCCATACGCACATCACCAAGCATACTGGCCTCCCCAACATCAACCAACATATCCTTTACAACCCACACTAGGAGAACAATTAATGCCTCATCTGCAATAAACCACACATTTGGCAAACAACAATAGACAAAATAACACAAATGGAGATGCAAGCAGTAGGCAGGTATTGAGGTCAGACAACTCACCTCTAATAAGAAACATAAATGAGTACTAACTACCATTCAGAATGAATATACTAGAAATCATGAAGTACAATGGGATGGGAGATCCAAACGACCATATTGAGAACTATAGATGGACAATGGACGCTTACTAACTGGATGAAAATATTGGTATATATTCTTCCCAACTACTTTATCGGGTGCAACGCGATTATGGTACAAAATTTTACAAGAGGAAAGCATACATGATTTCAATCAGATCAAGGAAGAACTCATATGACATTTCATCTAACAAAGAAGATACACGACATATGCACAAGCTATAGTTAGGTTTCAGATTCCCTTCTACAAGTGCTCCCGAAAATCATCAAGAATGGCGTCCATTGACCTATATCGTTCTACCTTTACATCCGACCAAGACTACTTGCTTAGCCTAAGCTTATCTTTATTCTTTTTAAACATTATAGCTCGGTCAACCGACTACGTTAACAAAGGCCAAGTACCACACTCCGACCAAGGCTACTTGCTTAGACTAAGAATATCTTTCTTCTTTTAAAATATTGTAGCTCGGTTAGCCAACTATATTCACAAAGGTCGAGTACCACACTCCGACCAAGGCTACATGTTTAACATAAGAATATCTTTATTCATTTAAAACATCATACCTCGATCATCTGACTACATTCACAAAGGTCGAGTACCACACTTCGACCAAGGCTACCTTCTTAACCTAAGAATATCTTTATTCTTTCAAAATAGTGTAGCTCGGTTAGCCGACTACATTCACAAAGGTTGAGTGCCACACTCCAACCATGGTTACCTGCTTATCCTCAGAATATCTGTATTCATTTAAAACATTATACCTCGGTCTGTGGAGTACATTCACCAAGGTCGAGTACCACATTATGACCAAGGCTACCTGCTTAGCCTAAGAATATATTTATTCTTTTAAACATTGAAGCTCGGTCAGTTGAATACATTGAAAAAGGTCGAGTACCACATTCCGACCCAAGCTAACTACTTAGCCTAAGAATATCTCTATTTTCTTCAAACAATATAGATCGGTCAGCTAACTACATTCACAAAAGGTTGAATGTTATATTCCATCTTAGGTTTACTAGTTTAACCCATGAATACATTTATTCTCTGCACAAAGTAACTTGGTTATCCACACACAATCATGAATGGGACAACAACAATGTTCTAACCAAAAAATTTGACCACCTGGAAATAGAGCGCAATATTCAAACATAGGTTAATTACTCGGCTTCAAGGGACATTACTTCCTAAAAATCCATGACAAGTAAACAAACACACTGAAGGATCAAGCACACACTATTAACTCAAACGACATCCCAAGTTACCATACAATTCAAAATCCCTTACAAAAGACCTCTGATAAACCATAAAGGAAATATAGGAATAAGAAATTGTCATACAGCTCATATTGCACTAGCAACAATAAGAGAAAATAAGCAGGAAATTCAGTACCAAGAAACTACCACAAGATGCATTAAACCATACCAAAATAACAAGTCAAGTGGTGTAAGTCCCTAAATTGCCTGTGTATCAATAAGATCCGTTTGATGGTGTGGAATCCCAATCAAACGGATGATGTCAGATCAAATACAAGAGAAGGAGAAGAAGAAGATTATGAATCTTGTATGTATTGATATGAATGAAGATCCGGATACAAGATTCACACACACTAACACACACTCTCTTTTCTCTCTCTAGAACACCTTCAAATGCACACACTTAAGCTCCTTGGTGTTCATCAATCTATTCCTCACACCCTCACCCCTATATATATTTATATATATATATATATATATATATATATATATATATATATATATATATATATACACACACACACATAAGGGAAACATGGGTCGTAAACAGGGTTTACGGCCGTAAACACCCCCTTGGCCGTAAACTTGACCGTAAACACATAAGATATTACAAAACAAATCAATTTCCTAGAAAAGCAAAGTATAAACCAAAATATTGACCCAAAAATCTCCCCCTTGGTTTATAGCTTTCTTTTCTTTTCTTAAATGACCCAACAAGCTCCCTCCTAAAAAGTAGCTGGTTTTTCTTGTTAATCTTCAATGGGAGCTTGGCTTCAGCATTTATCTTCAATGAATGACTTCATCTTGAGCACTTGGGCAATTCTTTAAGATTTGGAATTGAGGATGCTTGATGTACTGATTCTTGAAAGATGACGCTTTCAGCTTGAGAATCTTCAGAGAGAACAAATCTTCTGGATCACTTCAGCAGGTACAACGATAGCAGCAGACTGATTGAGGAGGCTTCAATGCAATCCGTCACATAATCTTCAATTTATGCTTCACCTTGCTTCTAGGGTTGAAGGATTGAATGTTGAAAGAATAATCTTCATTTCTTGCTCCTTCGTATGCGAATTCTTCGATGCTCACGGACGAGGCTTTGGCTCAGAAATCTTCAACACAAACTCCATGAGTCTTATCTATACCTGAAATCACTTTTCAAGACAAAACAAAACTAAAAGAAAACTTAGCACACAAATTAAAACAGAAACAAAAATATTTTTGGATTTTTAATTTTTCTGAACAAGAAATAAAACAGAAATAACACTATTTTTGGATTTTTAATTTTTCTGATTTTTCTTTGATTTTTCAATTTTTCTGATTTTTTTTCATTATTTTTAATTTTTAATTCTCCCCTAATATTTAAATTAGAAGAAACTATGACAAATTTAACAAAAATAAAAATGATATCTAACTTTAAGAGTGATTTGGGATCAAAGTTTTTAGACAATCTTTATCCACTTATCGGTACCTTTCATATTCACATCTTTGTCTGGTCGATCGTCGGTATTATTGTCCACTTAAACACGAAAAATTGTGACAAATTTAGGACATACTATTTGTTACAAGACAGGTGAACTTAAGTTCCTAGATATTATATCGGATCCTAAGTTCCTAGATATTATATCTTAAGGACCATTCATCTGACGACAACCAGGGATATTGTTGTTCACCTAAATTGAGCAACGAGATCTATAGACAATCTGCTTGTGTTCAATTTTAAGTGTACTAGAACATGTTTCCCGCTTCCTGATATGCCCCAGCCTTCAAGAACTTCCAGAGTACTCCTTACACCGGGTGAGCAGACAACCATTCAGAGAGAGGATAGATTCAGAATTCTATTACTTATTACTTCAGAGGGGTTGAGAAGTAGAAGGTTGCATATGATGTATACCAGGTCGGATTAGAAGTCACGCAAAGGAGACAGCATATGGCTAACAGATAAGAGGAATTTCATATATATAACATGCAAAGAAATAGAGTTGCATATGTTGTGTACCAGGTCGGATTGAAAGTCACGCAAAGGAGACAACATATGACTAACAGACGGAAAGAAAGAAAATGATATTCTACAGACCTAATTTATCGGAATTTACCAGTCGCCCCATCCAACCGGAATTAAGGACAGAATCCGTACATCGAGGAAAAGTGAATCCACAGTTCTAGATACGGGTTATTTAATGTGACCTGTAGATTCCCATGTATATCTCCCTGCTCAACCTATCCGAGCATCGTATTGTCAGGCTGAACGGATCTAACTAGGTCAAGATTTGTCAAGTCCATAAATTTCCTAAGTTCAACTCTGCCTAGTCATGTCCATTTAAAATTTTTCGTGCCTACCGACGCATCAAACCAGAGCATAGACCCTTCAACTTCGGTTACGTTACGCAGACTCAGGTTGCCTCTTATCACTTGATAATATCACTTCCCATAAAATCTCCCTCAACCACATTTCATAACCAACAAATTTTTTTTGATTTTCTGATTTTCTAATGTTTTTGTTTGATTTTTGAAAATTTTCTAATTTTTTTTGTTTTTATTTCTCCCCCTAAATTTGTGCATAGGAGAGAAACGAAAGTAAATGCGCAAATTTAAACTATCCTAAAACAAAAATTTGTCTTTAAAGCGAATCAGCTTAAGAAAAACTCAGGAGTATAGAGAAGAAAACTCAAACCGTAAGTCACCGATTGAATTTGCATCCAGAAGGTCTGAGAACAACACGCGTAAACTCAGAACAGATCCGAAAATTCTTCATGTCATTAAGCACAAACCCCGTGAGTGATCACTTCTTTTCTTCCCTTCCCGCAAAGGACACATTCACCCAAACAATGTTCTGAGTGTTGTACAGGTGAGAGATGTCTCATATCAAGTGCCAGGAACAGCCACTACCAACAAACCGAAGTCTGATGATATGCCTCCATAGCTGCTCCGACACGGAGCGGGATTAATTGGTCTTTGGAACCCAATCCATTTTGAAACTGGGTTGACCTTTTTCATCGTTGCACGGTACTCTCTCCCATGACATGTCCTGCTTATCACAAACAGAAGATGTAGAAATGTTAGAAGCATTAGGAGATTTGGGAGAGTGAGCCTTTGGAACCCATTTGTAGTTGGGTTTAACCCATTTCTTTTCCGATCTGATGGGTGGCTCAGTACTTTCTTTTGATCTTGATGTCGGCCGTTGAGATGACTTTGATTTTGACTTTACGGGATCATCTCTTTGATTTGGCTTCTTGGCCGACATCCCCTTCTTGACTTTGGGATTTTGATTCTTATCCTTTGGAGTTTGATTCTTGGCCTTCTACGTGTTCCAGTCATCATGGTCTGAACGTGATCTCGAAGGGTTTCTTTTGAAGTATCTCCCTCTTGGCGCGTTCTGCCAACCTTGTGCATAGTAAGGAACGTATGTGCGATTTGGACAGTTTCGGGTAATATGACCAGGTGTTCCACAGTGAAAACAAGCCTTTTTCTTCACTGGGAAATTGTTTCTTCCTGCCCCTGGTGGCGTGTACTTGCCTTGTTTCTTATTGTTCCCACAAGCACAATTGCAACAAGAACTCTGTTACGTTGGAATTGGTGGCCTGTATTTCTCAACGGCAGGTTGATCAGAAGCAGTTGAGTTCGAAGCAACAGATTCAGAGTTCAAGGAGATGTTGGTTTGTTCAATGGTTTTCTCCTTGTTCTCATCTTCTGCTACTTTACCTGCACATGAAGTAGAAACATTAGTATTTTCAACATTAATAACTCCTTCTGACACAAATCTAGCTCGTTTTCCATATCGAAGATGTGCCTCCCTATCAATTTCTTCCTGTGTCATATGGATGGATGTGTAGTTATGATTGAAAGGTGGAGGAACACTATCATACCCTAGACCCTTGTTTTGATTTTCTTTGAATTTTAATTGGGTTTCATATAAGGACTCGAGTGTCTGACTTGACGCAGTATAATTTTTACAAACTAACGTCTGTTTTTCCACACTTAATTTTCAAAGAGCCAAGTTCTTCAGTTACAGCAGCAAGTTGTCTCTTAATATAGTCATAATTTTCACACTTGTTGCTATACTCTTCCTGAAGCTTCCTAAAGTCCTTGGTTTTTGCTTCTAATTCAGCCTTCAGGGGTTTCTGTCCTTTCCTGAGTTGATATCCTTCATATCTCAGGTCCTCAACTTCTCTTTTTAATAAATCAATTTGTTCCCGAAGAAATTTAATCATAGCTTCACAAGCTGGAGTACATGTAACTTCAGTGACCGGAATGTTTTCAGAACTCATTGTTTCTCTACGCTTCAAAGCATCAAGTTCTTGAATTACATCAGCAAGACTAAGCTGATTGAGATCTTTTGTCTTCTTGTGATAGCCACGTTCATATCCCACGATTTCGGAAGTGAATTAAGTAGCTTTTTGTTTATCTCAGATTTGGACAAGAAGATCCCAACTATATTCATCTCAATAGTGAGTGTAGTAAATCGCTGCAACTGAGTTTCAAGGGTTTCTCCAGGGACATAATCGAACATGTTGAAGTTTTGTCTTAACATCTCTTGACGACTCTCTTTCATGTCTTTAAATCCCTCGTAAACTTCAAAAACTATTAAAAGCACAACTAGAAGTTAAAAGTCAAACTTAAATTTAAAAATGCCCTTTGACTATAAACCTCAAAAGTCAAATTTAAAAGGTCAAAATCAAAAGTCAAACTTCAAAGTCAAACCGAAAAGCTAAATTTGAAAGTTAAATGAAAAGGTCAAAATTTAAAGTCAAAGGTCAAACTTGAAAAGTTAAAGTCAAAAGATAAAAATAAAAATAAAAACTAAAAATTTTGGAAGAAAATGGATTTTAAAATAAAAAGATATTGATTTTTGGGTTGAAATTGTCAAAAATGCGAAATTGGGTCCGAAATGGAGTCTTTATGAATTAAATCTGGAAGGAAGATTTCATCTCGCAGGCTAGATGAGATGGAAAAGGCGCTGACTATTTACAGAATGGATCCAGGTCCGATCCTTGCAGCCTTCAAAGCCGTTCCCCCCTTTTTTTTTTATTGAAGCGCTTGCAGGAGCCGCAATCCACTAAGCCGAGCTGTAAATCGCCGAGCCGCAACGTCCGAGCCGAGGCCGCAAACCGCCGGCCGCAAACACGTTTCCGGGCGTAAACTCGTTTCCGGCCGTAAAGTCCGGACCGTAAGCCCTTCAAAGACCGTAAACTCTCCAGAAATTGCTGTTCTTAACGAAAAACAACGTTTTTTTTACCCTTTTTGCTCCAAAACTCGATCAAAAACTCGTTTTTAGGAAAAACGCGAAGAACAAACCTCCCCCTAATTTTTGCGAGATCTATCCAAAAACGCAAAAATCTCTTCAAAATAAGATCAAATAAGCTCCAGATCTGAAAAAAATGATTGATACAACCAAGTTCTGATACCAATTGTAAGTCCCTAAATTGCATGTGTATCAATCAGATCCGTTTGATGGTGCGGAATCTCAATCAAACGGATGATGTCAGATCAAATAGAAGAGAAGGAGAAGAAGAAGATTATGAATCTTGTATGTATTGATATGAATGAAGATCCGGATACAAGATTCACACACACTAACACACACTCTCTTTTCTCTTTAGAACACCTTCAAATGCACACTCAAGCTCCTTGGTGTTCATCAATCTATTCCTCACACCCTCACCCCTATATATATATACGGGAAACATGGGTCGTAAACAGGGTTTACGTCCGTAAACCTATTTACGGCCGTAAACACTCCCTTAGCCATAAACTTGACCGTAAACACATAAGATATTACATAACAAATCAATTTCCTAGAAAAGCAAAGTATAAACCAAAATATTGACCCAACAAGTGGTACACAAAACGACTATGCCAGCACTTGTAGACGCCCCGCCATCACCAGAACAACCAACCAAATCTCTTAACTGCTTTACATCACTAAAGGGAAAACCTAGCTCGGATAGATAGTCACCATAAAACAAAAAAGAAAAGGTATCCCCCGTCTTCTAAAAACAAGTAGGATCGTAGAGTGGTATGTCAGTAGCGTATAATCCCAAGTTGTGCTCCGCTTTCATCATCTCACAACCCCGTCTTCGATAATAATCGACACAAATAGTTTGCATATCCTAGTTAGCATCACAAAAGGAAGAATCAATAATAAGCATATCCACCACCTTAGTCATTCCATTAGATCAAACCCATGGCATGTCCTCATTCACCTTACACAATCAATCCTCCAACCTAACCATATTCGCGTGTAAATCTGTGTTTTTCAAAGTAGATTCATTCAGATCACTATTTAGCTTTCGAACATCATGCTCTAACATTGCTACTTTATCCAAGAACCCAGGTTTCTCCAATTCAAGAGATGTTGTTGTAGCCTTTAACATACCAACCTCCTCCTCCACATCTTAATAACCCACCAACTTACTCTCAATGATATCCCTTTCATTCTACAACACGACCAACTCATTCCTCATCTTATCCACCTCAGCCTCTGGAACCATACCAACAGTAGGGAAAACTTTACCCAGCTCAGCAACCTTCTCCACAAGACTCACATATGGTCACAAAATGTATGCACATTATGGGAAACTCCTCCAGATAAAGCTACATATGGTCTTATAAGGTCGTACACCCTCTTAAACTCATCATGCAAACCACGATTCTCCAAGTGCAATGTTTGATTCTCATTAAGCCATGACATAACCTCATGAACCAAAACCATGCTCTCCATAATTTTGATTTTGAACATATCCCATGTATGTTCTCGACGACCCTGACCAACACTCAATTGAGTGCCAAGGGAATCAATTTTTAAAAAAAATGACATAGCTGCCTTGGGCTCCATTAAGCTTTGATCCTGCATGTATTCCTAAGACCAACTCCAACCTTATCAATAAAAATTACACCATTTTTGTGTAAAACTAGCACCAAAACTCATTTTAACTCCAACCACACACTAAAAATTACACTAAAACATATTTTAATATTATAAAATATAAACAATAACTATAAAAACTAAAAAGAAAGTAAAATAATACCATTTAAAAGGAAGAAGTGTTTTGGTGTTATGAATAGTGGCCTCTATATATAGAGGTCAAATTTATTCCCACAAAAATAAAAGCCACTTTTAGTGGTTGATTGGAGCATTTTTGACCTCTATAACACAAAAATAGAGGTCCATTGGAGATGGTCTAAGATGAAACAAATATTGGACCAGAGAGATGGGGGACATTAGCAACACAGGGAGGCTTTTCGCTTTCAGTTGAACGATGTAAGTGGAAGCCCGACCCACACCAAGGTTATCGACAAAGGACTGAAAAGCAATAGGATCCACACACTTATACCACTACTACCCTCGCCACCAGATAGAACAACCGCAAGAGCTACAGAGGCAATTGAATCCCTACCCCTCTTACGATGAACCATGGGTCTCTCTTCACCTTCGCCTTCATCATCGCTCCCAAAAATTGTAACAGGGATGGTGGTAACATTTGGAGTTTTCTCACCTATATCATCGTCATATGAATTATGAACTCTAACCAAAGACTCTAATTTCTCCTCATCCTCCTCTTGATTTTGTGAATTACTACCCTCACTCCTGCTACCATCAAAGTTGTCATCAAGAATGGAAAGATCAAATTCATTTGAACCAAGATCATGGGCTGAAATATTACCCTCAACAAAGTCAGACAAAAGAAAGGGAAACTGAGTTCCATCTACAAAATCAAACAAATAAACAACTTCTGCAAACGTTGATAAATGATTAGCAAGAAAGTAAAGCAATACTTGGTCCTTGAACAAACAATGAAGGAATCACAACCATACGCAACAAATAAGGGATCATACCATCCTTACCTATAAGGGCTCATACCATTACATTTAAGCGAGAAATCTTATTTATGTCTTGACTTAGATCGAGAGTCCTATCAGGTTTTTGAGCGATAATCGTACTAGGAGCATGAAATTCATTAGGATAAGGAAAGTGAGATGCATTTAACCACATAAATTCATTCTTCCAGTTCTTGATAAATTCAGGGAGGCCCTCAATAAAACTTTTCCCCTAGAACGAAAGTAATACCAAGCGTCATTACTACATATGCGAAAGAAGTATTGAAACAAATCGGCAGTAGGAACAACGACAGAGGCATGGTAAAGAAAATCAAAGCAAACAACTTTCAAAATAGAATTGGGCTCAACTTACAAGTATGGATTCTATAGAAATCAATGACCAAACCAAAGAAAGAAGAAGAGGGAACACGAAGGCCACCTCAAAGTCATAGAGATAAAAATCAACTTTACGTGCTGGCGGACGATCAATAACCGATGTAGGACCAGGAAGAGCGGCTCCATATTCATCAACAATATGATATTTCGTGGAAATTTGGTCAAGACGTTCGTGAGTAATGGAAGAATGAATCACGTACATTATTGGATGAGACATATTCTGAGGCAAAACAAAAGAGAGAATCGGGGAAAGGAAGAACAAACGAGTACAAATTGTAAAGGTTTCAAAAGAAAAACCGATAGATGGATGCGACAAGCTTTTATGGAAGAGGAGGCGGGAAATCCAACCGCTGCAAAAACAATCAAGTAGCTAGAAAAACGGAAGCCTATGCGTGTGAAATATCATGCCCGACGTTTAATTAAACAAGAAGATTTGACAACACCTTTTAGAGCCTAATTATTATAAATAATTTGGCAATAATTTACAACAATTAGGCTGGAGGGCTTAATGGGGTATGGGTGCCAGCCCACGTAAAACCAGGCCGACCAAAAAACCTGAAACAATGAAAATCCATGAACAACAAATAAATATGGGTCGGTAGTCAGCCCACCAAGATGTACCGACCACGTACACCAATAATCGTCCTATCTCATGTACGTAAAACGAACCTCGATCCCTCCGAAAAGGGTAAGCAATCTTTAGCAATTTTACTCAAAATTTAATCCAAAATATGAAATCTAACTTAGGCATAAGAGAGCAATAATGTGGTCACATCCATGGTATGGCTTTCTAACCTATCTTTGTCAATTTTGTGCAACGTGACATCTGAAGTGCTCATTGGAGGAAGCCTACATCAGGGTGGCTAGATACGCACCGAGATTTAATGTAACAACATCACCGATCTACATCAATCAAAGATTTAGATGATATTCCAGATGCATGTCAAAGTATATCAACTTTGTTTGCATCAAAATGATTTGAAATGGTTACAGTAGGTCTATTATATGTAATCAAAATGATTGAGTTTGATGCTTTTGACTTAATTTTCACAATTGTCATAAGTTAGGTTTAATGGATCACTTGGAATGGAATGGAGCATCTGAGAAGGGAATGGATCATATGAGAAAGGAATTGATCATATGAGAAGGTAATGGATCATCTGAAAAGGGAACGGGTCATCCGAGAAAGGAACGAAGCACCTAAGAAAGGAATGGAGCACATGAGAAGGGAATGGAGCATCTTGTGATGTTCCATTATGAAAATGTGCCATCTAGAGAGTGGATACACCAAATTGGAGAATAGATGTGCCATTTGGAAAGATGGTGACCCATCTATGACGAGGATGTGCCACCTTGGAAGCTACATGCGCTACTTAGAAGAACGTGTGACACTTTAGAAGTCTAATGTGCCATTCATGAGGAGGATGCACTACACTTGAAGATGATGTGTCACATTTTTCACGGCGTGCACCATCCTCAAGCTTGATGTGTCATTTGGTTCAATGGTGCGCCACATGTGTCCCTGATGAGCCATGGTATCCCTTGATGAGCCACTTATTCTATAATGTACGTTATGATGCTCATGATTGTCCAAGAATGCTCAGAAGTTGAAGATGCTCAATGAATATAACATAATGTGCCACCATGATGGTGTTGGACTAGGTGTCTAAGCCCATAACTATAATTAGTATGTACTTGATTTGATAGTACCATGGTCCTTTTGGGTTGCCTTCACTTTAGCAACTTGACAGGATGACTTATGGGGAGAATGGTTAATAAATGATTTATTAATATATTATGAGAATAATATATTAATTAGAAATCATATTATTTAATTAGTATTTGATCATAAATTAATTTGAAATTAATTTTGAGATTAAAAGAACAAGGACTGTTTTGCAAATCATTGATAGTTACAAAACTGGGTTGTTGGACTCCTTTGGAATGGAGTGGACGAAATCTATACGGAGGCCCTATAAAATTTCATCCAAGGCTTCCTAGTAGGAGGTCCATGGGTTCCTTAAGCCCTAAGCATGAAATTAGGGTTTCCTCCATAAACCCTAGCAACCCACCAGTTATTTAAAGACCCCTTTACATAGGGTTTTCGGCCAATACTTAGAGCATAAAAACCCTAACCGAAATTCTAAGAATTTCCTTCCCTCTCCTTCTCATCCTCTTGCTACAAGTGCTTGCGAGCCATTAGAGGTGCAACATTTGGGGCACTAAAGCTTTCAAGAGTCAAGATCAATCAAGGAATTCTTGTTATTTCTATATAACAAGATAGGTAATCTTATTAACCCTTTTATATATGAATTTCGAATTATATATGCTAGATCTAGGGTTATTGCTTTGGAATTTCTTTTGCATGTTCAATTAGTGAAAAACTTATATCTAAAGCAATTAGGGTTGCATGAACACATAGATGTTGTTATGCTCATAACCCATAAGTAGTATCAGAGTCGACGATGTTTTTCAATTGAATTTGATGCTTTAATGATTTGTCCAAAGCAGATGCAAACAAAATTCACAATATGTCTGCTGAACTCAATGAGTTCATTGAGGAACTCGACCAGTTGGGTTGAATCGATGAGTTGACTCGTCAGATGCTTGATTTTTCAATTTTCATATCTTTTGTGATTTAGGATAATTATTATAATTCATTTTTAATGCCTTAAATTGAATTTTCTGATTGGTAATCTGATTTCCTTATGAAATAAGATTAATTTGGTCAAATTTTAAGATAATGAGAAAATTATTTATTAATTTAATTATTTAAAATTTAACCTAATTTTGAAAAGTTTCAAACTACACCCTTTAGTTTTAGAATTTAAAATTTAATTAAAAGTTTAATTTTGAAATATAAATTCTAAAACCCTAGTATTTTAAAAGTTTAAAATACAACCCTTATACTATTATAGTATTAAAAGTTTAATATATATATATATATATATATATATATATATATATATATATATATATATATGTGTGTGTGTGTGTGTGTATGTATAAGAAAAGGATAGTATTACCGTTAGTAGGCTTCATTCATGAAGCTGATCTATAAAGGGGATATAAGGAAACTGCCTATAAAATGGCGGTTGAATGAGTGTCCACTCTCACCCACCGCTTCCTTGATTGGTGGAGGGTCGTTAGCCAAACGAGTAGGATAGGACATTAAACTCTCATTAATAAGTATAATGAAAAATATAAAGTAACTAAATATTTTTTTATAAATTCCCAATCTTAGTTACTTTAGGAAAATGTGAATTTGATGCTAATCCATGAAATTGCACATTGCACTTTGTCAAGTCGTTAGTGGAGCGTGTGTGGTTAACAGACACACTAACTTGGACTAACAAAGAGTGGCAATGGGTAACTTGTAAATTATCATTGATCAATGGAGCGTGTGTGGTTAGCCGGCACATTGATTACGTAGTAAATGACATTGAGAGTACCAAGCTAATTTGCATGGTTATTCACACCTTGTTTGTGATCCTCCGTATCCAGTCACAAACTTGAAGAGAATAATCGAGATTAAACATGTCATTGAATACTTCAATGAGTCTTAAAGAATCTAGGAATTTCATTTAATTTAAAAACTAATTCTTTTTAATTTTGTTTTTCGTGGTGGAATTGGTAAATCGTCATTTACCTACCTTCAAATAATTTACAATTGGATTACAGCATCCCTCTTCTAAATTGTGAATTATTATGTTGGATCCTAGCCTTATTATTTCATTTTGGGCGTTAAATTAAGGATTCCTTATCTAATCAAAACTTGTCCTTCTTTTGAAGATGTCAACTTCCAACAACGCTTCCGGTTCCTCCAACAACTCTGCTAACTCTTTCTCGCTCTTGAACATTTGTGCGAGGGTGACATTCGATGGTTCCAATTTCAATGATTGGATTCGAAACATCCGAATGGCCTTGCGTTATGAGGACAAGGAATACGTACTCGATAAGGAATTGAACGAGATAGATGAAACCAAAGCAAATCCTGAAGAAATAGCCGAGTATAGGGCTCACTACAAGGATGCTACTAAAGTGTCTTGTATTATGGTAGCCACTATGACTCCTGAGCTACAGCGGTTCTACGAAGACTATTGCCGTTATAAGATATACAAGGACTTGATGAAGAAGTACCATCAGAGAGCGCGTCAAGAGAGGTACGAAATAGTCAGGTCATTCATCACCACCAAGATGAAAGATGGAGAGTCCATCACGACCCACCTACAAAGGATGCAACGCTATGTGGATCGTCTCTTGAAGTTGAATGTGAACTTTGATGAAGAGTTGGATATTGACATAGTCCTACACTCTTTGCCTCATAGCTATGATCAGTTCAAAATGACTTATCATATGATCAATGAGGAAGTCACATTCAGCACTCTTCAAGGCCTTCTAAGAACTGTTGAAAGTCGATTGAAAGGGAAAAGTATCGAATCCATTCCTACTCCTGTTGCTGCTCCAGTCCTGGCTATTGGATAAGGAAAAGCGAAAAATAGGAAATCTCCCTCTAAGCAAAGGTGGAAGGGAAAGTCTCATGATGTGTCCACTTCTGGTCGATCCAAAGCAAAATCCGGTTCTGCTCCCCATGCCTCAAATCCAAAAGATGCAATTTATTTCTAATGCCAAGATAAGGGGCATTGGAAGAGAAGTTTCGCTAAGTACCTGCAGGACATTAAGGATGGCAAGATCAAGCCTTCCTCGGCAGGTATTTACACTATTTTGACTAAAAATTCATCGCATTCTAATTCTTGGGTCCTTGATACAGGATGTGGTTTTCACATTTGCTTTGACTTGCAAGGATTAAGAGAAAGTAGGAATGTGGAGCTTGGGAAGATGAACCTGATCATAGGCAATAGGAGATCGTCATCTGTTACCAAGATCGGCATTTATTCTTTAAAGCTTAGTAGTGTATTATGTTTAGACTTGAATAATTGTTGCTACTCGTCAGAAATGATGAGGAATATTATTTCTTTTCATGGTTTGTACAGACAAGCCTTTAGATATTCATTTAATAATGAAATTGGTTCTATTAATGCTTATTATAATGGTGTGTTTTATTTTGAGGCAGTGCCTTGTGATAGTGTATATGAAACTGTGATGGTTGTAGACAGTTTAGAAAATAGTGTGTTGCACATTGAATCGTCTAATGGTTTAGAAAAAGCATGCTTGTGGCATTGTCATCTTGGACATGTAAACAAGAAGCACATTACCCAACACCAAAAGGATGGAGTGTTGGAATAATTTGACCTTAGGTCGGATGATACATGCGAGTCTTGTTTGCTTGGAAAGATGACTAAATCACCTTTCACTGGTACTTGTGAAAGAGGTGTGGGATTGTTGGATCTCATACACACTGATGTGTGTGGGCCCTTCAGATCCATCACAAGGGATGTGAATCGATTTTATGTGACTTTTACCGATGATTATAGCAGATATGGATATATCAACTTAATCAAGCATAAGTCAGAAACCTTTGAAAAGTTCAAAGAATTCAAACATGAAGTCGAGAATCAATTGGGCAGGAAGATCAAGATATGCTTAGATCCGATAGGGATGGTGAGTATCTTAGTATCGAGTTCCACGACTACCTCAAGGAATATGGAATTGTTTCACAATTGACACCTCCTAGGACACCACATCTTAATGGTGTGGCTGAGAGGCATAATCGAACCTTGTTGGATATGGTTCATTCCATGATGAGTTGAGCTTTGCTTTCGATATTGTTCTGGGGGTATGCCTTAGAGACTGCCAACCTTATCCTTAATCTAATCTCGACAAAGAAGGTTGCCAAAACACCTCACGAGATACGGATAGGGATGGTTCCCTCGTTGGCACATATCAAGGTTTGGGGTTGTGAAGCTTTCATTAGACGAGAGACTCACGACAAGCTAGAACCTCAAAGTGAGTGGTGTATTTTCATCGGCTACCCACATAAGTCCTTTGGATACTTGTTCTATAGACCTAGTGAGAACGTGGTATTCGTAGCACGAAGGGGAGTTTTCTGCAAGAGGGAACTTATATGCAAAGAGAAAAGTGGGAGCATAATTAATCTTGAAGAAATTCAAGAGTCAAGCGATGAAGGAACCTCTAACACTGGCACTCAACCTGAGGAAGAAATTGTTTTTGAAGCAATTGACGAGTCATTACCTCTTAGGCATTCTGGTAGGGTTAGCGTTTCACCTGTGTTGTATCGTTTCCATATAACCATAGAAGGTGATATGTTTATCAGTGATAGTACACTGATAACTTTGGATGAACCGGCTAACTAAAAGGAAGCCATGGCGGGCCCTGAGTTTTCCAAATGGAAAGAGGCAATGGACAGCGAGATCCAGTCCATGTATGACAATCGAGTTTGGAACTTGGTCGACAATGTACCAGGTCGTAAGATAGTTGGGTGCAAATGGATCCTCAAGAAGAAGACCGACATGGATGGAAAGGTACACACGTTCAAGACACGACTGGTTATGAAGGGCTTCTCACCAGTGGCCAAGATCAAGTCTATTAGGGTTGTGTTTGCCATAGCTGCATTTCATGATTATGAAATCAGGCAGATGGATGTCAAAACCGCTTTCCTTAATGGGAAGCTGGATGAAGATGTTTACATGTGTCATACAGAAGGTTTTGTGGATGCTAAATACCCCAATAGAGTGTGTAAGCTTGAGAAATCAATCTATGGATTGAAGCAAGCTCCTCGCAGATGGAATCTTTCCTTTGATGAGAAGGTCAAAGAATTTGGCTTATCTAGGAGTGAGGATGAGTCATGTGTATATGTCAAAGCCAGTGGGAGTATAGTTATATTTCTAGTATTGTATGTTGATGACATACTGCTCATACGGAACGACGTTCTAACCTTGCAGGAAGTTAAGTCATGGCTTGGAAAGTGTTTCTCTATGAAGGATATAGGAGAGGTTGCCTATATTTTGGGAATAAGGATTTTGAGAAATAAGAGTAGAAGAATAATTGGACTTAGTCAAAGTACTTATTTGGATAAAGTGGTAAAACGTTTTAGCATGGAGAATTCCAAGAAGGGAGAGTTGCCTATCCAGAGCAATACCAAGCTGAGTAAGACTCAGAGTCCGAGCAGCGATGCCGAGATAGCAAAAATGAGTCGAGTTCCATATGCTTTTGTCGTTGGCTCAATCATGTATGTTATGGCATGTACTCGCCCTGATGTGGCTTTTTCTTTGAGCATGATCAGTCGATATCAAAGGAACCTGGGTAAAGCTCACTGGATAGTCGTAAAGAATATTCTTAAGTATCCGCGAAGGACAAAGGACTGGGTCCTTGTACTTGGTGGTGGTGATGACTTGAGAGTTACTAGTTATAGTGACACCAGTTTTCAGACAGATCGAGACAATTTCCATTCGCAGTCTGGTTGGGTGTTTACACTCAACGGAGGAGCAGTAACTTAGAAAAGTTCCAAGCAAGAGACCGTGTTTGATTCAACGTGTAAGTCAGAGTATATAGCCGTGAGCGAAGCATCAAAGGAGGCTATATGGTTGAAGAACTTCATTGGAGACCTTGGAGTTGTACCAACCATAAAGGAGCCCATGGAGATTTTCTGCGATAATGAAGGAGCGGTTGCCTTAACCAAGGAACCAAGGGATCATGGAAGATCCAGACATATCGGAAGGAAATATCACTTCAATAAACACCTAGTAGAAGAAGGACTCCTCGTCGTCAAGAGGGTATCATCAGAAGAGAATCCTGCAGATCCCCTCACAAAGGCTCTGAGTAGGATTAAGCACATTCGGCATGCGAGGAACATTGGTCTGAAGGATGATATTAGTTTTAGTGATTAGATATATATTTTAGAAACTTGTAATAGATCAATGTAATCGACATTTGATGATTATATAATGGAGATTTATATATAAGTATTGTTTACCATCTTTTGTCAATTGTTTATTCTGTGTTTCAACTTTGCATGTTTTACTTCCAGAATAATTGGATTATTGAAATTATCCACAATCAATCATACTTTGGAAGTAAGTAGTGAATTAAGATTGTCATGAATTGGTTGGTAGATTGTCTAAGTGTTTAGACATAACAATGGTTTGATGCAATGTTCATGAGTACTTCTGAAATAGGGATTTGAGTATTGGATTAAACCCACACTCATTTGAATTACTTCGTGGAATTTTTCACAAGTAGTTGTGAGACGATAATATTGTATATTCTTTATGTGACATCAAAAAATTCACGGTCATTTTAAAGATTTTATTTATGCTTATTTGAAAATCAGAGTATTCATTTTAAAGAATAATATTGTGGAATTTGTTCCCAGAAAAACATGATAAATATATTATCAAAGCATTTCTGAATAAATGTATTTTGTTTATATTAAAACTTTGGGGTGTCATTGTCAATACAGAAACATAATCATAAACTGACCTTACATTCACTTACACTAGTGATCTACATCTCCTTTAATCTCTCAGTGTAATGTAGCTTCGTATCGACACCTGTGATACAAATAAACTGAGTGGGTCAGGTTGGGAAACTTGGTGAGTACATAGGGTTTTCAACCCACAATAATAAAGATATTATGTTTTATCATCAAATAATTAACCCAATTACCCATCCCCATTATCTTCTGTATTTTTAAGGATCTACCCTAAGAATCGTCTATTCTTTCATTCATTCATTCCTAAGTATTGTCTTAAGGAATAGGCACAAAGTTTATCGCTGCCAGGGTTCATCTAACATGCACTAAGTCCATATGTGCCAATGTTTATCTATAGGGTACTAAATCCATAGCTAGTAACGTTCATTTATAAGGCACTAAGTCCATAGCTGCCAATGTTCGTTTATGAAGCACTAAGTCCATAGCTGCCAGGGTTTTTAGAGTACATCTGGTGAACACATCGTTCACAACACCTACAGTTTTAGAGCCTGCTAGTGTTCCACCTGACTGTCTAGATTCTAGATGTTTGTGGTTGTCATCTATGCTCTGCTAGATGACTGGGTCATCGCTTGGGTCATCGTTTCTCATCATCTTTCACCTCTTATCATCTATATCATCTTTTATCTATTTTCATTCATCTCATCTTATCTTTAAGCTACCCATCTTTACCCATCATAATTATAGGTATAAAATACGTATACAGTTTAAATCGAATAAAACATGTATATTTTGTTCATCCAACATATATATCAAGAACACAGATAATATGCACACATAACACGTAATTTATATTAAATACTTCATATCTATGTGCAAGATGAAAGTAACTATGCACTCACTTGTTAAAGTGATGATTCCAAACTCAGGCAGCGCTTTGCTTCTAACGATTCTATTTTCCTTCGATGAAACCTAGCATTATTATCGCTAAGTTTTAGTCTAATCTTTATTGTGACTAATTATTAGTCTAGATTCATCATTAACTCAAAGTCTACTTTCATGATCTATCAAGTAAGGAACAACCATGTAGGATCATATCGGAGATAGGGTTCGTTTGGTATACGAAGTATACTGTTTGGAAATCCCACTTTAAACACCTCACAAAATCACATCCTAGACATCATCCCCGCAAGTAGATCAATCAATATAACGACTTGGAATCACTAATAAATCTTGTTTATAGGTTCATAATAACGAGAATGAACTTAAACATAAGTTATACGTAAAGTACGGTAAGCATAACTCAACTTACAGGGGGTTTAGCAAGGAACCGGGATCCGCGGGGCAAAATTCCGAGCCGAAAAGCTCTTTTTCTCGGAGCCTTCGGGCGCTTCTAGGCTTTCCTCTAGCACCTTGAGGTTACTAAGGCTTGGGGGGAGGGGGTTAGAGGGATGCTAGAGAGAGAAAGAAAGGGTTTTTGGTGTGAAGAATGAAGCAACCCTCGCACCTCTATTTATATTTGAATTTTGGCTCAAATCGACGAGTTTTGGGCCTCCAACTCGTCGAGTAGGTGTCAAGTGTCACCATTCTGGTGGAGGACAAGTAATGGCCTATATTTTGCCACGTCACACATTTTGCAGCAGCACCCTGCCGACTTCTAAACCCTATAACTTTCGCATACAAGCTCCGTTTTCGACGTTCTTTATATCCACGTGTAGGTATTGACAAGATCTACAACTATTCTTTTGAATACATCGTGTAGTTCTCGACTGACTATAAATTTAACCGTATGAGAAGATTATATTATTAAACGATCGTGTAAAATTCATAACTTCTACATACAGACTCCGTTTTCGTCTGTCTTTTTTTCGTTGAACTATTATTAATGAGAGCTTCAATTCTGATTTAGGTTGCGTTGGCCAAAATCAATCGATCTAAAATTCGAATTTCGGGATGTGCACAGTGCATTGCTATGCTAAATCTTAAAAAAATCATAATTTCCTCATACGAAGTCAGATTTTGACGTTCTTTTTATGCACGCTCTCGGTTTAACGTATACTACAAATTTCATTTAGATCTATAAGGCTAAAAAAGTAGTTTATCAAAAATTCACTTTTTGCGATTTCCGGTGTCGTGTCAGTTTTGCCGTAAAACTTCGACGAGTCATAACTTCTTCGTTATAGCTCGGATTTTGGCGTTCTTTATATGTACAGAACCCTTGTGACATATACTATAACTGGGTTAAGATCATTCTAAATAATATTCCATCAAAAATTCATTTTTGATGCTTATTGTCTCTAAATTGACTAGCCCGAATCTGTGGGCGTTACACTTTAAACCGAGATATATGAGTTGTTTACGAGTTGGTTGTGCATTGATAATGCGTAAACACATCAGTAAATTTATGTTATAAAATGTATTGTTGTGTATGGTTTGATGAGTAAATAGTACAAGCATATAAGTCAAAGTTTATTTGTTCCTTTTATCTCAAGGGGTAAAAGCGATATTTTGGGCCCCTCGATGATTTTGTATTGACTTATATGTCGGGCCCGGTCAGAACTGAATTGATGTGTTCAATTAAGTTCCTTGTCATACAAATCGGAAATCAGGAAACAAACTATTGGACAGTAAGAATAATTTTGTTCCACGTCTGTGTCCACATGATATCTTGCAGAACGAAGGATTATACGATCCCTTATCTTAAGGACATGACTGACTAGGTCAGAGTTCGACAGTGGCTTTTGAGAGCTACAATTGCTAAATCAGATTCTGAAGTCATACTTGCAATTATAGTTATTAGACTTATCCAAGTGGGAGATTATTGGATTAGGTGTCTATGCCCATAACTATAATTGGCATGTACTTGATTTGATAGTAGCATGGTCCTTTTAGGTTGCCTTCACTTTAGCAACTTGACAGGATGACTTATGGAAAGAGAGGTTAATAAATGATTTATTAATATATTGTGGGAATAATATATTAATTAGAAATCATTTTATTTAATTAGCTTGATCAGAAATTAATTTGGAATTAATTTTGGGATTTAATGAACTGATTAAAAGAACGGGTTGTTTTGCAAATCATTGATAGTTGCAAAACTGGGCTATTGGACTCCTTTGGAATGGAGTGGACAAAATCTATAGGGAGGCCCTATAGAATTTCATCCAAGGCTTCCTGGTAGGAGGTCCATTGGTTGCTTAAGCCCTAAGCAGGAAATTAGGGTTTCCTCCAAAAACCCTAACGACCCACCAGCTATTTAAAGACCCATTTACACAGGGTTTTCGGCCAATGCTTAGAGCATAGAAATCCTAGCCGAAATTCTAAGAGTTTCCTTCCCTCTCCTTCTCATCATCTTGCTACAAGTGTTTGTGAGCCATTAGAGGTGCAACATTTGGGGCACTAAAGCTTTCAAGAGTCAAGATCTATCAAGGAATTCTTGTTATTGCTATATAACAAGCAAGGTAATCTTCTTAACCCTTTTATATATGAATTTCGAATTATATATGCTAGATCTAGCGTTATTGCTTTGGAATTTCTTTTGCATGTTCAATTAGTGAAAAACTTAGATCTAAAGCAATTAGGGTTGCATGAACACATAGGATGTTGTTATGCTCATAACCCATCAGATGGTTCATGATGCTCCATCATGTGTGTTGTTGATGCTCATACGATGTATCTCAAGGATAAAGGTTCCAGAAGCTATTGTATAGTGATTGTGATTAGTTGACACATTTCTTGAGCCTATGGATTAATGGGGCTTGGTTCATTAGGGTTTTAAATCTGATCCCTAGTCTATAAATAAGGATGTTTGTTGGTCATTTGTTTGTGTCTTGAATTCTAAAGTGATAATCGAATCTATATCGAAGTGTGCTTGTAACATCTGTATGAAAACTCATAAATAAAGAATACTCACATCTTGCCTATGGACATAGGTCACTTTGACCGAACCACATAAATATTATGTCTTGTGTGCTTTTGGTTTCGTGTTTTATCCGTTTTATTTTCTAACAAAAACAAAACCATGAAACTCAACAACATTAACAAGAAGAAACTATGTGATTGATTTCCTTCATCGTTAAAGCCTAGATGACACCAAATTAATTGCAATGAAAGGAGATCGATCTCTCAATGGTAATTTTGCCTTCATAGGCTCGCCGAAAAGAAGGTAAGAGATGACACCAAATCAATTGCAATGAAGGGGGTATTCGGTATTGTTGATCATATTCCATAGGCACAAAAAGAGGGTTACTGATGAAGGGAAAAGAGAGTTGTGAGAGACCCAAAAAGAGATTGCCAAATTGGTGGAGTTGGGTTTATGTATTACATTTTTTAACTAAAGTCAATTTAATAAAAATATAAAATTTAAAGTAAAACGAATATTCAGTCATTTTATATGGTTTAGGGCCAGCACTTTAACAAAATTAAACCATAAGGACCGTCTGTGTAACAAAAAAAAAAGTTAGTCACTAAACTCGTGAATCATGAATCTCAAAAACCATAGAGACAATTTATATAATTTTGCCTAAAAATTTAGAGAACAAATCCATAACCCAACGAACTAGACTAAACCCAAAGAAAACAACAAACCATTGTGGACCATTTTTTCCATTTCTACAATATGACGTCATTTTCTCATATATCTATTAATCCATTTTATTCGAAGTGTAATTAATGAAGAAAAAGGAAAAGTGAGAGAACTAACATGAAAAGACAACACACAGAATTCCAACATTATTATTAGGATTAGGATTTAGGATTACACTATCGTTTCAAAATAAAACTACAGCAATAACATCAAGCTGCTCGTAACACGACATTTAAATCATACAAAATTAAAACTCAACACCCGAAACTTTCACTTTCAAATCTCTCTACCAAAGAAAATTCCCAAAACACTAAAACGCAGTAAAAAAAAGCCAATGTTACCTGCCCGCCATCTGCCTGGAATCCCTCTCATCAATACCTCCTTGGAAACCGATCCATAAACCGCCCGGACGGGCACTCAAACGCCAGGTGTCCTCTTCCACCACAATTATGACAGATCATCAACGCCACACAATCACGGCTCATATGCCCAACCTGCTGGCAGTTCCGACACACAATGTCCCGGAAACCACCACCCGAACCCCTATCACCGCCGCCACGTGGGCCGCCACGGTCATCGCCACCCGTGCTGCCCTTCGGGCAGTCCCGAGCCACATGGCCTGCCACATTGCACGAGTTGCAAACCGGATCGTTGAGGCAATCACGCGCCAGGTGGCCGGTTTTCCTACAGTTCTTACAAGCCTTGTCGTTTGTACAGTCAGCAGCGATGTGGCCTTGTTTGTAGCAGTTGTTGCAGAGTCTCATGTCGCCAGGTGGCATCTGAGGAGCGGAGCATTCCCTCGCACGGTGGCCGGTTTTCCCGCACGTGTGGCAGATCCCCTCGTTCGGGCAGTTTCCGGCCATGTGCCCGGGCTCTCTACAGTTCCAACATAAGGATTTTGTGGTACACTCTGATGCAATATGCCTGCCAAAGTCAAAGTCAAAATTAAAAAAAGTCTAACTTTTTTGATTTAATACAGAAACAGTTTTAATCTTACCCTGGAAGTCCACAATTGTGACAAATGGCAACATTAGGGCATTCTCTAGCGTAGTGTCCTGGTCTTTTGCAGTTCTTACACAGACTACTTTGGCTGAAAATTGGAGAAAAGTAAAACCTCGATTAATATTTAATAAATAGATAAAATTAGGTATTTTCATGATATGCAGGTTGCTATATGAATTATGGGTATATTTAATGTAACAAAATAGAAAACATATCAACAAAAATCAAGAAAAATGTGGAGAATCAATCCTCCATCCTTGCCTCCGGGTCCCACACCAACATCCAACTTAAATATATTTTTTTTGGGGAAAAAGAAGAATTTAAAAAAAATAGAAAATAAAAAAACCTGTAACCACCCCGACGAGAATCCCTTCTGTAAGGAGCATCACGATAAGAGCTTCGATGGGTACGGATCTTGCGATCCATGGGGCTCCTGCTTCTGCTCCTGGATCGACTCCTGCTGTCTGAACTCATTTTTCTTTTTCTTTTTCCTTTTTTTTTAATTAAAAAACAACCAGAACCACCAACTCCACCACTGCTGCCGCCTCCACCCTGCCCATTGCAACCACACCCTCCATCAGACAAAATCCAATCATACTTCACTCAAACACCAATCCCAACTCTACACACAAACCACATATTTTCTTTTTTTTTTTCATTTCAATTTTCAACAAGCACACCACCATGAATGAATCCACTTACATACCCAACACTCGCCACGTCATCATTAAGACACTGGCAAACATCAATCACATCAGAGAGGTAAATAACAATGTCCAAGCTTGAACCTGAGAGACTTCTCTTATGGATTTTCACCTCCTTTTATACAACATGTTGTTTAATGCAAACTAGTTGGGGTAGGCTAAGAACAAAGGAAAAAGGAAATACAAAATAATGCAACCTAAAGAGGAAGCATAAAGAGGTCTTGTGTGACTTAAGTGAATTAAACCTTACATACACTGAATTGCAACTTTCTCTGCAGATGAATCAATGAAAAAACTTGACTATAGTCATGTGTAGAAAGCATCCATCACAAAAGCTTAACTTTTGAGGTCCATGATGACCATATTTATTTCTATATGCATAAGATGGGGGTAAATTGGTATCTATTGAAGACTACTTTTTGCATAATTTGAGTGTTGCAAGTCAGAGAGATGGAGTAAGTACAAAAACCATAGCACAACAAGGGTCCTGGAAGTGGCAAATTGCTCCATGGCGTTATCATATATTCATTCTATGGACAAACGATGTGTTGCTAAATGGAACCAGGCTTAAAATAATAGATCCTATCCAAACATCCTTTAACTCGCAAATTTCAAGGCGTAGATACGCATGTATCTTAAATTTCAGAGAAATTGAATGGACATATCAGTTTTTTCCTGGATGAGTTTTATCGAATGACCTTTAGACTTCAGGGATAAACCAAACTAAAACGCAACAGATAATTCAAAATCTCAAAATCACCAGCAAATTATGCATCGAATAGCACAAAAAAGAGGTTCTTTCGTTTCTCAATCAAGAACGCAACCGTTTTGGAAGCACCAAACGTATATATAAACCGAATCAAAAACATGAAATTTTCAAAATCAAACCGAAAATTCAGATTCAGCTGCAAGGGAATTGAAGAGATCGAGGAAATACCTGACTGGAAGCTGTTCGATTCGGAGTTCGTTATGAGCGTAGGAAGAGAGAGTTCGACGAAATTTAGGGTTTTTTTTCTTCGGGACAAAGCGCCAGAGGCCAGAGGATGGATGGTGCAATTATATCTATTTTATATTTTTATTATATGAATATAATAATTTTCGTGTAAAGACTTCTAAACTATATAAAACGGCATTTTACCCCCTTAAACTTTTGTTTTTCTTTTACCACACCTCACAAAATGTTAGAACTTTTGAAGCCCATGATGAACTTTTGTATATGGGCCTTTTAGCAACAAACAAATTTAGAAGGGTAAATTACACCGTTCGTCCTTCGTGCATATGTCAGAAAGCGTGTTTGGTCCTTATTTTCAAAAATTAACTCGGATCGTCCCCCGTGTCGTTAAAAGTTGCACGTTTCATCCCTTGTTAGTTTTAATTTGCACGTTTAATCCCTTATGACACATAAAAAGACTAAAATGCCCTTTTCCTTTGCCCTTTTCATTTATTTTTAACATTTTTGATATTTTTAATTATTAAATTTTATTTTAATTATTTTTCTATTTTGTTAAAGACTTACCACCACCACCGCCACAGGTAATCTACACCACCTCCGAAAATTATAGCACCGTTACCACCGCTCACCAGAAAAATAGAGCACCACTTCCACCACTCACTTCATCGCATCCACTCCTTCGTTCAAAGCAAGCGTTTCACTAAAAACAACTAGAAACTACCACCTTATTCACCGAACTAGCAACCTATACTCAAACCACCATTGAACCATCCACATTTACTGTTAACACCACCAGCAGCCTCCATTGGAAAACCCATTAGCAAATTAGGAAAGAATAATCAAGGCAAATCAGGAAAGGAAGAATCAGGGCATGGCAATGTTTAATTCGAAATCAGGAAAGGATTTATGGTTCTTAACCTCAAAGCAGGCAGCAACAAAGATGGAGGAGGAGATGAGTGACGGTGATGCAAATCTGATTACTACGTGCAGTGTCTCTGGTAAGGCTTTGATGAGACCTTCTTTATTGCCACCAACATCATCTTCTTCCCTATCGATATTCGTATATGCCACCACCGTCTCAAACGAGTCTAAATAAAAGAACCACATGCCCCTTTCTTCAATTTCAAATGACTCAATCTCGATTTCTGAAATGCCCCTATCCGTGTGAGATAAACAACCACGATATAGGGTGCCGGAACCACCGTCTATGTAAGATTGGAGCTCTATTTGGGGATTTCATGTGTGATGGTACGAGAGAGAGGGAAAAAGAGATGAAATTTAAGGTTGGTGGTTGTTATAAGATTGACGGAGATGGAGTCGTCATTGTCACTTGTATAGTTGTATGCTTCCATCTACACTCCTCCTGGTAGTCGGCCAAGGTGAAAGGGGTTATCGGGAAACTGAAGGGAAAAAGTAGGGTTGAACGTGTAATTGAGGGGGGAGGGTATTTATTTTATTTTATTCTTTTTTCAATTCTAAAAAATGATAAACAAATAATAAAAATATAAAAAAAATACTAAGGGTAAAATAGTCATTTTATGTCTTCAGGGACTGCTCGAGTGAAAAAAAACATAATACAGGGATGGTCTGAGTTAATTTTTGAAAATATGGACTAAACATGCTTTTTGGCATATACACGAGGGATGATTGGTGTAATTTACCCAATTTAGAAATTAGAGTAAATTACTACGCGAATGGTCGCTATGGTTTGGGGTAATTTGCACATTTGGTCCCTAACTTATTTTTTAACTCGGAAGGTCCCTACTTTTTGTTTTTGTTACACGTTTGGTCCCTACATTTTGTTTTTATTATGCGCTTGGTCTCTATCTTACCTAAAAAGACTATTATTTAAACAGGGAAAAATGATGAGGTAGGTAAGATAAGGTGAGGGGGTGGGGTTGGGGTGTGTTTAATTAAATAAATTAGAAAATCAAAGGCAAAATAGTCTTTTTAGGTAAGACAGGGACCAAGCGCGTAAAAAAACAAACAGTAGGAACCTTCCAAGTAAAAAAAATAAGTTAGGGACCAAACGTGTAAATTACCTTAAACCATAGGGGTCATTCATGTAATTTACTCTAGAAATTGTAGCCCTTGGGTTCGAAAGTGGCAAAATTGTTTTGTAGCATAGTTTTACATCAATGGATGATCGGTGGCGACGCAGAAAGTTGTAATAGTAGTGGCACAATTTTTTTTCGTCCGAATATAATAACATAAAAAAAAATTAAAAGTACTAATACATCAAACCGATCCATTACATCATAATAATTGACATTTGACATCTACGGGTATACATTTTTTGAAACCGACTCATTACATTTTCGATCTTCACTTTCATAAGTGCTTCTTTTTCAACATAAGAAATCATGGCATAGTTCAAAAAATCATCTCCTATTTTGTTACGCAAATCCGTCTTCAACAACTTCATCGTTGAAAAACATCTTTCGACTGCTGCGGTTGCAATGGGTAAAACCAAAACCAACTTCAACAACCTATAAACCATAGGATAAGACTGATGTTTCCCCGTTTCCACCATCAAACGAGAAAGGTCGGAAATTCTTTGCAAACTAGTGAACTGGTCATCTTTATGTAAAGTGTGATAATATATTTCGAGTTCACCATCATGTATAACTCACTCAACTTTAACAACTTTGTTTTGTCAAATTTAGCAAATGAATCACAAGGACTCAAAGCCCCCATGTATTCTAGTAATTGGGTGCTAAGTTCACTAAATCGGTCCTTGAATTCTATAATTTGCATATCCATGACGGTGTTGAAAATTTCAACTTCAAAATGAAATTGATTAGTAACTTTAGTCTTATGGCCTCTTGATGTGACATAATTTTCCGTCATCTCCACAATATTAATATCATGTTTTTGATAAAAAAGAGAATACATTCAATAAAATTTTAGTAAACCCCGTGTCTATCAAAGACTTCAATGTGTCCATTGTCCTTCTAACCAAAGAAGCCGCTTCTAAAATATCTTGATCCTTTTTTTGAAGATGCTTTGACAATACGTTCGTGAGGTGTAAAATTTCATACATCAAATGTAAGTAAAACACGAAATCTAATGTCTTGAAATATTTTAAGATACCAAATGCTTGATTTCAGTTACTTAAAGTGGATCTTTCCTCTTCGACATAAGCAAGAACATGACGAACCTCCAGAAATAAGTTTATCAAACTTGTGATGGTTTTGAATGTGAACCCCATTTTGTATCTCCCGATCAAATAAGCGAGCTCTCTTGATTTAACCCTCTTCTAGTTTCAAGTTCACCAGTTCCAATTGACATTTGCACCCTTTCTCTTTGACTTTCCCATAGCATGTATTGTCTTGTACATGAACCACCTACCACATTAACCACCAAAGAAAATTGCTCAAATAAATCGTCCACATCATCATGCTTCTTTGCTACACCCAAAATAACTAACTAAAGTTGGTGTGCAAAGCAATGCACATAATGCGCTAAATCATTTTCTTGTAAAATCAAAGCTTTTAGACCATTAAATGCACCTTGCATATTGTTTGCCCCATCGTAACTTTGTTCTCTTACCTGATAAAAAAAAAAAGATATTAAACATTAAAACGAATAATATTCAATTAAAATTCATAATAAGGAAGAAAAAATGTTATATTTACCTGGGACATACTCAAATTGTTACGGGTAAAAACGTCATTATAACATACACGTTTTGAAATCGTGTTTTAAAGTAAATAATATTATGAAATATTATGTGAATTTGAATGTTGAGTTCTAACAGGTAGTTTTTACTAGAAATGAAGTAAAACTATGTTTAGAATCACTCATAAAATGTTGGAAGTCTTATGAGATTCCAATTAAAAACCAAATAGTGAAATATAGCGAAAATATAAAATTTGGAATAAGTAAAATTTTATTATTGAAAGCTGTAGATAATCTCGTTAGAAACATTTAGGCGAAAACCTCGTCGAAATCCAAGTTATAACGAAGAAGTTATGACCAAACGAAGATCCGTGATAAATCCGGAAAATACTTTGTCGCGTAAAAATTTAGTTTTCGATAAACTAATTTTTAGCCTTAGTGATGTAAATGAAAGTTGTAGAACTCGTGAAAATAATCAACTTTCATATAAAGAACGCCAAAATCTGACTTCATATGAGGAAGTTATGATTTTTCGAAGTTTCAGCTTAGCAGTAGACAGCTAAAAACTTGAATTTTAGATCGAGTGATTTTTAGCTGACACAACCTAAACGAGAATTGTAGGTCTCGTCATTTGTAATACAACGGTAAAAAGTCTGACGAAAACGGACGTCGGATGAAGAAGTTATAAATTTATAACGGATTTTCCTGTCACGGTCTGTTAAAAATAATAATATTAAAACTAAAGTCAAAATTAGCCGACGAAGTCTAAACGAAAGTTGTAGAGCATAATTTTAGATTCGCGTGCATATAAAGAACGTCAAAAACGGAGTTCGTATGCGAAAGTTATGGAATTTACAAAATTTGGCACATTTTTCGAGAAAATTCGTATGAATAGTGCTGCCACGCACCCTCGTATGCGAGGCTTCCATGTGTCGGACACGTGTTCGCTGCTGATTGGACCGCAGCCTTGCGTGTTGCCTTCTGATTGGACCAAGTCCGAGGTCCACTAAGCTCGGAACACCTTCGCAGGAGACACCCCCGGATCACTCTCGCACCCTCGTGCCCTCCTCCCATTGGACCGAAGTTAGGTCCAAACCGAAGCAGCCAGCTGACCAAACCGAGCCTCACCCTGCTGCCACCTGGTCCGAACCTCGCAGACGCGTGCCCCTCCCCTCGCTTCGGATCCGAGGCTTGCACCTATATAAGGGGTGCGAGACCTCCCGGGTAAATGTTTGAAATTTGCCCCTTTTCACCCCTAAACTTATATTTCTTCTACTTCCACTTCCTCCGAAGCCCCGATACTGATTCCAAAGCCCGAAACACGCCCTGAGACTCCCGAGAAGCCCGAAAAAAATTATCTTTTCGGTTTCGAAGCTCTACCTTCGCAGAGCCCGGTTTTCAAGAAAACTCCCGGTTTTCAACGACGATAGTCATATTTAGAGCCGAAGTACTGCCCAAATTAATATTTTAGCCCCCAGTTATTTCACGATGAGTTTAATATATAGGAACAATTGTATGTTATGTGTTACATGTGCTACGTGCCTTTCGGTGTTATTATTCCGGGTTATTTTTATTTGCTATTTTTAATAGCAAAGAAATACCTTTGACCATGTGATCAGTGAAAGGACTTAGATTCACGTTGGTACTGGTATGTAGCCTCTGGCCATGTAGAACATGTCTCTGTAAGAGAATGAATTCTATTCTATGGTATTGGCAGAAGGTTAAACAGGGCTTTAAGCCTGAAATTTACCAAAATGTTAATCCGAAGTTGTATATCTTCTGTGCCGTTTGGGCCAAAACTTTATTGATGTATATCAAGCATGGAAATTGTTATGTCTCATTGATTGTATATCTTTAAATCAAATCAATGATTGATATGGAATGTTTGTCACATGATTCACATATACCCTTGTTGTTCCTTGTTCCTCTTTGTTTCTGCCATATTAAAGTATATATGGCATAACGTTATATTGTATCTATTATTGAACTCACTAAGCGTCACCGCTTACCCTCTCAATGTTTAACAAATTGCAGGAGATAAGCATCCAGTATAGTTATATACTAGTAGAAGATTTTTGAATAGTTTGAAACTATTGTATCGATAGAAGCTTATGAATAGTTTGAAACTGTTGTATTTTGCACTCCCATATGTATAAAACTATAGAATCCTGGGAAGTTATGTAATATATAACACTTTAAAATAGTCAGTTTATATCCAGTAGTTTGTAACCTCTTTATCAATGTAAAATATTGTTTTTATGAATATGCAAGTAGCATGTTTTGGAGTAACTATATTGTCGAGTATGAAAGTTTGGGTCTTTCATAAATACGAAAGTTAGGGTCTTTCGGTCATCTATGGCAGCTTTAAGAGTCAAAGAGGATGTATCCTTCACGTGCACCACTCCAATGAATTTTTCCTTCACCACTCCACGGTTATCGACATACCTCAAAACTATGGCCATTTGTTCTTTATTTGATACATCACTAGATTCATCAACCAATAAAGAAAACACATCTTTACCAATTTCTTTGCAAATATCTAAAACTATCTCTGTTGAAAAGCATTCAACAATTTGCTTTTGAGTCCTCGGGCACGTCACTTGATTGTTTTGAGGAGCATTTTCTAAGTTAACATTGCAAATGCCTTCATTATGGTCTCTCAAGAAAGATAATGACTCCAAGAAAAGCCCTCTATTAAGAGATTCACTCGACTCATCATGACCCTGAAATGGTAAACTATTTTTCAATAAAAATTTACAACACCAAATTGAAGCGCCTAAACGAAGCTTATAATTACTCTCCTCAATCTTGGTTTTTTTCTTGAAGGCTGCACTAATAGATGGTTTTTCTTTCAATAAAAATTCACAATTTTCTTTTGCTTTGTGATGAAAACTATCAATACCACCCATATGATCTCTCAATGACTGTCTTTTATTCCAATTATCAAAACCTTGTGAAACAAATGCATCTCTCCCATGTTGTTTTCCCACCATGTCTCCACATACATAGCAAAATAAACAAAATGTTTTGTTCTCTTTTATGTTATATTCTAACCAATCAAAGTCATCAAACCACTTAACAACAAAACGTCTTTCTTTTGAACCTATTTTCTTTGAAGAGAATGTATGACCCCTTGGTTGACAAGGTCCTTGAAGCAAATATGCCCTCCTTATTTCATCTCTTTGATTTGGATGGTAAGTTGTAATCTTTGGTCTAACACCCGGGTCTTTTGGAAGATCTTTCAATTCAACGTTTGTGATTGGAGTTTTTGTAGGTTGTGGATTTACATTAGAAACCGAAGGGAATGATTGATTAGAAGGAAAGGATTCTTCAAAACTTAAATCATTGGAACATGGTCTTTTGGAGGATTCTCCAACACTTGATTTATCGATGCTTGTTCTTCCAAAAAAGGACTCCATTTTATCCTAACAAATCAATATCAAACAAATAAGCCATCCAATTATTCAAAAACTCAATGGAAAAGAAACTAATTTGAATAATTTCAAGGTTAACAATCTAAGTATCAAACATTCTAACAACAAGTTACAAGTAAACAAGTAATTTTAAGGTTAAGAACTACTAATTTCACCTAAACAATAAAAATTTCAACAAAAAAGCAACTAATTTGACTAATTTCATAAACCTAAAATTATCAATACTTACTTGTTTCATTGTATCTTGTAGGTTTGAAATGAGTGTCAAGCCAAGCCAAGCAAAATCAAAATACTTATGTCGTGCTAACTTGGTTGTAATCGATTGAATGGAGGCAGGAAGGTGGAGGCCGATTTTTTTTCTCATTCGTAGCTTTCACAGAAGGTGCTGAAGTGCCTGTTTTTTTTCTTTTCAGCAGTGGATCGATTTCCTGCTTCTTTTCTTTGACTGCCAATGGATATTGGCTAATCGGTGGGTATGTGGGTCAATTGGGTTAAAAACTTAATAAACAACTTGGGCCACAAACTCACAATGCATTTGAGCTATTGGGCTAATTTTCTTTATGTTATTGGACTAGCATTTTTTACACTTTATACTTTTTGGGCCTCGAATTTTCGAAAATATAGTGTCACCCGAACGAATTTGAAGCCGGTGCACCTAATAGAATTTTTTTTACCTTTACGGACCGAAGCGGAGCATGGGCCCGGGACCCCCCGGGCACCACACACATCCGCCCCTGGGGATGATTTTAGAACAAGAGGCATTAGTCACAAACTATGTTAATTTTTGGAATGATATAAACATTTGATAATTGTTTACAAAAAATCATGGACAAAATTGAAAAGTAGTACCATCACAAATACAAAACAAAAGCAACCATGTATGTTAAGAAACAAAGAATTTAAGTGTGCTAAAATAGTTTGAAGATGTTGAATATGATTAATTGTCTTCATACTTTTAGAGATAGTGTGTGTGATTACATTGGCTCCTTACGGAGAATTATTGATTTTGAAGCACCTCAAGCTCAACATGACAGGGTTAGTGAAAGTGAAAATATGTGGTTGATGTTGCGGTCTATAAATCCAATATATTGACAAACTCTAACATAATATGTTATAATGCATGAGACTCAAGAGTCAAGACATGCCTCATAGTATAAATGTTGAAGTTCTTAATTGTTGAAATATACCAACCAAAAGATGTTGTAGTTCTTGAAATTCTTTAAAGTTAATATGATGTTCTTAGTGTTGGTGTATATGTTATCGAGGACAAAACTGAAACTTGGAATATTAATAATTGTGTATTATACAAAGAACGGATAAAAGTATATATAGTGTGTGTCGGAAGTGATTCGTACACAACAGTTTTTTGCCATACACAACAATTCATGCATTATATAGTTGTACAATATAGCATTTTAAAACATCAATTGTTGTGTATGGAGAAAAAATGTTGTGTACAGATCAGCTCTCATTGACAATTGGTATCAAAGTGATTGTTTTTCTTATTTTCATAAAAAATTTCAAATGTTAAAATCGAGTTATTTTTTTTAAATATTATTCAATTCAATATTCAAACTTTTTTATAGCATTTATATATGATCATTTGTACTTTGACTTCACATCGCATTACTCAAGATTTTTAAGACCACAAAATTTTTATACCTGGCTTAATAACCAAGAAATATTGAACTCAATAATATTTATAAAAGATTTACAGTGGGATGAAATGAAAAATAGAAACCATCATCTTTGTACGGGGTGAACTAAAAGAATCTTCATTTTGGAATGATAATGATTATTTCAAAAACATGATGATTTAAGTCAAGGGCGGAGCTTAATAGGGGCAAGGGGGGCTGTAGCCCCCCCCCCCTGATTTTTTTTGTTAGAACTAGCCCCTCTATTTTAATTTCATACATATTAGGCCCAAAAATATAAAATTTTGGTCATGACCCCACTGTTCATCGATTTTTATACATATTATATCCCCCCCCCATCAAATGTTGAAGCTCCGCCCCTGATTTAAGTGTTGGGTTTTTTCGAAGCTAAAATGTATGTAGTCTGCAGACCACATCTATAACCATTTGCAACAAAAAAAGATGAACTAAACGTCTGCAAACTGCAACAATAAGTCTATTTGGTTTTTAAGGTTTGCAGGTTGCTGAAATAAACTGAAACTAACAATACAACAGTTAAAAATAATTCTAAACCAAAATTTGATTTACTTTTAGTCATATGCAAATCGAATATAAAGATCATTCTGATGATATGATTTTTAAAGACATTTATATAAAATAATTAAACATAATAATTGTTAGATAACAATAAATAAAATTGTTAATTTAACGAACAACATGTTCATATTGTTAAATTTTCCAAAACGATGGTTATTTCTTTGGTTAGCTTCAATAGATTTTGTAATTTTAATGATTAACTTTATAATTTATTAATGTTTTGTTATAGACAATGTAATACAAAAAAAAGTACTTATATAAAATTTGTCAAACAATTTAGAAATTATGTAAAATATATCTGAATTGTTTATAATATAACTTAAAATAAGGTGAGAAGTTGTTTGAAGATGATAACATTATTGTATCGTGTAGCACATGTGCGACAGTTTTTAAGTCATAATTTAAAAAAAAAAAACAAACAATTATGAAAAACCAAATGATACTCAATCAAAAATGGTTAGAAATAGTTATTTTAAAAAATAAACAATCGCTTAATTGTTTTTGTTCTTATCTTTTGTGTACCAAAAATCCATGGTAATCCGCACATACATTTATTGGTTATTTGGTATGTGTTAGGTCACACATGCATGCTAAAAGTTATTATAATTTGGTTTGAAAAAATATTTTATGTTTTTTAGTATTTATGTTAAAATATGCTGTCTTGATGATTATAATTTTGTTGATAAAATATATCAAATGCATGCTAGTTTGTTTGTTAAAAATATGCTTTATTTTTATGATTAAAAGTTATGACATGTTTGCATATTACTTTTGTAGAGAAACGTGTTCCTATTTGTTTTAGAAGAATTAATGCGGGTTTAATTTTAAAATAGGATAGCATGCGTGGTTATCCAACTCAAGTCCAAGAGTGTTTTATAAACTTTTACCATCTGGATAATGGATTAAAAATTATATGTCAAAAGTGATTGTGTAATAATTTCTTCTTTTTTTGTTAAAATTATGTATTTATTGATTATATGTTAAAATGCAATTTGATGAATGGATTGTTATTCCGTGCTAGTTATGTGATTTTGATCATTTTTGTTAGGTTTAAGAAAGGAAAATGGAAGTGAGTGAAAATGTTTCGGTTATATATATATATATATATATATATATATATATATATATATATATATATATATATATATATATATATATATATATATATATATATATATATATATATGGAAAAAGTGAATATGTGGCTGTCATGTATGTAATATTATGTATAGAACCATCAAAATTAACTTTATTTTGAATAAAAAAACACAATTTTTTTCATTGTTAACTTCTTATTATTGCTTTTGAGCTCATATTATTTCTGATTTCATAATTTATCTCCAATATCTATGTATTTCGAATATGTTGTTTATATTAGACATCTAGTAGGCTTCATAACTTTCTTTGACACCTACCATATGTATACTTGCATTGTTCTTTTTATGTGTTATGGAAAGAAGTTTATTGAGTTTTTAATGAGCAATTTCAATCTTTCATTATAGTTTTCTATATTAAATTTGAGTATGAAGACTTATAGGTATTTGATAATGTATTCTTACACATGGTTTGTGGTGTAAAATTAAATATTTAAAACTCCATAAAAATATGTAGAAAGCCTATCATCTATTCTTATAGAGGATACAAGAAAGATAGTAGAGGGATTTGATTGTATTTTGTTAAAACTATGTAGTTTTTTATGGTTCTATACTTAATATTAGGTACATAACAACCACATATTCCCTAAACCCTATATATATATATATATATATATATATATATATATATATATATATATATATAAAGAGAGAGAGGGAGAGAGAGAGAGGAAGGATCATTTGAGAACTCAAAGTTTCCCGAGAACTAAAGATGGAGCGTTAGATCAAAATCTTAAATGGCTTAGATTGATCATGGCGTAATTGTAATTATCACTTGTTTCGATGGTATCTTAGACATTTTATAAATATTTACAAGGGCAGATTAGGAATTAAAAATATCAATCATAATAATAAATTTAACAAATTAAAAAAAACCCCACACACACACAAACACATGCTTCTCACTTTCTCTCTCATCTCTCAGGTTTCTTCACGACTCCATCATCCGCATCCTTCCGATGAATATCTCTCCATCCAATATTTCCCCCATCGATTTTCGCCAAGGATACCGCCACATTGAAGATCGAATTTAACGCACAGACTTAGGATCGACGATCCACTCCATCTACCGCCTTCCTCCTCCTTCCATCCTCCATCTCTACCTGTTCTGATAAACGACAACGACTACCAATCTATGGTCCTCGTATGGCATATCAACAACGTCAAATCCACTATCCAAGAGATCTACTTCATTCATTTTTATGTTCGATTGCAACAATAAACCATCGAATCGCATTTGTAGATCACCTCTATCTAGTGAGGATCTTATACCGCCAATGCCTTCTTTTCCAATCGCACCTCCGACCGCCACAAACTACACAAACACCGTCACATATGGCTCCAACCTCCACAGTTCTGACCTATGTATCGATTATCAAGTAAGTATCGTCAATCACTTCATGATTGAATCTGTTTTCATGACCTCGTTCTGTTACATTGAAAAGTTGCTGATCTGATTTACTTTAGTTTAATTCTATTCTTCCAATGTTGTTTGACACAGAATACTTTTTGAATCAAAACCACTGATTTTCGCGAGAGTGGAGATCTCCTTGTTCCGCTCACCACCTGTTCGATGAATGCATCAGTGGATTTTGGGTTCTTTTGATCTTAGAAGAAGTGACATCACATGAAGATCATTCTTTTGCGAAAATTGGAATACATCAAGTGACATTTGCTCTAATTTGCATTCTCGTTTTCACTTTATTGGTTATTGTTTTCATCATATATTATAGCAGTCTAGTTCCAAATGTTTTTGTGCCCTAAAATTCAACGAGCTCTTACAATATTTTCATTGTTTTTTATGCTTTGGTGCAGACCCCCCTTACCTTGAACCAATGTTTCTTGCTCATATCAACTGGTTCTTTATCCCACTTCTTCTCAGATCACCTGTTTGAGGTAATATTTCTCTTCAGGTTACATAATAGAGGCAAAAATGATAAGAGTTATTAGTTGATCAGAGATCAAATATGGTAGGAAAATGGAAATTTAACCATGTACACTTGGATACTGAGTACTGGTTGGTGGAAAGGCCGTGCTCATGTTAATCCAGATGATGTTGTTGTAATTGGATTTCTCTGCACCTGCTTAATAATTGGCTTCATTCGAATCAACAGGTGCTTCTTTTTTACCTTATGATCTGAAATCTTAAACTACATATATGTTTTTGTCATATATCTGGATTTGGGGTTCAATATGGATGGCTCCATTTGTGCCTTAATGGTAAGAGACTTGATGAACATTATTGAATTAGATCATATCTTTTGTGTGCATCAAACAAATTAATTGCATTATAATTTTTGAATCTTTTGTTCAGGTATGTTGTACTTGGTAAAATTCACATATTAATCACATGTAAATCATATATGAATGATATGTGATTCACATGTAAATCACAAGTGAATTACGTATGAATTACACACACACACACACACACACATATATATATATATATATAGATATAGATATGCACACATTCATATGTTAATCACATGTAATTCACATTTGATTCACATGTAAATTACGTGTGATTCACATGTAAATTACATGTGATTCACATGTAAATCATATTTGATTCATATGTAAATCACATGTGATTCACATATGATTTACATGTGATTCATATGTGAATCACATGCGATTCACATGTGAATCACATTTACATATGATGTCATATGTAAATGTGATTCATATGTTAATCACATGAAAATCACATATGTATTTTTGTGAGTGTTTTTGCATCAATAATTTTTTTTTTTGTGTAGATTTGGAAGAAATTGTGGTGAATATTGAAGAGGTGAAAATTGATAAATTGAAGAAAATAAGGAAATATTGACACGAAGACATGAACATGATTTGAAATTTATAGCATTTTTTATTTTTTATATTTTATTTTGTATCGAATAAAACACTTGTGCTATTATGTTTATAAATTAATTAACAAAAATGAAATTTTTTGTGATTTTCTTACGAATATTATAGTATAAAAATTATACATATATGCATTTGAAAAAAATATGTATATATGCACCTAAAAATTTACTTTTTTTTTTTTTTAAAAATGCAATTTTTTTTTTGAAAAAACTACAGTTTATTTTTTTTTAAATGCAGGTTTTTTTGAAAAAAATGTAACTTTCTTTAAAAAACTTGCAATTTTTTTTAAAAAATTGCAGTTTTTTATTTAAAAATACAGTTTTTTTAAAAAAATGTTGTTTTTTGAAAAAAAATGCAGTTTTCTTTTAAAAAATTACAGTTTTTTTGAAAAAAAAATGCAGCTTTTTTTAATTACAGTTTTTTTAAAAAATATATTTTTTTCAAAAATTCATGTTTTCTATAAAAAAAATTAAAATATCTGCATTTAAAAAAAGGGTTTAGGTCATTTTTAGTCACTTAACTTTTGGTTTTATGCTCATTCAGTCACTTAACTTTTTTTAATTTTTAAAAGGTCATCAAACTTTTGGCTTTATGCTCATTTAGTCACTTAACTTTTGTTTTGGTCATATTTAGTCACCTAACTTTTAAAATTGTTCTCATTTAGTTACTAAATTTTTTTTTAAAGTTTAGTGACTAATTGAGCACAATTTTAAAAGTTAAGTGACTAAATGAGTATAAATCTAAAAGTTAAGTGACCAAACTAAAAGTTAAATGACTAAATGAACACAAAGTCAAAATTTTGATGACATTTTAAAACTTAAAAATAGTTAAGTGACCAAATGAGCACAAAACCAAAAGTTAAGTGAAAAAAATGACCTAAACCCTTAAATAAACGAAAAATACTATATTTAAAAAAAAAACATGAAAATTTGATTTATGATGTAAATTTTTAGACATTTATATTAATATATTAAATAATACAAAAAAATTAAAATTTAAATGATATTGGTAAGATGACGATCATGTCCTTAATGAATTACTTTTGATCCAACGCTCCACTTTTAGTTTTCGGGTTCTCGGGAAACTATAAGTTCTCAATCGATCTCAACCCTATATCCTTATATATATATATATATATATATATATATATATATATATATATATATATATATATATATATATATATATAGTATTTACAAAGAGACCCCTACACTATACAAGAAAGATAAAATACATATAAATCTAGCACTCTCTCTCGGTTTGAGTAGGAGGTTCTCGTATACTTAAACTGTTTCGAAAATCTAAAAATAAAGGTATAGGGAGGCTCTTAGTAAATAAACCAACAAACTGGTGTGCAGATGGAACATACAAAATGTGAACATGGCCAATGGCAACATGTTCCCAACAAAATATAAATTTATTTCCAAATGTTTGACTCTTTGGTGTTAAACAGGGTTAGAAGCCAAGTACATAACACTTACATTATCACAAAAGAAAAACAGTGGCACGAGTCAATGGACAAAACAACTCAAGGAGGAGATTTCGAAGCCAGCTAGCGTCAACAACGATATTAGCTACCCCCATGTACTCGGCTTCAGCACTAGATCGAGACACAACATGTTGGCATTTGGAAGACCATGAGGCAAGGTTGTCACTGAGAAAGAAAAAGAATCCAGAGGTAGATCAGCGAGTTTAAGGACAACCAACCCAGTCATCATCAGTTTAATAGACCAAACGATCGATATTAGACGAGTGAATGTGAAGACCATGCGACAAAGTACCTTGAAGATATTGTAACATCCCAAAAATCAGAGTAAAATTTTCATTTTCCCAAAACAACCCCAGAAAATTTTTTTTTTTACAAAAACATGGTTTCACAAGTATAATTCATAAATCAGAGTATCCCAAAATCCAATAACATAAAATCTGAAGGATGTGCACGATCACGCCTTCGCATTGTCACGATCATCTAAAGTACCTGAAACAATAAACTAAAATTGTAAGTCAAAGCTTAGTGAGTTCCCCCAAGGTACCACCACACAAACATATAACCAAACACATATTGGGTCCACAACCTCCTGGTTGAATTACCCTTAGGCCACAACCTTCCGATAGGAATGCCCTGTCCCACAACCTTTCGGTTAGATTGCCTAATACATATTGGGTCGACAACATCATAGTTGGATTACCCCTGGCCCACAACCTTCCAGTTGGAATGCCCTGACCCATAAGCTTTTGGTTGGAATGCCCCGGTCTGTTAACTGACAACACATAACAATACAGTCTCAACCCCACCACACCATGTCGACATATGCATAAAAAATAACATATATCCATTAATAGATAATCATATAAACATCATTAGACAAACATGCGGATCTATAGAACACTACAACATAGCAACATCCTATATATCAGGGCACAAATCGAACAATTCACTACAACATAAAACATACCAGAATATATAATATAGTAGGCCATCATTATTTCCTTCAACCCACAAGTACAGTGAGGAAAAACAACCTTACAGTTCAAACTAGCTACCACCTGAACTTACAAAAACTAGCATTCCATTACTAGCCAATCTTCACGATCATACGCATTCCAAAATCGGATGAGTCCTTACTGAAACCTCAATGAGATCTACAATCCCAAGTGCTTCCCGTTGACTTCACTACAAGTCCTTAGCAATTCATCGGAGGACGAAGAATAACATCTCAGCTATATAAATGGGTACCCAATCAGTTTCACAACCTACTTTCACTTAGAGCCCTTCCCATGCGAACCTGCACTTGACCATAGTACGAAGGTATAAACGTGACAACTACCAATCTTACACTCATGATTAAACCAATTCCTTATTTCCTCGAAATCATGAAGAACCCCTACATATCTTGCATTCAAACCTTACATGCCTACCTCACGAATTTCTTGAATTCTTGCTGACACTACCAGATATCAAACCGAGTGCTGATCTTTTATTACTTTAAGCTTGTTATGACAACGACTGATGAATTTCTCCTCGCAATCCAAATTTGTCTCACCCAAATATCTCCTAAACAAGGCTGTCGGACTGCCAAATGGCATAAGAAGATTCTCAACACAAAATGTATGTGATGTCAATTGATGGGACTCGGACCCCCTCGGCATGTGACTGAAATGCTCGACTCCTCAGCAAAGGGACCTCCACACTGCCCTTGTGTCCATCAATAACTCTTATAGTGGCTGGAGCAGGTGTCCTCACCGCTGTACTCATCAACTTCGGACAATCGACCTTCTGGTGGCCCACTTGGTTGCAGTGAAAACATAATGGGATCATCCCCTAAGGACAATCTCTGCTGACATAACCGAACCTGCCACACTTGTAGCAACCCATACCCCTATATCGACAACCCCCATCGTGATGCTTCCCGCACGTGTTGCACTGACCCTGACCCTACTGGCCCCTTAATCTATGATTATAATTATCGGGTCTCTTTGCAGGACCCCCGACTGTTTGCACATGCTTTGGATTCCATAAGTGCTCAAAATCAATCTCCCGATCCTGGGCTCTAGCAATCACATCATCCAGGTTCTTGCACCCTGCAAAACTCGTAAATCCTCTAATATCATTCCCCAGTATATCATGATACCTTACCTTCTTCATCTCCTTATCCGTTGTATACTGTGGAACTAACAAAGCCCTCTCCTGGAACTTAGTGGTGATCTCAGCCACCATCATAGTAGTCTGGCAAAGGTCTTGAAACTCCCTCGCCAACTAAAGCACCTCAACCACCAATGCAAACTCAGCTCGAAATCTCATCATAAAGTCATCCCATGTCATTGAATCAACCACATCGTCCCCTACGACGTATATAACCTCCTCCCACCAATCTCGAGCTCTATCTTTTAGAAGACAGGAAGCCAGTCTGACCTTTGCCCCCTCGAGACAACTGCTAGTGCAGAAGGCAATCGCGACATCTGCTAACCAACATCTACTCACGATCGGGTCCTTCTCCTCGAAGAACTCTGGAGCCCTACATGCCTAGAACTTAGGGAAAGTCAACGTGTGAGCTCCTATCAATGCTACCATCTCAGAATGAAAAGCCCCCAAGTGCCCCTCCAAAACCTCCATGATACCCTCTGTGACCGAACCAAAGAGCACAAGAGTTTGATCAAGTATGTTGTGGGTAATCTCAAACAAAATAAACTCATGCATCTGCTCATCCAACTGTCCGGACCTAAAGCCTGAACCGGAACCTCCTCGTGTAGCCACCATACTGAAAGTAGAACACACAAACCATCAGAATATATATATATATATATATATATATATATATATATACACACACACACACATCAAGGAGTCCCAAAACCTACAAATTTCCTAGTATCATCATGACTCCCCTTGAATCGAGTACGGATCCTGTGCTTTCAGTAGTACGAGCCCATACTACCTTACACATCTATTCGTACTTTCCTCAAGGATTCCTCCAAGTCACTCCTTTATCAATCAATACAATCCATAACAAGGCAATGCTCCCAACACCGAATCTCTTCCTAAGGTTCCTAGGGAAATCACCACACCACTCTCTGCCATCAAATGCAGAAGGAACCCCCCTAACACCCTCTAACTAGCTCACGGATATTATTACATGTTTCTGAAACAGGATAATTCTTCAAATGAAAGGTATCACACTACAATGGTTGGACTCAGATAAGAGCTGTGCAATAGAGTTAAAACCTAACCTTCTAAAATTATCTAGTCTTAATAACATCTAACTTAACATATTCGCTTACTAATTAGCTGATGATAATGGGAACTCCTAAAAGCATAAAGCAAGCAGCATTCAAGCATCAAGTAATCAGAATCAATCATAACCTAAAAAGGCCATCCTATCACCAACTGATCAGTACTAGCATGCAATTCTACAAGCTCATACAAGAGGCATACAAAGACATCTCTCCTAGCATTCTATCATGCAGTTCCTGAGCAAATCCTTAGCCCTAATCTAGCATGCGATTCACAGATTCACAATTCAAAGCATAACATAAAACATGTATGGGTATTTTGGGAAAACTTACTTGAGCTCGGTCAACTACATGCACCACACCCCTTTCTTTTAATAGAAAACTCTTCATGTAAAATATTTATATTTATGGAAAATTAACCAAATCCTCATTTTGAGTTCAAACACACCTGGAAGTATGCCTGAATCCCTCAAACCAAGGATTTGATACCAAATTGTAACGTCCATAGAAATTAAGACCAAAATTTTCATTTAATTATAGCAAAACCATCAACCCAAATGTGTTTATAAAACCATACAATAAAATCAGAGTATGCCAATCAATCAATCCAATACATCAGTGTTATATAAAGCGGAAATCATGATGTGTGTGCGATGCGATCACCCCGAGCTCTTCCCTTTTGATCCGGAAGCACCTGGAAAATAAAATGAAAACCTTAAACATGAAGCTTAGTGAGTTCCCCAAAACACCACATACCATACATATCAAACATACAATGGGACATGCCCCACACCCATCGGCCCCGCCCAACATCGAGCCCTAATCGAAACAAATCTGTCAGCAACATGAAATGGGCCCTGCCCCATCACATTCATTTGGCCCCGCCTGGCATCGAGCCCCACCCAACATTCATATAGACACACAAAACACATGCAAGAATCACTAAGATAAATAACATACAATATACTCATCAGGCCCCGCCTGACATCAGACCCCACCCGATAAACACATCACATCACATACATGCAAGAGTCACGCAGACAACTAGTATCCTAATCATAATAAACCATGGGCCAACATTAGTTCCTTCGACCCACCAAGCACAGTAAGGAAACTCACCTCCAACCACTGGAAATCAGATAAACGCTCAGATTGCTGATCTGGAAAATCTTCGTGCTAATCAATCAAATAAAACACCAATTAATAATTGGGTCACAATCCATGACAAGGAATCTAATTCATTTTTCCAACTCCCATGGTAAAAGACCATTTTACCCTTTCCTCACTTGGCCTAATAACCATGGCCCAACCTAATGGCTCCAAACACCCAATATAGCCCAAATTCCCAAATGATACCCAAAGCCCATTATGGGCCAAAATCCAAGAAGGCCCAAAGCCTAACAATATCCCAAAGTTAGAAATACTAATGGCCCAACAAGGCCCAAAACCCTGGTAGTCCAAATAGGGCCCAAATTGCAAAAGTCAACAAAAGTCAAAGCTGTTGAGTACGCCCAACGTACTCAAACTAACGCCCAGCGTACTCAAACTTACGCCCAAAGTACTTCTCTTTTGGCAAGTACGCGCTGCGTACGAGCTGGGTACGCCCAACATACTCCGCAGGTGCCCATTAAGTGCTTAATCGATTAAGCCACTTTGTCCAATCTCAGATCTGATCCTCTATGATGTCTTAACACATAAAGTTGGCCAATTTACTCCTTTATATGTCTTAATGGGACCCAATACTCAATAAAACCCATAATAAGAACCCTAAATCATAAAACTGGAAACTTTACTCCTTTGGATGTCTTAATGGTAACTACTTGGATTGTGGTGACTTGGTAAGACATGTAGAAGATATGGTGGATAACCTATTGACCCATGTTCAAATCTTGGCACTACTCAGCCCCTATGGCCATGGAGGTTCGTCTACAGTGACTCCAGGGCATGAGGCATAACCTCATATTTGTAGCGGGGGATTAGTCGGTGCGCAAAAGATGGCCCGAAAACCCTCGTTAGGGAAGTTCCCTTTCCAAAAAAAATCCTGCATGGTCCTATATAACACACCAATATTGCATTTTTATGAACAAGGGACCTCAAAAATGTCAAGATCTATCATCCTTAGCTTCTAGAGTAGCTCATACTCCCAAGCATGGATTAAAAGACCATATAAAGCGTAGAAACAATCCCTAACTAGATCTTATCAGAAGAACCATCAAGTTAAGATTTTATAGCTCCAAAAGCTTTCCATGTTGGTGATGTTTCTGGATCCACAAGCTCTAGCCACACCAATGCAACTTCCAAGAGTTCGTATTCCTTCAAAATCACCAAAATCACCTTCAAAGTTCATTTCTAAGCTCAAAACACTCAAATGGAAATTAGGGTTTCATTCATAGGGTTTGGGGAGGTGGAGGCTGGAAGGTTCATGAGTGAATTAAGGTGATTAACACAAACCCTAAAATTTAGGGTTTGCTCATGCTTACCGTACAACCCGTGTAACTATACGTGCACCCCACGTATGTTGAAGCCTCCACAATTCGGATGTCGAGCTAGTATGCCCGGCGTATTTATGGCGTAGGCCCACCGTACTTGGCTAGGGTTTAGAACCACCAATATTCCGAAGGCCATAACTTTTTCGTTCTAAATCTGATTTCGACGTTCTTTACATCCATGGAAAGGTAATGAGAAGCTCTATAATTATATCATCTCTTATTTTCCTTACATCTTCCCAAGCTTAAATCCAAAATTCATAAAATGCCTGAACTATCGCTTTACCGCTATACCCATGGGCTTCAAAACACGAACTGAACACTCGGTACCTATAACTTACATTATCCACTATCCAATGGGCCTAAACCTCTCCTTCCCAAGCCCCGAAGCCTTATGATATTTGATTCTCGGGTCACGGTCCTGAATTATGGAATGATCCGAAACAAGGTGTTACACATTCCCTTGAAGCCCAAAGCCTTTATTTGATCCATTTATTGTCCAAAATCCCAGAATAAGAAACTTCTTGAAACAGGATGTTACATACACACATTCGAATCATGTTTTCCACATATTGTAATTATACTTTGATATATTTGAATAAATAAAAATGAAAATTTTATGTTGAAAATCGGGACATTAAAGTAAGGAGTTGTTGGTTGTTAAACTCACGACCGTTATCACATTGAAAAGATTTAATGTTGGTTTAAAATTGATATTTAACATAAGCCCGAAAGTTACTAAATATGGAAACAACTTCATATTTATTATGTAATGGAAAACCCCACAAGAAATTAGAAAATTCATCAAGAAACAAACATTTATGTTCAATGACTGTGACCCAACATTTTAACATTGTACAACCCGACATTTTCGCCGCTAGTCAGGGGTGTGACACAAAACATATTAAGTATCATATATCTTAAAATTTAACATTTTTACTCAAATATATTAGGATAATGGCCTAAAATACATAGTTAAATAAAGCAATATCACACATTATTGGCGAAATAACACGAGGTCGTAAGCCCTGCTTTTTATGTTATTGGTGAAAGGGCGAAAGGTTGTGATCATTGATTGTTTGCATTGTATGTATATTGTGATGCTGTGTATTTTTGGGGAACTCATTAAGCTTTGTGTTTACAATTATGGATTAAATGTTTTTAGGTTGTGCTTCTGACAGTTGATGGGTTCCAGCTTGACTGTGATGCATCACATCTCCTATGTTTATGTTTTTAAGACTTTTGCTACTTTTAAGAATTGTGATACAGTGATTTCACATGTTAAGTTGTGTGGTTTGACACTATTTGATACTTAGTCTTTATGGAAATGCTTGTTTTACTTATACTTTTAAAAAGAAAATTTGAAAAAGAAAATTTTGGTTTGAAATTTGGGATGTTAAAATATAACAAAATTAGTTATAAGAGAACTTTTTAATATTTGTTTTAACTTTCCTTATTATATAATGATTCCCATTATCAAATAAGTAACTTTAGCTTCAAAATTATATATATATATATATATATATATATATATATATATATATATATATATATATATATATATATATATATATATATATATATTAAAATTCTGCTGCCTTAGCTAGAGTAAACTTGATGGGATTTGGCATCTTTGGTCCACATATTTTATGTATATACAAATTGGTCCGATTCTTGCACCTCTTAACAACAGTACTTGACCAGGGTATTGTTACTCGGGTTGAACACAGGGGTTAAGGCTTTTACTTCCCGATTTTTCCACTGTTTTCCTTATCTTGGCTCCAAATTCCACCATCTCCCCAACCCTCGTCGTCTCCATCGTTTCTCCCTTCTTCTTCACCACCAATCCAGACTGCTTCACACACTCCGCCTACTGCCGGTCGTGGCGTCTTAGAATTGCAGTCTTTCTCCGTTTCAAACACTTTGAAGCACAATTCTATTCGTGGAGGAAGCGGAGGAGAACGGATGATCGATTTAATTTTTAGCTTCATCTTTGGATTATTAGTAAAATTGAGAAAAATACTTCTCGGATTAAAGAAAAACACCCCAAATCGACATGGAGGGTTTGATTTTCTCGCTTCGTCCCCTGATTGTTGGTAAAATTATGTCGCTTTTTTTGCTCTTTGTTCGCGTTTTTCTTTTATGTTGGAACAATCGAAGCTCCTCCGGACCACATGTAATCTGTGATCATAATCATTACTCTAAACCTACAGCTAAAGTCTTATTGGATTCAAGGTTCTCTTCCCGATTCTTCTCTTATAAGCTACATGTATATTTTTCAATGGTGGTGTTGTTCTCTTCCCGACTGCTCGCTTTATTCCTCTGTTGGTGGTGTTGTTCTAGTACTGATGGTGCCCAACATAGTCCTAAATTCGATTTGTTAGAGAAGGTTAGTAACTATCATAATCTATCGAAACGTTGCACTCCAAATGTTTTTGAAATACCAATATCAGTATTTTGTGATCTTCTCCAAAGGAGTTGAAAGGCTAATCTGATCATCTGCAAACAACAGTTTTTTATTGATTTTATGGGAGAAGATGGGTCATTTTCCATGGTGGATAACAAAGAAGGAGCTTGATGAACTGTTTAGACAATTTTGACCAATAAAGAAAGTTATATCAATAAATTATAGAAGGTGAGTCACATTCTTAGTTAAAATTGTAGATTCATTGATAACTTTCATATGATTGCTGATTTTTATTGACGTTGCACATTTTAACCCACTTTTGAATGATAACTTTTGGGTACTCTATCTGTTACAGAAAATGGAATTGAAGGTGTGTGCTCCACCAGAGAGTGGGATTCTTATAGACCGATGCTGAATCTTTAATGGTTAGAATTTTACCATTGCTAGCCTCCGATAAAGATGAATCAGGTATAAAGAAGTTCATATCAGTTGTAAGTAAGCCTTCAACTTCAAAACTTGAAATAATTTATTGTATGTATAGGAGATTAGGCTCTGTTTGTGTGTGGTTAAGTGATAAATGTCCAAACTTCAAGCATGAGAGGGCATTACTGTAACTTTTGAAGCCATTAGTTGAATTCAGAATATTTGTTGCAGTTAAGGAGTTGAAATCCACTGAGATATGGGAGAGGTTTAAGCAAGATTGCCTAGAGAAAGATAACCGACTTTTATATCCAAGTGAAGCTTTGGTTTTGGCTTCTTGGCTGGAGGAAGAAAAGGAATCAGGAAAAGGCAAAACAGGTAAAGCATTTAATATAAAACTTATACATCTAATTATCACTTTTCATGTTAACATAAATCTTTATAGATCGCATGTTTTAATGTATAGAATGATTGTTTGCAGGTTCTTTCTGGCATATGATCTTTACTTAACCGGAGGTGGTTTCATGTAGTGTAAGTATACATCTATAGTTGTTGACAAATAAAAAACTCCTGAAACATTCGTAGTATATATTACTTAAACTACTAAAATGAGTGTTTTTTGTAGATGATTTCATTTCTTCATAATCCGATAGACAAATGCTTTTTGTCAGGTAGATAATGTGTATTTTTTATTATTAGTTATATATGAACGATTAATTGGTGAGTTTAGGCAACAAGATTAGCTTAACAGAGCAAAAGTGCATGAGAGCAAATACACAACCCTTCCCAACGTACTAAAGTCAGTAAATACAAACAATTATTAATTTCCTTTTTTGGTTAATAACAAATTTTACAATAACTTTATAATTACTCCTTGAATAACTAAAAATAGATAAAAAAAGAAATAGGTTGAAAGTGTATTCAAACGCTTGATCATTTTATTATTTGGATCATCATTTTTGATTTTGTGAACATATTAAATTCATTAGTAATTTTTAATGTTAACAAATGAAGAGAAAATGCTATATTTCTTTGTATTTTGGATGCAAGGGTATTTTAGTCAAATGTATAATTGGGTGACATTCAATTTGTATATTGGTAAAAAAATTTGTAAATTTGTCAAGTGGATCATAAATGGTATGGGCAGTAATTGGATCTTTAATTCTTTATTATTAGGAGGTGATTAGATGATCTTTCGAGTAAAGGGCGTTTTGGTCAAAACTGAAAAATACCAGACATAATAGATAGATAATATATTGTATATAGACAACATACGCATTACAGCCTTAATCTGAATGAACATGGTGTAACCCATAAAAATGTAGGCAATGTACTTTTTGAAGTAATTAGAGGAATGGAATGTTGAATATGAAAGGAGAATACAAACATGGGATTAGGCCATTTTATATATTTATGTGAGTTTCTGTTAACTTTTCTTATGTGATTCTTTACTTATTTTACCATGTGATTGAATTTGCATGAGCAGATTTGCGCTTGGAATGGAAAGGAAATCATCTTCAAGCAAACTAAATATTTGTTTCCATATAATAGGAAATTGATGGAATGAAAAAGATTTTCATTATTCTTGCATTTTCCCCAAAATTGAATCGAAAGGTATTCATGAGTTTGTTAATTATATTCCTAATGCAACTATATATTTTATATTAATTTTAATTGTGGAGTGAATAAACAATTTGTAGTATATCAACATATTATGCATATGTCAACTTTCAAGGTCATATTTCTTCTTCTTTTTTTAACTCTTCACATTTTTTTCTTTTTATTTATTTTATTTATTTTTAATTTTATATACTATTTTCTAACAATATTATAAAGAATTGATTGAACATTGTAATCTCATGTTCGTATAATTTCAGAAAGATAACTTCCAACTACAACAGGCACACCAGAAGATTGGATTAAACGGATACAGTTGCTATTTGAGCAAAATCTGGAAAAAAATTCGGCTAAGATTCAGATATATCCTTCTCAAATAATGCATGTTCAATGTAGATACTACTAAAACAAATTACTCTACCTCTACTACTTTTTTATCGTATAACAATGGAGATTAAACAGCTCCAAGGGCAAGATGGTCATCACAACAGGTCAAAATCGAACCATATGAGTGTTTTTGCAGTTTACTATTAATTTATTAACGATTTCTTAAGCTTTTTTTTTTTTTTTTTTTTCAGTTTTGGGATACGGACAACCATTGAAACATATAGTCGAAGGGAAATCATGCATCAGTACTCAGATCACACACACACACACACACACACACATATATATATATATATATATATATATATATATATATATATATATATATATATATTGGCTCTGAAATTACATTAATGCAAATAAAAATAGCAACAGACTTATATATATTTGTGTTCTATGTCTCCCTACTTCCATTACTTTCTATTACGACATTGTATTGTTTTATTGTAGGGGCAATTTGGTATAATGGGATGCATCAAGAAATAGATGTAGTTTATGCTACATTTGTGAGATAGCAATGTACTTTTGTCGTCAAAAAATGGTCTATAAAGCTGAATAAGTTTCATAAAAATGATTGTGAAACTTATAATATTTTGCATCTCTAACAATAACCCTTCTGACCCATGCGAAGCATGGGCAACCTTACTAGTTATACATATATAAAGTAGGAAAAAATCTATATTTACAAGTCGGCGTTCTATCTAACTAGTGACGAAAACAAACTTTTTTCCATTACATGCCAATTGTCTACTTCCATAGTTTTTACGACCCAACAAAGTATTTAACTAGTCGGTCTTTGTTTTCTTAAATGTTATAAGGGAAAATAACACTATATTACAAACAACTTTTGTCTTTGGTCCGATTTAGTCACTAAAGTTTTTTTTTAATAGGTCATTAAACTTACAACTTACATTTATTTTAAGTCACTTTCGTTAATTCTTAACAGATTCTCCATTAACTAGTTATTCTAAATTACACAAATGGTCTATATTTCAATTTCTTTCTTGTTTGGTCCCTTACCACCAGTTAACGAAAGTCAATAATGCAATTAAGATCTTCATGGGTTGTCTCGACTCGTGAATATGAGTTTCATAATATAGTCATCACTAATTCTACTCCGATCGAGACTGTATTTCACTGAGTTGATCTCGTCAACTCGCTTGACTACCAGACTCTCGCAACGAGTCACCTGAAAATGATGATTGCAACAACGGACGGGGAAGATGACGTTGTTTCCAGAGATTACTCTTCTTATTTTTCGGAACGCAGCGCGACACTTAAGTGATGCAAATCTATGAACATCATTAGTGAACAACATCTCATATTGGAAAGCATTGATGATCGGAAATAGTTAAAGGTCCGACGATTCAATTCTTTAATTTTATGGGAGGCATTAGTATTAGTCATAGGTCACCGAAGAAGTTGTTACAAATGTTTGATTTATATGATCCCTTATTGGATTTATTACTCGACATTGATGATGTTTTTTTTTATTCCAAATCAGCCGAATCAGTCAGAACTCAGGCAACATAACCTTGTGTGTTCCTATCCTAGGAGGGACTATTCATCTACTAACGAGGTATGTAATGAATTACATAAGCTTGATTTCAGATTATAAGCAAAACCTATGAGATTTTATTGTCTCTAAACATACAACCGGATTTAGATTCTCAAATAAGTCCACTACTCCGACTCTCCGAGTATGGATTTCACCGACCACGAAGGGCAATCACCATTAGCTCTCCACTTAATATGGATGATTGTGATACTACAATTCAACCCGGAAGGAAAATCCAAACAATCAAAGACAATTCCTTAACTCATTTGTTCATCATGAACAACATCCACTGCATTGTTCAAAAGATCAAAGGCTCATTGGAATTAAGGGAGATGATCGCAATATGTGAGAACTCTTACGAAAATCTTTAGAAGACAACTATAAACCACCAACGAACAACCTGTGTAGGAGTAATGTGTTGTTTGAGAGACAAAGGATTACAAACCATCAAAACTTTCTCAACTGATGTAGTTTCAAAAAGCTCTTTGAGAAAACGATTCAAGTCATTTAGTTCCATATTTGATGAAGTTCACAAGATACAATCATTAGTTAGGGTTGTCGGAAATGAAAGGTAGTGGTGTAGGTGAGGGACCAGCCACGAAAGAAATTAAAACTATAAGGATCATTTGTGTAATTTAGAATAAATTGTTAACGAATGATCTATTAAAAACTAACAAAAATGACTTAATAGACATATAAGTTTTAAGTTTAATAACCTATTGTACAAAAATAAATAAATAAATAAATAAAAATAAAGACAGTGACCATATCAGACTAAAGACAACAATTAGTAATGCTACAATGTCATTTTTTTCCAAGACAAAATTGCAAGAATGGTACCTGTGGTATGTCAAAACTAGCAACTTTGGTCCAAAATGGGTTTGGCTCACAATGATGGTCCAATAGTTTCGTTTTGTTGCGAGTTTAGTCTAATTTCCTATGAACTTTTTTATAATGATGAATTTGCCCCTTATTATTTCATTTTCTAATTATTTTTATTACAATAATTAAAAACAATTAAAAATAAAATACTCTCTCTCTCTCTCTCCCCACCGTATTTCCCCTGCTGCATTTTTTTTCTTTTTACCCAAGAACAATTCATCTTCTTCATCTCTTCCTTCTTAATTAATATGGGTTTGCGCAGACCAAATTCCGATGTTCTTGGATCTAATCTCCATGATTCCATCATCGCCTCTCAAAAACCCATAAAGAAATGATGAAAACCCAGGAAATCGACTTCATGAATGTTCAAAATTTCTGAAAAATAACGAAGGGTGAGTTTCTGAAAATCGACTCCATGGATGTTTCCAAGGTGGGTTTTTTTGGATATCTAATCCATGTCACCTCCGCTCATGGACATCGTCAATGTATCTCCGCCCGATGGTCTTCATCAGCTGCCTAGCAGCCCCGTGAAGATCTGAAAGAGCACCGCCACAGTTGTCCTTTTCCGATTATCCCCCTCACCGTCGATCTGAAACCCTTATTGGTGTTTCAAGGCCCTTCACCACCACCTGAATCGATCGATTTCTACTATGAAACCTAAACCTAAACTTGAATCATTTCATCGCCCCTGAAAATCATTGTCAGATCCGAAGACGAAATGATGGAGGACGAACCATATCAGAGATGGTGCGTCGCTAGGGTTTCATGTTTGCTTGTATTTAGGGTTTCAGCCGCCACACTTCTAGTTTTTAGGGTTGCAGCCGTCGTTTAGGGTTTCAGGTGAAAATCCTCATGCCGAAGAAGAAGATTTATCATCCTTAACCATCATCGAGATCTGAACATTTAGAGTTTTCTTGTCGTCACCCCTTGATGTTCATCAGATCTTGAAGACAGTGTCGCCAGGGGAGAGACACGATTGACGACTCAACAGATCTTGAAGATGGAGAAGGAGAGAATTCACGTAATCAGATGACGATTTATACTCCGCCTCACATCCCAAATATGCAGATATTTGTATCTTTGTGTGTGTATTTGGATTTATGTATATTTGGGGTTCCATTCTAAACCACTGAACTCGATCTCTTTCATGGTTACAAGTTTAGGATTTAGGAAATTCATATTCTTTTATGTGTTCTTGTATGCTAGATTTTTTATTATTTTTTGTGTGTTCATCTGGAAAGAAAGAAAAAAAAAGAGAGAGAGAGAGAGAGAGAGAGAGAGAGAGAGAGAGAGAGAGAGAGAGAGAGAGAGAGAGAGAGAGAGAGAGAGAGAGAGAGAGAGAGATTTTAATTGTTTTTTAATTGATGTAATAAAAGAAAAATAGAAAATAAAATAATAAGGGGCAAATCCATCATTATAAAAAAGTTCATAGGAAATTGGACTAAATTCGCAATAAAACGAAACTATTTGACCATCCTTGCGAGGCAAACCCATTTTGGACCAAAGTTGCTAGTTTTGACATACCATATGGACCATTCTTGCAATTTTGTATTTTTTTCAATAATATAACTTATGTTATATAAAAAATCAAACCAAAAATAAGAAAAAAAATATCAACATAATATATTATTTTAATTGGTAAAGGTAATATAATCATATTTTAAAAATAATAGCAATATGCGTAATTTTTTTTTCTATAATAATAAGTAAAAGATACTATATAAATATGTTATTATGATGTGTAAAAGATAAAGTATGTTGTACATATTAACAATAAGAATAAAAATACGTTGTTATTTAATACAATTATTCAAAAAAAGAAATAAACAAAAAACAATACGAACTGAAATTATATGTAAATATCGGTGAGGCTGATGAACACTTTCAATTGTAACTATGTTTTTTTAACACTTTCTAAACTATGGTGTTGTTTGTTTTTTCTGAGGCAAAATGTCTGCAGTCTGCGGACCACATCTGTAGACCTCTTCAGTAGAAGAGGTGGACCAAACGTCTGCGGTTTGAAAAAAGAAGACTGTTTGTTTTTTTAACATCTGCGGGCTATTAAAATAAACTGAAATCTAAATAAACTGATTTTTTTAAACTTCAAAGTGATTTTTTAATATTTTTATGACTTTTTTTTTTATATAAATAATCAACGAATCTATATCAGCTTTTATGTATTATTGTATAAAAAATAAAAATAAAAATGATATAAATTAACGTATATATTTTATAAAAACCAACAACTTTGGTTGCAAAGTTATAAGTAACATTATAATTAGTGATCAAAAAATTTGATACATAAATGGATGCAAATAAACTTTGATTTTTCAATTAAATCCATTAAAAAAGTACCATAAATATTTTCTCGAGAAATTGACGATATTGTATTAAATAATGTTTTACAAAATTTGGCAAAAAATATAAGAATATATTATGATTTTTTTGTCATATTTATATAAACAACTTCAACGACTATTATTATAATAAATTTTTATTTATAAATTTGTCAAAAATATAATGTTTGTATCGTCGAACGTTTTTTTAAGTTTTGTATTTTTTTTTCAAATTGTTCATCATTAATAAAGTTGGAAAAAATATAAATTTAAAAAAAAAAACTTGAAAAAAATAAAGATATATATGTTTTTTTAGGCTAGAAGATGTCTGAAGATGTTAGAAGACTCTGGTTCACGTCTGCGCCAAGAAGAGGGCGCGCAGACATTTTTAGGTCTGCAGTCTTAAAAAAAACAAACAGTCTGCGAAGGCTAATGTCTGCGCGTGGTCTGCGCGGCGCAGACAGAAGAGGTTACGCAGATCTGCAGACAAAAAACAAACACTACCTATGTGTTAGTTGATCCCACCCACTCTCACATGATATGTTTCAATGCTACATTATCTTTTGGTACCACTCTATCGAAGGGCCAAAGCATGGGACTCCTTGCAAAATATCTTCATAATCATACTACTTTTATTATTTGTATTGTTGTATATAATTTAAATTAAATTAATGAATATATATGGTCAGTTCTTGTTAGAGAAGGAGAGATAACAAAAATAATAAAAACATAATATTACTGATATCTAAGTCTGACTCTGACATTTCAAAAGCCTTGTGTAATAATCAAAGTTAAGAAGCTATAAAAAAAACTTCTTATCAAATATTTTCAAATAAATTTTCTACCGTTAAATTCAAGAGTTGGAGTTGATAACAAGAATATCATAAATTTATTACTTAAGAACCATATACATGTCTCCAATCATTAATAACAAATTGGAAATATTACAAGCATCTTTCAAAATTATATAAATAACCTTACTACTTTTTAAACATTGACCTTCTAGTATTTTTAGAAGCAAATTCATCTTTTATAATTTTATAATCAATAATTTCAAACGAAATCAAAAGTCAAAGCGTTAAATATCTATCAAGAGTCAAGGCATGGTAGATTGAAAATAATGATTTAAAAGTTTTTTTTTAAAAAAAATTTATTCCACTAATGCAAATAATAATTTAATAGTTTCATTCCACTAAGAGCATTGGGTATGGGCCGATGTTATAACGCCATCTTACATGACACATCAACATTAACACCACCATAACACCATGCAGGAAATGATATTCCAATGTTATAACTTGTTAAGAGGTAGAAAAATGTAGAGAGAGAGAGAAAGAGAGAAAGAGGTAGGAAAATGATTTTGATTGGTTACTATTCCCGTTTCAATATGTGGTAACGAGCACCAGAAGTGCCATAACGAGCTTCAACGAGTTGGGGGGGGGGGGGGGGGGGTTGTGTTCCCTGTGTTATGACGTCGTTTTCGTGTGCCAACTCAGCCAGTTCGTTTCTCGTTGTGACCCACACCGTATACTCTAAGGCACGGTAGATTGAAATAATAATTTGATAGTAATATTTTAATAATTTCAGATTGTTGAATAAATATCGGTATCTAAGATATAGCCGTTTTGAAGCTTATTTGTAAGATTTTTACAACTTGCTTTTAAAGCATTAGTATTAAGTGACTTCAATCTCTTAAGAATGATTGTTGATGTGAATATTTAAGTATTAATTCAGATGACTCCATTCTTGTTAAAATGTATTTTCTTAAAATTTTATTTTACTATTTTTTAACAAATACCATATCAATTCTCAAATAAGAAGCTATAACTCTAATATAATTTATAGGTTTTCTCAAACTCATGCAAGGTAAATAACTGTTCTCATATTACTAATTGACTCGTCAATACACAAAGTTTTATATTTGTTGTTGTATATTCATATTATTTACTTTAGCAAATATATAATATCATATAGAATAAAAGTGATAAAGTCAAATATGTCAAGTTGATTCGATGCTAGACAATGACTTTGAAAGTTAGGGTCTCTTAGATTTTAAACTTTTGATATTTAAGATTTGTTTTCTTTACTCTCTCTAACTTTTATTAAAAATAAAAGATTTGCTAGATATTATTATTAGGAATAAAATTTGTATTTTTCTTGAATGTGGATACTTTAAAACTACTAAAATTGTTGATAACGCCCAAACTGATTTAGAATTTGAAATAGAATTTTACTTTTTTTGTTTTTCGTTAGTTTGTTATAATTAAGATGACTTCAAATATTATGTAAGATTATGTCATGACTAATTTTTTAATAACAATACATACTGAATTTTTTTAATGAAAAAGACCTATACCTTACTATAGACCCGCCCATGATTTCAAGGACCTCTTACAAAGGCATCGTACGATGGCACCACAAGCACACCATCAATCATATCATATGTTATTAGTGATTTGTTAAAGATAATTCGATTAAAGTTATCTAATCTAAAGAATCGATGTAAATTTGTGTAACTATTCAACAATATAAGGCTTAATGTACTATTGTATAAATAGTCAAAATTAAAACTGATTTCTTTTTAAATCTGTTTGAAACGTGACTGGATATTTTGTATCAATTAACATAATTTGGCAACTAAATAGTTAAAAATGAACCATTGTTCAATTAATAAGTAAGTCTTAATGAGTGAGTGAGAGTGAGTCTGTGTCTAAATCTAATTAACAAATAGAATAAGTATTCAAATGAGAGTATTATTATTATTATTATTACTACTTAGCAAGCATCATCCTCACAAACTCCTCATAGTTAACTTGACCATCACCGTCCATGTCAGCTTCTCTTATCATCTCATCCACTTCTTCATCCGTCAGCTTCTCCCCCAGGTTTGTCATCACATGCCGAAGCTGTGCACAATCAATCACATAAATAAATAAGCACAAATTCAATTCTACAAAAAAAAAAAAAGTAAAAATTCATACTTCAGCAGCAGAAATATATCCATTCTGATCCTTGTCAAACACCTTGAAAGCTTCTTTCAGTTCCTCCTCAGAATCAGTGTCCTTCATTAACCCAAACAAAACAATAAAAAACTGGATAAGGTTTCTATTTCAAAGAATTTTAAATTTGAAAAGTGAGAGTGAGAGTGAGAGTGACCTTCATTTTCCTGGCCATGAGATTGAGAAACTCAGGGAAATCAATGGTTCCATTCTGATCAGCATCGACTTCATTGATCATATCCTGCAGTTCAGCTTCAGTAGGATTCTGGCCCAATGACCTCATAACTGTTCCCAACTCTTTAGTCGTAATACAACCTTATATATACATATAAACAAAATCTCAATTAAGTTAAAGGATTTTTGCTAGACATACGAGATATTATATCATTATTTTAAACAGATCGAGATATTAAATCCCAACCTGTTCTTCAACATATATGAAAATTGAACACTTAACATCAAATTATATCATCCAGCGCACCATTCAGAGCATATATGATAGTATAATTAATAATATACCCTCCTCAAACACTATAGACATTATAGATTTGCATATGATGAGGATTGAGGATGGAGGCATAAAAATTGTGATTTCTTCCCAGCGTAATTACTTTTACTTCGTCGTATAAAATCAAACGATATAAATATTTTTGACGCACTGAAATTTTTTAACAATAATACCAATAGTAAAGACCAAATGCAGATCGAGTAGTCACTTTTTGTGTGTTTAATTCTATATGCAATAACTCCAAAACAATCGAAAACAACAAATCCTCACAGATCTACTAAAAGCATACAAGCACATAAGATACTGTCAAGTAAAAAACAAGTACGGATCTACATAAACAGGCATATTCAAAAATAATAACCAGATATGTAACAAGGAAAACGAGAAAAACTGTATATATACCATCTCCATCTTTGTCGAAGAGGCTGAAAGCTTCCTTGAACTCAGCAATTTGTTCCTCCGTTAGTTGCTCTGCCATTGTTCCGATTAACTAGAGAGAGAGAGAGAAAGAGAGAAGCAGTAGTAGGGTTTTGGGGTTAAACGCGTAGATAGGAGTAGGAGTGAAATGTGTAAGAAAATTACAATCCGTATCGGGTACGGCGACTAGAGACTAAACGGGTTGTCAACGCTCCAAATCACTAATATGGACCGTGCCAAACTTTGGTGTAGAGGTGTACAAAATTAAACGTTTTTTTAATCGACCTAAAAAATCAAACTGGTTTTTTAATAACCGGTTCACCTTTGGTTAGAAATAGGTTTTAATAAAAATTAAAAACCAATTTTTCTAAAGAAATTGAACCGAACCGTTTTTAACTGAAAAAAATGGTTTTTTAACACAACTTTACTTCCAAAACAAGTGTAAAATACACCTCTATATATATAGTATAAATAGGTAATAGTCTGTTTAGTGTTATCACACTCACAAGAAAAATGGTTAACTCAAAAAATGATTGCAATTCCGAATGATATTGTTGTATTTATTTTTCAAAAACCTATCAATGTTTGACAAACTTTTTGAGTTGGTTGAAATGACTTTTAGGATGTAAGTAACATGTTGCAAAAATTATGGGGCTTTGTTTATGAATGACTTAGGAGGGTAACTATCTCTTATCTGTGTTCACATATTGACAACTTCTTCTTTTTTGTACATAATAAAGCAACTAACTTGTTTTAACTGTTTAAATTACATCAATATTACCGGTTACTACCTGTTTTAACCGGTAACTCAAATGGAAAATGACTTAGGAGGGTAACTACCTCTTATCCGTGTTCACATATTGGCAACTTCTTATTTTTTGTACATAAGAAAGTAACTAACTTGTTTTAACTGTGTAACATCCCAAAAATCATGAACAGAAATTTCGTTTTTAATTTAATACTAAAACCATAATTGTCAAACCATTAATTTAATACTCCGACATCGGGCCCCGCCCGACATCAGGCCCCGTCTGGCATCGAGCCCCGCTCGGTATACATATCTGTCTCTCTTAGGCCCCACCCACTAACCACATGCAATCATATAACATGCTAACACATAAAAAAACATACTCTACCGTATTCATGTCCTAAGAAACATACTCTGCTAATAATGAGATACAGAACTTCGTCCGTACTCAACTAGTTCCAGCTAGGGCTTCAGCAGTGCAAGGTGAGTCTCCTCACTGTGTGAATGGGTCTAAGGCCACAATGTCAGCCCATGTAGTCTATGAGTAGGAAGACCCGAGGGTTAGCCCTAGGCATTGTATGCTAGTATGTTATTCCAGACCAAGGTCCGATGTCGGGCGGGTGCCCGAGGAATGTTTGCATGTTAGATTATACTTGTTGTATGTGTGATACTTGTATGTGCCTGGTAAGGAGGTGAGTGTGGCGAGGTCCCATATCTCATCACTAGCTAAGTACGGACGATGTTCCGTATCTCATTATTAGCAGAGTATGTTTCTTAGGACAGGGATATAGTAGAGTATGTTTCTTTATGTGTTAGCATGTTATATGATTGTATGTGTTTAGCGGGCGGGACCTGGAAACAGGCGGGGCCTAAGAGAGACAAACCTGTATACCGAGCGAGGCTCGATGCCAGGCGAGGCCCGATGTCGGAGTATTAAATTAATGGTTTGATAATTATGGTTTTAGTATTAAATTAAAAACAAAATTTTTGGTCATTATTTTTGGGATGTTACACAGTTAAAACAAGTTAGTTGCTTTCTTATGTACAAAAAACAAGAAGTTGCCAACATGTGAACACGGATAAGAGGTAGTTACCCTCCTAAGTCATTTTCCCTTTGAGTTACCGGTTAAAACAGATATTAGCCGGTAATATTGATGTAATTTAAACAGTTAAAACAAGTTAGTTGCTTTATTATGTACAAAAAAGAAGAAGTTGCCAATATGTGAATACGGATAAAAGACAGTTACCCTCCTAAGTCATTTTCCCTTCTTATGCCCGAGTGGAGTCGTCCAATGAACTGTGATACAAATATATGATACATCGGAAACAATGTAGAGTGATCCAAACATTTGTGGCTAATGAGATTGTACCTGAAAATCTAGCAAAGAACTACTTTTAAATCCCTATGATTTTTTTGTAAATTCTTTAATTGCATCACGTTTTAGGGTCGTGCGACTTATTTGACAAAAACCCGATTGTAAAGCTCTCTTGATGAATTTTATAACTTTTGGTCGGCTAAAGAAATAAAATGAAAATCATTCTTATATGACTAGTTGTATAGATAAATCACAACCCAATTGGTTATCATAACGACATATTCGACAAACTTTAGCTAATTGTGTTTGGGTAGATAATGCATCTTCATTTTTCCTTTCACATGATATGTAACAACTTATAAGTAAATTAAATCAATAAAACTTATTAACTAAACATAAGTTATAAATCACTTATTAATTTCAAAACAAGTTTGATTACCAAGCCGGAGGCAAGATCTTTTCCGTATAAACCAATCCAACAACCAAATTGATCGTGACTATTCTACACATCACTCTTCGAGTTATATACACAGGGCCGACCTAATAGGGCGGGCAAGCTGGGCGACGGCCCCGGGCCTCGTTACGGTTTGTGGCCCCAAAATTATATCTGTCTTTTACTTTATATATATGAATTGTGTTTATAATTTATGCAACATTTCCTTAGACTAGATGGTTAGTAACGTGGCAAGTAATGAGAGCCGGCCCAGGTTTGAATCTTTTGGAGGCTTTTTTTATTTAGGTATTTTATTGAGTTTTGAATCCAAATTATAGAAATAGTCCCTTCATTCTTCTTTGTTATTCAAAAATCATCCAAGTTATAGAAATTATTCCTAGACTCTTTGATTTTTTTACAAACCACCCATACATTTATTTCATTTAAATTTTTGGTCTTTTTCTAGCCATTATCATGGATAATTTTTCTATTTATATATGGGATTTCTACCTTGCATCATCTTTTAATATATAATATAATAACTATTATTTATAGTTTTGTTATCAAAAATCATGCTAACCTACCTGTTTTTCACCTGACCATGATTTTTTTTTTCCAGACACTCATCTTTTTTGTTTTTTGTTTCAGACACCAAAGTGGCAGTTTTTCAAAATGGTTCGATTATGTGTTTTTTTCTTTGTCATTAGTTTTTTTGTGCTAACCTAGTAGTTTATTGTATCATTGTATTATTTCCATACCATATATATTTCATTTAATAGCAAATGCTCATGTACTTGTCTCCATATCATTGTATTATTGTTTTTGATTATTAAATTTTGAGGGGCCTCTTTTTTAGTTTTTACCCCGGGTCTCAAATTGACTTGGGACGCCCTATATATACACTAGTATTGTTACCGGAATTAACACTTAAAGTGTGTGTTGCAAATGATAGATTATAATAAACTAACTAATTACAATAAACTAATCATATGTTTGTCAGGGTTTGTTTTTCCATGTTAATGTGATGTTGTTGGTATCGTGTGTTTCTTTTATTGACGATTACTTACATTCACTAAGAATTTTCATGCCTAATACTTTGCGCTTGTGACGTGTGCCAGGTGAAGAATAATTGCTTGAGTGAAGGGAGTACTAGAAGAGAGTTGATAGTTTAGTAGTATTATACTTTTGTTCTCATCTCTATAAACTAAGTTTGCTTGTGTTAATAAAAATTTAGTAAAGCACTAAAGACCTCCACTATTTTACTTGTGAATTACATATTTCTAATGTTTTAAAGACTATTGCAAGCTGCATGTACATGGAATTTTAGAGAGTAGGACTTCATCAGTCTTAGTGCGTTGCTACCGATATGACTTTTTAGGCTCGATTCACGACCCACATCTAGTCAACATGTGTGTAAGAAAGTAAGAAACAAGGATAAGTGGTCGCTTAATTGTCACAATCCATTTATAGGGAATGGGCCCATCATTCTTTTTTGGCAGAGAAAGGAAATTACATTGGTATGTATATTAAGGAGACATATAACATTATAATTGATGGAGAAAAGTGTTTACTCGCCAAAAAAGAAACTAATAAACTCGCTGAAAATAAGACTTTTTTACATGACATCTAAGGTGTTTATGAACCTTAATCAAAATACTTGAATAAAGTCATTATTTAAACCTAACATTGTAAAGATTCTAAGTTGCCAACTTGCAAAACATTTAGACAACTTTTGTGGAGTTTATGGTTGATATGCATTCACTTTTCCACTGATAAATGAAAACAAAATGAATGTTGAGTAAATTACAGGAATGGTTCCTATGGTTTAGAGTAATTTCTACGTTTGGTCCCTAACTTATATTTTTAACTTAACTTATTTTTGTTTTTGTTACACGATTGGTCATTGTCTTATTTAAAAAGACTATTTTGCTCTTGATTTTTTAATTTATTTAAATAAACACACTTTCAACCTCACCCTTCACCTTACCTTACTTACCTTATTATTTTTTCCTATTTAAATAATAGTCATTTTAGGTAAGACAAGGAGCAAATGCGTAACAAAAACAAACACTAGGTACCAAGTGCATAACAAAAACAAACAATATGGATATTCCGAATTAAAAAAATAAGTTAGGGACCAAACGCACAAATTATCCTAAACCATAGGGACCATTTGTGTAATTTACTCATGAATGTTATAGGTGGACGAAAGTAAATACTTGATTTTGATGTATCTCAAATTATTGATTTTAAAATTTAATTGTTAGCAAATGCAAAGGGCCACATACTTAGGTCGGAGGGTCATCATTTGTTTAGCAGAAGTAGCTCTAAATTTTTAAAAAATACATATAAAAGCTAAAAGCTAATAAGAACTCGAAATTGTTTTTGGATTAATAGTTTTTTCTTTAGAATAAAAAGTTCAAAACTCGGCTGTTGAACATTTTCTTTTTAATTAATTCGAGTTTTTTTTTAAAGCTAAAGACTAAAAAGCTTTAAAAACTCTCAAAAGCTCATTGCACCCTAAATGCATATTTTGTATTCCAAACTTCAAAAGGTTTATCGAAAATGTTAAAGGCAATGATTTTTATCCCGAACATCAAAATATTAAATCACAGAAACAAACTGTTCTATAATACCAAACATCATCAAGCTCATTGTACACAATTATACAATAAGATGAAATATACAAGTACAACCATGTCTCATCTTAAGGCCAAAATATACAACATTTTATTGCATTGTAGACTTCTTTATGAGGATATGCAATTAATACAACTAAAAGTGCAATCATATGTTAACTATTAAGCGTAATGTGGTAAAATAATTTATTTTTTACTCCTAAAATAACACGTCGTGGCATATTTTATGTATCAAACAACTTTTTTTAAATAAATTTGAAGAAAGGTTAAATAAATGCAAGACATATTTAGTTCTTAATATAATTACTACATCTAAAATATTGTGGGAACAAAATATTTATATGAAAATAATGCTAATCGTAATTCCAAATTGGGATAACGTAGTAAAATGTAATTAATCTAAAATTAGACCACCCTAACTAACGTTAGGAACCTAACAACTACAAAAGTCTTCCAACATCCCACTAAAATTATACAATTTGAACCTAACCAGCTCAAACCTAATGAATCCGGTCCTGTCTAACATGAAAAACTATCAAAACCAAAACTAAAATCCGGTTCAACTTCAGTTTCCTTCTTCTTTCTCATTTCCAACACTTTTCGGTGACTGTTAGAATGCAAATCACCAGAAAATGTTGGACTACAAGCCGGTCTGTACTCAGGATACAGACGACCGGATTTGAACCGAACTCCACAGGCATTACACAATGTCTTCGGTCCTAAAGGACCAGTTCGCCACTGAGGAGTTTTCTGAACCTGACAATGTGTACACCGTCGTTGCGTTATACATCCATTTAAATCGGATGCAATCGCGGTACCCGTATTTTTCTTATGCTTTTTTGTTGGTGGGGTTTGGAAATTGAAAATTGATTGTATGATTTGAACCGGGTTTAGGGAATGCATAGTGGTGGACGAGTCATAGGAAGATGAGGTGTCCATGGATGACTCGGTCAAACCGGACCAAACTTGGTCGGTTTTCTTGGACCGTTTGCTTCTGCACTTTCGAGGTACTGGGTACGATAATCCCAAAACGGTAAAACTTGGAATCACCGGTCTTACCGGTTCGTGCCGGTTCATGGTGAATTTCACGGTCTTCTTCAAATTCGTCGGCGGGAATGAAAGCGAAAATTCCGATGTGGAATCATCCACAATTTGTGATAACCATTCAAGGTTTTCCATGTCGTCAACCTGGAAATAAATTCTTCGTTATTATTATTTAAATTAAAATTTGTAGTAAAATTGACATGAGTTCAACTTTTCATCCAAGAGATTTAATGAATTTGTTTGAATCAAAACTGCAACGTTTAAATCAATGAAAAAATGTTAGACCTGCAATAGAAATTTCGAAAAAGTTGTTTGTACTTTATTTTTAATTAGATACTTTTTTCAGTAAAATTCGTCGTCTTCACTTTTCCATACGAATAATTGAACATAATTCGACTTTTTTTCATCACGAAAATTAACGAATTCGTTGAATCATGAATGCAACGTTTGACCAGAAAAGTCAAACGAAAAGAGATGTTTGTTTAACCATGTTGTAATTACCGGAAGGTGAATTTCGCCGGCGGGAAGAGAGACAAGGTCACCGGTACTTGAAAAGTGGCTAGAAATCATCGAATCCTTCTCTTCGTCTTCCTCGGAATACTCTTCAAAACACCCACCATCGGAATTATTAAAATCCTTGTCGGAGAGGTCCAACAAATCATCCACGGAAAATTCATCAGGGGAAACATTAACAACGTTATCGATTCCGGCAACACACCATAAATCTTCAAACAAGGTTTGTTGGGTTGATTTCGAGCCAAATTCCTTAAGAAAACTCGATTTCAATGCTTTTGCTTCAATGCACTCCATGGTGGTTTTGGGGTTTTTTTTATTATCTAAAATTTAAATTTAAACAGACAAGTTATATTCGAGCGTTACAGAGAAAAAAAAACAACATAGAATTGAAACGCAGTTGATAAATTAATGAAACAAACAGTAGATAGATACAATAATTGTGTATGTATAGGTCATAGGTGGTACCTTTGGAAATGGAGAGATATGTAGAGAGAGAAAGTGTGTGTTGCAGGTGGAGGTGGTAGGGATGGGAGAAAAAGGAAGGGGGGAATTGGGTAAAGAGCACTGAAATGAGAAGATTGGTTAGTGGCCGAAACTGATGGTGGAGTTAATTCTTTTTTTCTTTTTTCCTTTTCTTTTATTTGAATTGAATTTAATATATTGAATTAATTACACAAATAACAAATATTGATACTATATATCTTTGAAATTCGTATAATTGTTTGATGTATATACGTTCTTTTAACGCATCAGCAGAAAAGTTAATTTTAATGTATAAAGTATAAACCATCTTAAATTAGCTTATTAAAACTTTCATATTTAACAAATTATATTTAAGACACGTGCAATCATTTACATTTTGTTGTCGAGTTCAACTTAAAGAGAAAAAAAAGGAATTGAATAGAAGTAAGAAGAAAGTAAACAAATTAGTATTCCAGAGTTTAATTAAAGAAATTAAGTGGATGGAAATAGAATAATCATTTTTTTTTCTTAACTTTCCATCCGATTTGAAATGATTTGAAAAGAAAGAATGTGAATACTAGAATCAACGCGTAAGGGCAATGTTTGAAAACTCAAACCTTGAGTTAATCATTAAGATCAATATTTGCTCTTAATTAAGGGTTTCAGTCGAGTCTGGGAATACCAGTCAAGACTTGAATGAAATAAATATTCAATAAAGTACCTAATATTAAACGAAATAAACTATGAGTATAATCAATGTAAATACATTTAATGAACAAGAAGAATGTTATGAAAGATCTTGACTTGAGAGAAAAGTGAAAGAGAATTAAAGAGAATTTTTTGTTATCTTTGGAGTAACAATGCATGTGGTTTTGAAACTCCAAAATGGTACTTCGGAAGAGTGGCCAGGTGGGGTGAGAGGATGACCAGAGTCATTCATAATGTCTTTGATAGATTCCTTTTGAGAGGAAGTATCGATTTTGGCTCTCTTTTTGGATTTTAGTTTAGAGGGAGTGGTCTTTCTCTTGGCCGCCTTCTTTTTCTTTCCACAAGTCAAGATTGGCTTGGCCACATCCGATGTGGGCTCAATAGAGACTAGGGTAGACTGTGCAGGGTTGTACATAGTCGGGTTCTCTAGATGATATTTCAAGTGAAGGGACTCGGATGGTAGTGTGGGTCCGAAAGATGCTTGGTTTGGAAGGCGATAAGTTTTAATAAATTTAAAGGTCAGAAATACCTCTTTTGGAATGGTGTCGACTGGAATTGGTTCTCGCCTCTCCCGGTAGAGTTGTTGAATGGTAAGAGACAAGAATCTCGGACTCAAAATTCTTGAGGCTTTCTCTTCACAACAAACTTCCAAAAATCTTGCCACAAGACTTCGGTTAGGTCGACAACGTTCGTCTTTCTGGAATATATGTTGTAAACGACATAGAGCCAATCTTTGCTCATAATGTATGTTCCATCATGTTTCCCTAAGAGACCTTGAAGGATGAGGTGCATGAGTACTGTCTATAGTCCAGGAACTACAGATTTCTTGAACTTTTTCGCCTTGAACTCTTCTGCATACCCAATGTGGTTGAGAAACGCCTAAAACTCTTCAGACGATGGTTCTTGAACTGTAAAACCCATAGGGTTTTTTGGAATCCTAATGGCTCTTAGAAACGTCTATTTTGGGACTAGCACAATTCGATCTCCTGTTATCCTAATTTCTAGAACTCCATCTTCAATCTTGATTCTGTCAAAGGCGATGTGAAGGAGACGAAGTGGAATTGGAGGATCGGAGATTTTGTGATAGGAATATCGATGGGATGACGAGACATGAACTCGATCATGTAACGTCTGCAGATTCGGGCAAGTTAATTTAGAGACAATGAACATTAAAATGAGTTTTGGATGGAAGATCATTTAGAAGGAATAATCTTAACCAAGGGGTAGTATATGTTACAAGGGTTCCGTACATAAAAAGAACGCCGAAATCCGAGTTATAACGAATGAGTTATGACATGTCAAAGTTTTGCGACAGAACCGACACGGCATCAGGAGACGTAAATAGTGAATTTACAATAGAGCGGCTTTTAGCTTTAGCGATCTAAACGAAAGTCGTAGAATACGTTAAACCGAGAGCGTCCAAAAGAAGAACGCCCAAATATGACTTTGTATGAGGAAGTTATGATTTTTCGAAGTTTTGGCTTAGCAGTGTACAACCCAAAGTTCGAATATTAGATCAAGCGGTTTTTAGCCGACACAACCTAAACGAGAATCAAATATCTCGTTAATGGTAGTGTAACGATAAAAAGACGGAAGAAAACGGACGTCGGATGAAGAAGTTATAAATTTTTAACGGACCAACCCTGTCCCGACCTGTTAAAAATATAACTTTTAAAATAAATTCAAAATAAGCCGATGGAGTCTAAGCGAAAGTAGTAGAGTACATTCCTGCCTACGCGTGGATATAAAGAATGTCGAAAACGGAGCTCGTACACGAAAGATACGAATTTTTGAAGTCCGAAGGCGAATTTGCGAAACTTGGTGCGAAGATGATGGCGTGGCCGAATCCCAGCCGTTCGATGCTGATCGTAGAGCTCGCTTCGGATCGTGACATGTCGCCTTCGGTACGCCCTACGTACGAAGCTCGGAACGCGTCGCGTACACAAGCCCTTCCTCGGTCCAACATCGTCCACGTCGTACCATCCAGAGTTCGCCACGTATCAACCTTATCCGAGACTACGCCCCGTGTAGTGTTGTTGAACGCCCAACGTAAGTCCGCAACTCAGGCCTATAAATTGAGTGCGAGGCTGCCCTATTTTTCTCACAAATTCACCACTCCCTTCTATCTCTACTTTCTCTCACTACCCCCTACCCCCCTAAGCCTAGGTAAACCCCCTAGAACCCGAAGGAAGCCCCGAGTCTCCCGGAGTCCCGAGAAAAAGGGTCTTTCGGTTCGGAAATGCTGCTCCAAGCGAAGTCCAGTTTTCTATAAAACCCGTTGTAAGTGAGCTACGCCTACACTATTTTTAATATACCTTTTAATTAATTATAGTAACGTTATTAGGACCTTATAATAATTATTTGGACTATTATTATGAGTTATATAAGTGTCGTTATAATATCTTTTTAACCACTCGCGGTACGGGGAATTTGGTTTAAAGGGCCGTATAGGGTTGTTGGATTTCAGAAGTGCTATATGCCAAAATGGTTCTGCCCTCCGGTGTTTTATGTCTGGCCTCTGTCTGTACATAGTGGATGAAGAGTATTGTTTAATGCTTATATAATAGTAATAAATAGCTAGATTATTAATTAGTCTCAATGAATATTAGACTAAACCCTAGTGGTAATGATACTAGGTTTTGTCGAAGGAAATTGTTTTAAGAGTAACGAAGCATTGTTTGAGTTCGGAATCACCACCTTAACAAGTGAGTGCATAGTTACTTTCATCCTACACATAGATATGAAGTATTTTATATAAATTACGTGCTATATGTGCATATTATCTGTATACTTGCTATCTATGCTGGGTGAACGATTTATACATGTTTTAAATGATTTAAACTGTATATGTATTTTATATCTACAAAATGTGTTGGGTAAAACATGGGTATATATAATAGTTGTTGTGTGATAAATTAATGAGAGGCCTCGATGTTATTGATGATGTAGTCACCTAGCGGAGTATAGATGACGACCACGGACTATTCTAGATAGTCCAGTGGAACGCTAGCAGCCTCGCAACATGTAGGTGTTTATTTGAACTGTGTGCTCACCAGCAGTACTCCATCCCCCACATTGTTTCCTTATTTGACATGAACTTCTGAGGAACCCCAAAGCATGTGTTGTCACCCCGATGAAAGTCCTTAGACTACGTCCCTTGTGTTGAAAATTAGGGTTTTCATTAAACCATGTGTACGTCCTGCGTACAAGGCTGTACGCCCCGTGTACGCATCCAGAACCCTGTCCAAACCTTCGCATGAGTACGCTAAGCGTACCATTTGGTACGCCCCGCGTACCCGCTTTACAGCTTGTACGCTAAGCGTACCTTGTGGTACGCCCCACGTACAACTCAATGTCTAAAATGCATAAATAAACTCAACAAGGGCAAAATACAAACTTACCGGGATTCAAGTGTTACAAGGTTGTTTCTATTTTGAACCAAATTGTTCTTAAAGTCAAAACGGCGAAGTCATAGAAAAGTCGGATTCCAAAATCAAATCTTACGAATGTGTGCCTTCTATAAAATAATTCTTCAAAAACCAATTTATCAAATTTGTTATTTAAGTTTTTGTAAAAGGTTTTTAGCTTGTTAGTTTTTATTTCATTTTCTTTGTAAATATTCAAGTTGAGTCTATGTACATATTTGTGCTTCTTTCTAGTAAAAAAAAAGAAAAAAAGAAAGAAAGAAAGAAAGAACCAAACCAAGCAATTCTAGATATTTCATGAGTATATTTGATATTGTTGGCTTGTTTTGCATTGATATTTGATTTGAAGCCAAAAACTGTGTTATATGGTTTTGTTCTAAATGTTTTGTATGTTTAGTGTTTGTACATAGTTTTGTATATTTCTTTTGCGCCCTTGTTATGGTTTATATCTTTGTCCCCTATTATGGATTGTTGGGAGTTGACACGAGATTTGGAAGATAACATGAAGATTGTGCAACCGCAAGCCATTAAAGAACATGGAGAGAAGACTAAGGAGAATGGGATATGCCTTATTGACACATAAGTTCCCTCCACCTTAAATAACGAGTGTAAATTCTTTGATAAGAGCGAGTTCACACATCTTATGAAAGGAGTGCATACACAAATGGATGAGTGCTTCGGTGAGTACACCCTATAGGATGAGATGCACCTGGCTTGTCAGTAAAAGTTACTATTAGATGCCTTATATCATGACTCTATACATTTAAGCTAAGTGGTTGGCAAATCCTTGTGTTCCATGTGTTCTACTGACTTGCTTTGGAATACATTATATTTGCGTGTATATGGGGTATAGGTTGACAACTATTTAATCATGATTATGTTGTCGGGATGAATAACTTGAGACATTCTTTCTTTTTTGTTTCTTGTTTGCATATGCATTTCTTTTATCTTTTCCCGAATTGAATCGAGATTTGTTTCTCGAGAACAAGAAAAGGTTCAAGCTTGGGGAGACTTGTTAGGTGCCTAAATTGAACCTTTTCACATGCTTATTTCATTTTTATTTATAGCATTGCATAGCATTTTAGAGTAATTTTACATGCATTTTGCATTTTCAGGACAAAATGGGGATCTAACTACTTTTCTTGGTTTTTGTGGATAGTCGAGGGAAGCTCTCGGTAAAATTTTGGAATTTTTGGAGTTAGATTGAAGAAGTTGCAAAATTGGAAAAATCACATTTTCTCAGGTTATTACACGGGCCTTGTAACGATGCCTTCTCATTAAATGACCATGTTATAGGGCATGTTCGGCAAAATTAGCTGGTAGCGAGTGGCTTGGAATAGGTAGCAGATAACTTGTAGCTTGTAGCGTTTTGTTAAACACTACATGAAGTAGCATTTGGATTTGGAGCGTTATGTTTAAACTAAACGCTAGAAGCTTGTAGTGTCGAACGAAGCTTTCTGTTCAAAACGGAGCGTTTTGTCAAACGCTAGAAGCTCTCAAACGCTCCGTGCCAAACACACCCTTAGAGTATTTCAACGAATATAAAGTTGTTACATGGTTGTGTAACGATGCATTTGCATTACACAAGTCGTGCAACGTGGCCTGACAATTCAATTTTAATTTGTAACTTCCGATTAAAGGAATAATTTTGGTCATTTTTAGGGGAGTTCGAATACACTCTATGAAGGGCGATTTTTGGGAGATCATATCATCACTTAGCACTTTGGAAACACTTTTAGTTTGATTTTGTAAGTTTGTTTTAAGATCAACACTTGTTGATTTATGTTCTAAGTTAGTCATGTGTGGCTAACTTTTCTTATCATTTATGATTCTAGATTCCTATGTACTTTTTGTTTAGCTTGTAATTCACACTAGATTCTATGTTTCTATCTATTAATATTTGATTTGATCTTCATTAAATGTTTGATTAGTACTCAATTTTTACTTGATCACATATCATCATTGTTAGTCAAAATGTGAAATTTGTAAATGCTTTATGATTTGATGTAGTAACAAGTAGTTAATTGGTTTTAATGGAATCAAAATGAGTATAATCAAATGTTATATGTTCATATTCCTGAGCTTGTGAGGAATGTTGGACATTGTTGATATTAATTGCTTGAACTTAAAGTATTTTAGTGATCTGATCTAAGAACTTGTTTGGATTTAATCCACTAAATGTGGTTTTACTTAAAGATCAAGGTTTTGAGTAAAATACTTTGATCAATGTGGAGATATTAGAGCTTATTAATAGTACATGAATAGGAATCAGAATCAGAAATGTCTTTTAATTCCTGAATTTTAGTTCTTAATTTGTTTATTTATGAAATTGAATTTCTCCAACAAAAATTCCCCCTTTTAACAATTGGTATCAATGTGTCATGTGAAAAATATGGTCAAACCATAAGTCACGTATTTTTGTGGACCGACTCTGCTTCTTCTATACTATGTTTTAGTATATTGTAATGGTAATTGTGTTTATCAGTTATTATTTTATCCATTTATTTGTTGGTTTGACAACCATTTTAGATATTACGTAGCATTCTCGGGTGTATTTCTATTAGTGGTTGGCTACGTACATGTTACTAACACACCTAGTGACTAATCCAACATATAAATACGAAAATAAATGAAATTTATGCCTATTGAATATATACATTCCATAGATGCTCTTTGCACCTCGGGCATTTCAGATTTGTACTTTACATAAATAGACATAAAATCTAAGTAGATAAACATGTAAAGCTAACATGGTTTATGAAATCCATGCTTTTCTTTGAAGAAAAACTTTGTTTCAGTTTTTTTAGATTTATCAAAATGACATTCCAAATATGAGATGTATGTCCGACTTGACCATAAATAGATGGCTTCACCCATTTTAATAGGATCTGAAATGACTAATTCAGAAGTAGTTGGTCATTTTCTAAAATAAAAAATAAATATTTTATCTCATTTAATTTCAAGTAAAAAAATACAAAAAAAAAAAAAATGAGGTTAATCTAAAAAAAACATATAGGGACTTAAAGCGTAGAATAATAAAGTCAAGGGGTCATTTTCATCTCAATTGGGTCGCCTGCCAAACTTCAGGACTTTTAAGATGAGGCTTTTGCGGGAAACGCATGCGTGTATTATACACATGTCACGCTCCGGCTTTCATTTGGACGGATATTTTAAGGTTTGTTATATCGTAATTCGTAAGTTTTCAAACGGTATATATATGAGTCATGACTCATGAGATACCAATAGTAATAAAATAAGTATTAAATAGAAAACTAAACTTCCCTTATTTTTATGATGTTGAGTATTTGATAAAAACTAATTATTTATAAATATATAATATGTAAATATGGTATAAATGTTACATACATGATTAACTTTTTCTTATTTGATAATCATTTAGTTATAACTATTTCACATGATGAGATAATCATAAGCATAGTTTCTTTATATAAAAACAATAAGTGTATTTCTCATTTGAACTCAATCCCCCCCCCCCCCCCCCCCCCCCCCTCTCTCTCTCTCTCTATATATATATATATATATATATATATATATATATATATATATATATATATATATATATATATATATTGATTACAGGGACATATTGATTAAGTTGACATTGTAACTCATCTTTATATACAGACAAGAAGAAATGTGATGTGGCTATGAAGCAGTTTGAAAGGCTACTTAAACGCAAAGCCTTTGTGGATACTCTAAGAACCTCTATAATAAAAAAAAGTTTGTTCAATAAGTTTTTTGGTGTTATATAACAATTATAATCACAATATCAACCTATAAAAACTTAACAAATATCCATAATAAATAATTTTTCTTTCATAAAACTTATTTATGGGTTTCACCGATATTATTTTTTAAAACAAATAGTTTTATAAATAAGATATTAGTGTAAAAATACGAAAAGTTTAATCCATTGAGTTTATAAATCCTTCTTAATAAATAAATGTTTTTTTTGTCACATGTCAATCTCTTATGAGTTTTTGACACTTGTCATTTTGTGGTATTTTTGAATAAATGTTTTTTCCATTTGTCATTTTCTCATTTTTTTTAATCTTTTTTAATGAATACATCATATTTACACCTTAATTAATAATTGTCTTAATTGAAAATAACCAATAAATTACAATATTACAATTCATATAGTATTTAATATGTTTCTTTTTAAATTCAAATTTTAAATTTTAAATTTAAATAAATTTTTGTTCAAACCTCTATATATATATATATATATATATATATATATATATATATATATATATATATATATATATATATATATATATATATATATATATATATATATATATATATATATATATAGAGGTTTGAACAAAAATTTATTTAAATTTAAAATTTAAAATTTGAATTTAAAAAGAAACATATTAAATACTATATGTTTCTTTTTAAATTCAAATTTTAAATTTTAAATTTAAATAAATTTTTGTTCAAACCTATATATATATATATATATATATATATATATATATATATATATATATATAGTTTTATCCAACCTGTATATTATGCGGACTCACAACTAGTTTTTAAGAATATAAAAAAACATTAAAATAATAACAAAAGAAAACTCTTACAATAGCTTTTTAAAATTTCATTTTCATGTTTATTATTGTCTCTCGACAATCCTTTATGATTCGTCTTCGTCATTACTATTAATGTTGTCTTGTCTATAGAGGGCCTATTTATAACTTCTAATTCAGTTTTTTTAATTTGGTCGTAGTCTCGTTTAGAGTTTGGACTCCTATTGTCTTTTAACAGCAAAAATGGATCTGATTTTGACCCAACAAGGACTACCCAAGCTTTAAAACTTAATTATATACTGAAGCCCATATAAATACCTAAAATTTATAAATATCATTAGAATAGTATGTGTTCTTTGGTAACTGTCTAGGTATTTTAGCAATCATGTTTTGTGATTCTACTCTAAATCGACACTAGAGAATATCCGAATAGGCGAGTTTTCTCTTGCATTGTAAACCAGGTGCATGCTAAATTGATATTTCCACAAATGTCAAACTACATGTGAATTATGTGTTCAATGTTTTGTACATGTTATATAAATGGTTTTGTGAGCCATATTTCACGTGTTTGGATGTTAAACACACACATACATATGTATAAAAGTATAAAACCTTCACATGTTAGACTTGCATTGTGTATTTTGATATATTGTTATATCACAACCAAACTTTTGAAACCGAATATACCGAACATACAAATGATTGTAACATTTGTTACACATGATGTGGTATATTTACTTCCCGTATACATAAATAAATCGACCTTTCTCTGCTTTATTTAGATGCTACAAAAGATCGATTAAAAAAGTGAATATCAAAAACATACAAATCATATCTGAGAATACGATTTCTTAACGACAACACGAACCACCAACGGTGTTCTCACAACATGAACCCCATCTTCCCACAACAAACTCCCAAAAGAAAACCTCCCTTGCACCTTCAACAATGGACAAATTGTCACTTTAAACCTTAGTCTAGTATTTGTAGAATTAAAGAATAAGATCGATGGGTCCACCATAACACGTGTGCCAGCTGGCGCTTCAATACGTGCCACATAACGAGAGCCAGTAGGGCCCACATTTGTCACAATCCTTGATACTATCGTGGGTTTTTGCAACTCGGGAATCGAGATTGATGGAAGATTAAGGTTTTTTAGGAAGTTGGTTTTTTTAGGGCAAGGAGAGTGCGAGTTGGCTAATGAGCTAATGGCGGTGTCATTGTATCCCATGGCGCAAAGGAAATGCATGTAATCTTTGGTTGTCATGTTGTATATGAGACCGGGATTTACAGCTTTGTTGGGGTCCACATGACCCCCTCCATAGTCAAAAGGGTCAGCCTGCTTGTGTGGAGCCCCCTCTGCAACAGCAGGCTGACCATTTTCGTCTTCTATGGAGGCTGTAATATCATATGACAAAATATGAAAATAATAATAATACAAAAAAAAAAAAAATGAAAACATAGGTTAGATGATTGAGTTTTGACCTGTGGTGACCAGGGCAGACTTTATTGCTGCAGGAGTCCATGTTGGATATAAAGATTTGAGAAGAGCAACGATGCCCGAGATATGCGGGCAGGCCATGGAAGTCCCGGATTCTATTTTGAAGTCGAGTGATGAAGCTTTAGTTTGACCGTTGACTAATGAAGAAGAAGCAACCGGAGACCATGATGCCAATATATTAACCCCCGGAGCAGCTATATCTGGCTGTCAAATCCATTATCACATTTCAAAATCCAAAATTGAAAAAAGTCAAATATAAGTCAAAATTTCTGAAACAGAAGTACCTTGAGTACTGTCGGGGACAATGAACTTGGTCCTCTGGCTGAGAAGAATGCAACTTCCGGCGATGTTTGTTTTCCGATAACTGTTCTTGTGCCACTAATCTTCACAACCGGATTACTATAAAGAAGATGCATAAATCTTTTTGACTTAATAAAGAAAAACATGGAGAAAAGAAAGTTGTTTTACACCTGTTTGATTCAATGTAAGTGACTATAGAGGTTCCAATGGTAAAGTCAATTTGAACACATGGGATTGCGAAAGTCAAAGTGACATCTTTGGTTGGATATTGAACAAATATGATCCCTACGCCACCGACATCTTGCACATTTCCGGCGGTCGAAGCGGCGGAGCTTTTTGTCCGGGATTGGAAGCATAGAACGATTGCGCCTTCGGCTAAACTCGCATTCAATGATCCCGCTTCACAGCTTCTGTAAAAACTCATATACATTAATAATAATAAAAAAGTGAACTTTACCTTTTAAAAGATTATGAATAAGACCTTGCATCCTCCTCATCTGCATCATCAGCTACAATATCTTCACCATACACGAGAGGATAAAACCTGTGAAAAACTTTCACTGTAACGAAAGCTTGACCCTGCAGATGATCCAGATAATCACTTTGACTAATACATGCTTCTTCACCAATTCAACAGAAAAGCACGTACCACAAAAGTTTGATTGTTTCCAAGTGTAATCAACGTCGGAAAAGCTCTATCAATGGTGCTAGCAGCTACACTTATAATCCATGGAGCGGTGTTAGCCACCGTTTGAGGATACGGCCCGGTATTCCCACAAGAACAAACCACCGTTATCCCACGCGCCACCGCATGAAACGATCCAATAGCCAACGGGTCATCAACGTAGGTCGAAAACGGTGGTGTAGAACCCAAAGAGGCCGAGATCACATCCACGCCGTCGCGGATTGAGTCGTCAAAGGCGGCAAGGATGTCGGCTGAGCTGCAACCACCGGTGGCCCAACAAACCTTATATATGGCGATTTGAGACGACGGTGCGCCACCTCGGGCTACCCCATGGGCTAGCCCAAAGAAACTTGCGTCCGTTACCGGAGCTCCGGCGGCGGTTGAGGACGTGTGTGTGCCGTGGCCGTATGCGTCACGCGCCGATAGAAATTCTGAGCCGTCGCTTGTGTCTAGTTTTCCGAATTCAGCTTCGTATCCCTTGATATACCAACGCGCACCAATGATTTTTCTGTTAGAAATATTGGATCTTAGTTAGAATTTGAATCGAATTCTTGAATCTCGAATAAGAACATGAAATCAAGATGTTTTTTTTTTTTTTTTTTAAAAATTATCCCGTTAAGTGCTATCTTGGATAATGAAAGATCGAACCTATTGCAGTTGGACTTGTTGAAGTGTTCTCCTTCATCGCATACGCCTTTCCAACGTGATGGTATCCTCTTCATTCCGGCATCGTTGTAGCTTATAGATTCCGGCCATACCCCTGGTCAACAAAAGTCAAACAGAATCTCAAATCATCATGCAAAAGATGTAAATTTTGACTTTTGATGTCAAAGAATTACTCTAGTTGTCAACACTTTTTTGAATTGATTGGATCTAACTTCTAATTTAGTGATGGATTTTTTTTCCCTTGAAAATTTAAAGAATTTATACAAAAATTTTAGGAGTCAGAAACTAATATCTTTGACTTCAAAAGTCAAAGTTATAACATACCACTATCGAAGACACCAATGATTGATCCAACACCCGATTGACCTTTGGAGAGTATACCATTGACCAAACGAGGCTTAATGTCGAGAAAATCCCAACTCCGTGTTGTGTGAAGCTTAAGAATTCTATTAGGAATCACACGTACAACTTCTGGTAAATCTGTATTAAATGAAAGAAATCGTAACGTACTTTTATAATAACTCGTAATGAAAGGACAAAGTAGTTGTTTATAAGTTTTATGGGTAAATGCAAGACATACTTTCATTTACTTGTGTATTACATCAACCTACTTTCATTTCTTTCTATTAGTGCACTACACATTTAACTTTTTTATGAAGAAATTGAACTTTGAAAAATCTACCACATTATGTATTGTATTTTCAATTTTTTTTTTATTAGGACATCATTTTTTTTTTTTTTTTTTGAAAAATCTTCAAAATTATAGCAATGAAAATTACTTTGTATTTGGATTGATACCTGCAACCAATGATGCCTGAGTCGGGGTTAATACTGCAGCAAAGCCGGAAAAGCCATGTTTGTAGCTATACAAAATTGATCTATTTGCAGCTTCTTTGCTAGAAAAATCAAAAATCAACAATAACAAATAGTAAGGCTAATTAAGGAAACAAATTTGTAAGCACTAAGTTCCTTGACTTTATCTCTTAAGTCGTTCTTTTAAACATCTTTTACTGAATTATTAGAAATAATTAGAATGTGTATTATTAAATAAAGTCACGCTAATGTCCATTTTGTACAATTGGCTGGATTTTAGCTTAACTTGTAAGACATGAGATATGTTTTGACTTTTTATGGTCAGTTCTAATATCCACAATTAATGGGATTTGAATCATGTTTAAAGTAAATATGGATACTAGTATAGAAAACCTTTAAAATGATTTTGGGATCTAGTTTCTATCCCACAAATATTTAAATAAATAAATAAACTATGTGAGAAATTTACTTTGCATTCCTTTCTTTCATATTTACTTCAAACGTTTGCTACATTTATATTAATTTCATAAAGTAATACAACACCAATTCGCAAATGAATTTCTACATTTTGCGTCAAAACCAGTTCATTTGACTTTCAAAAGTCAGCAGCAGATGTATCATATAATCTAAAAATAATAATGTATAATAGAACAACATATAACAATATTTATATAAACAAACCTTCCAAGTATTTGAGAGAGGATCCCATGGTGTGTATCCTGAAGAAGCATTGGCTCAGTGAGAGTATTATGTCCCATATAAACAATATGAACCTGAAATTGGATTAAAATATTCTTGATTTGATTAGTCAATAGTCAAGGAATCAACAATAAAAAGTCAGACATTTCAAATATATATTCAAACATAAAAAAAAAGGGACATGCCTTGCTGCTTGAAATGCCCAATTTTTGCTGAAAGATTACTAAAAGGACGAGAAGAACATTAACCCTTGATGAGAATCCCATGAGAGATGTCAAAGTATGAAAGCTTACATACACATATAGATACATATATAATTGAGCAAAATGGGGTGGATTTTTTAGTCAAATTTAATAAAAATGTGAAGAAAAGGAAATGGGTTCTTCTTAGAAATTTGAAACTCGTTTGGTGAATTACTAAAATACCCTTCGCAAAGAGAAAGAATAGATATTTTCTGTATTTTGTATCAGAAGGATGTGGATTTTTTTTTGGATTTTTGTTTCCTGGAAGATTCATATGCTTGCAGAAATACCCTTTTGTTTTCTGGAAGAACAGTTGAAAAGGAAATGATTCACCATATTGAAACTTTTATGAAATAATTTTACCAGAAATACCCTTTGGACACAGAAAGAACACGCTCCTACAAAAACAGATATGTATGCATATTCTTGCAGAAAATGATGTGGATTTATTGGATCTTTTTTATTTAAAGATTGAATAAAAAAAATTAAAAACGAAATGGGTTCACTGTAAAATTTTAAACTTTTTGCAAATCATACCATAAATACCCTTATATATGTACATATAATTGTACCAAAATCATGTGGGTTTTGGATTTTCCCCTTAAAAGATTCAATAAAAACATAAAAAGGAAAAAGAAACGGGCTCACAACATAATTAAAAAAAAAAAAAAAAATCAGATATACCAGAAATGGCGTTTTCACACACAGATGTCTCTGTGTTATTAATACATCGTACCAAAATGGTGTGGATTATGAACTTATTTTCCCAACAAAAACATCAAAAAAAGAGAAGATGGGTACTTGATAAAATTTGAATTTTTTTTCACAGTTTACCGGAAGTACCCCATGAAAACAAAAAAAAACTGGTCAAATCTTAGTACTTTTTACCCAAAGATTTTAGACCGGAGATGCCAAAACATGCAAAGGGAAGTGTATTATTCATCATAAAAAATCGAACTTTTCTTGAAAAAAGGAAATCAAGATCGATCATTTTCAGAGTACAACAAATACCCTTTTTATATGCAAAATTGTTGGGTAAGATGAGATGAGGGCCCACGAAATGCTGTGCCACCTGCTCCACAAACATTCTGATTTTGAAGTGAAATTACTTACGCCATGAAAATGGGTTCGTGTGTGTGTGTAGTGGAATTTGGAGTGTTGAAACGCGTTGACTTGACTTTGCCGCATAGGGGAAGAACACTTGCAAGTGTCGGATAAAAAAAGCAGATTCAATTCAACGCTTTGTTGGTATCTGATTGTAAACATGTGAATTCACAGTATACTTACTGTTCAGCATCCATTCCACATTTCAATGATAGCCTAGTAACATTTGTCTCATAGCAGTATCATGATCCACTCTTCATAATCTCCAAAAAGATAACACCCAAGCACTACCCACATCTCCAAGTAGTCTCCATTAACGTCTTCCCTAGTAGTACAGTCATCATTAGATAACACAAATATCTACATGATTATTACCCTCAATACTAGGTCATCCTATTTATGTTTCCACATGAGGTCACCTCATCATTAACTTAGTTATATACTCTTTTGACACCCACCCTTTGAATGCTATTTTCAACCCTTTTGAGAGGTTAAAGGAACGGATTGGTAACATTGCAAATTAGTCATCATATCCCAGAGGAATGCTATTAGGATGTCCTCCTAAACGTGTACCAAGGGCTGTGTTGCCATAATTCGCCTTGAGTTTACGATTGAAGTCATTAAAAGCTATGCATATTTCATATCGGTTTCGAAGACATGCAAAAACTATTGGGTATCGAACTTCAAATATATATATATATAGTTATGTTACATAAAGTAGGCCTTCAAAAATATATGATGAATTTGTAAATAAATTGGTTAAAAGTTAAAAACAATATTGTATAAATAAGCATTTAACAAGTGCAGATTAAGTCGGAAACTCAAACAACACCAACCAAACCACATGGTATGGATCGTTAACGGAAACACATAACTGTCGTTTTTACGTTCAACTTACTTCATGTTCGTAACATAACAACTACTTCCTTACTTCCATTTACAATATACCAACCAACCAACCAACCACAACACCTACAAAAACAATGTCCTTTTACATTTCACAATTGGATTTAATAAACCTTCTCCTTCTCCTTCCCCTTCCTCACCACAGATTCTTCTTCTTCTTCTTACAAAGTAACTTCTGAAAAGACATAATAAGTTATCAGAAATTGTATGCATAGATAGATGATGAGGATAAAAAAAAAATTGCAATTTTGTTTTTGTCTCATTCACATCACATCAGTTGTTTGTGACACTCCAAATGCAGTTCAGGGTGTTATGTTATGTTATAACAAATGTTTTTTTAGGTAGAAAATGAATATGCTTACTGAATTTATTTGTGCGGTTGGCATGCAGATATGCGTAAAGAATTGCCAGTATGATGAAAATCAAAGCAATCTGCATAAAAATCAGCATGGTTATATATTGTTAGTAGAGTGTTGACTGTTGTATATTAATATCACAAGGGCAATTTAGGGAATAAAAAAAAAAGAGATGGAATCTATACCAGAGCTGGACTGTAGCTTGGCTCGCTATCAACTATGTAAGATCTCCTGATAACAAGACAATAACAATTCAATATAATTAAGAACATAGTAACAAAAAACAGAATCTAGTTAAAACACCATTTATATTTTATACACAATGGAGTATGGACAACCAAATTGTTTCCTTTTGAATTTTTGTTGCCTATTTTTCATTGTTGCAACAATTTTGGTCCCTGAGTTTGTTCAAAAATTATATTTTCAAAAACATTTCTCTTACAATTTTCAAATAATACACAAGAAAACTAAAGTACCTTGCTATTTCTTGCATTTAGCCCAATTTATTAAAAAAAAAATACAAGAGATGAAAATACCTGTTGCTAAGGGTGCCAGAGTCCTTGCAAATTTTCTGAGCTGCTTCTATCCTTGTGATTGTTGTTTTGGCATTGGGATCATTCATGTTGACCTGTAACATCCAATGGTCATAATTCATGTCAAAAACCAACTTGTTGCATAAATTGGTAAAAGAAAAAGTGAAATGCATTTAACCCTTGATAAGTATTACTAAACAACAAATTAATATACCTTAGCCTTGAGAATTGAGGAAAAATCATAGAAAGCTCTGTACACATCAGCCATAGTTTTAGTCCGATCAATTACTTTAGCAGTAAGACCTACATAAAGACGCACCAACAAAGTAAAAAAGCAGCATTCAATTAAAAATAACAAAATAAATAAATACTTACCACGTCTCATTTTCACTACACCCCTGAAAACTTCAATGTTGTTGTAGCATAGAGCTAGTGTTCCAATCGCCATGATCTGATAAAGTCAGTAGGATGAAAAACGGGTAAATTTAAGAAATGAAAGTAAGATGCTGTATATATATACATATAAAATAAAGTAATCAATGAAAGTACCTGTGGAATGGCACAAAACTTGAAAATAGCGGGATCACGCAATTCAGACATGTATTTTAAACAGTCTTCAATGTGGATTAAAGCGTTAGTGACCATATCATTCAGACATTGAACAGCCTTCTCAGAGTTCTCTTCATACTTCAGCTCCTGGAAGAGAATTCAATAATAAAACTTTAGATATTTATTTTTTTAATTTTTATGTATATTTAAATATTTTTTTAATGTAGTTGTACATACCTCTAGTTTATTGACATATTTACTCCAGATTTCACGAGGCCAAAACATTCGTGACTTGGGTATCTCGTTTATATCCTCCAGATAATCTCTAATGATGTTTGTTTTCTGTAATTTATGACCAATAATAAATACAATGCCCAGTAAGAATTCCAACTAGGTTTGAATGCAAGAAATAGCAATGTACTTTGATCAATAAACAACTAAATGAAAGTACGTTGGTATTTTAAAGTATAATGCATTAAAAAGCTGAGTGTGTAAAAATTACCTGGAGAAACAAACCCATTGAATTGGAGATGGAATCTGGAAACAACTTTTCGGTGCCTGAGGCATGGAAGAGTTTAGACAACCCTAATCCAACAAGTCCAGCAACATAATGACAATACTCATCATAATCATCAATTGTCTCAACCTGCAATTGCAAAATCAAAGTAAAATTCATTTTCCCTTTCAACAGATAAGAGACGGGTAAAACTTGTCTTAAAAATTCTCTTAACCGAAACTATAGTATGCAATGTTGATGGAAAATGCAAAGAATAGCAACGTACTTTCAAAGTACATTGTGTTAAGTCGTAAGAGAAAGAAAAGAAAGTAAGATGCTATAACAAACAAATCAAAGAAAACAAGTTGCTATATTTGCATTTAACCCTATAAATAAGGGTAAATGGGGACAATAGCAAACATGCTTTCATCCTACTTTCATTTTTATAGCATTGTACTTTCAAACTTTTTTCTTATCAAGGCAAAAAACATTCCTACTTATAGCTTTGTATTTTCGTTTTTTTTTTCTTATTAGAATATTATACTTTTGAAAAATCTACCAATGAAATTGCACAAAAAAGCAAAATACTTTCATGTCTTCTTATTATACCATTGTACTTTCAACAAATTTCTTATTTAGGAATTGTACTTTGAAAAACAAAACATAATTATAGTATTTTACTTTCTATTTTATACTTATTAGAACATCATTCTTTGAAAAATCTACCCAATTATAGCATAGAAAATTTCTTTGTATTTAGATGACATTGCTATAAATTGGTTAAAAAATTTCAAAGTGGAATGTTGTAAGAGGAAGAAATGAAAGTAGGATGCTATAATAAACAAATCAATAAAAGTACATTGTTATTTCTTGAATTTAAACAATGATAATTATAATTACCTCTTTGCAGATAAATTTTGCCATCCCTGCACCCATTCTCATGGTTATATCCTCAATTGCCTCCTGGTAACTGCAAAATAATTGGAGTATTGCAAAGCAAAAAAAAATTCTTAAAAGATGCACAAAGCATATACAGAAAGACCATAGGCCATAGCATAAATGCATTTAAATGTCTACAAATGTTCACAAGTGGCCATTCTTGTCTTTAAATATAGATTCATTATAAGCTTTTATTAGCACGTGCCAAACATAAAAACTAGTTGCCAGTTTTTTAAAAAGATTAAAATACAGAAAAGCACAACATACTTTCACCATTATATTGATCTCACCATTATATCATAGTTTAATTATTACAGGAAAAGGATAAGTGGCTAATCAATAATATGGTGATAGCATAAGTGCTTTTCTATATTTTGCCTTCATATCAAAACCAGGTATGTGGATTTGTTTAAATGTTGAAAAAGTGTATAATGGTTAATCATTACACAAAATAGTAAAATCGCAATAAAATGGTGAAAATATAAATGTTTTTCGGTATTTTTCCCACATCTATTTCATGATGAGGTTCGGGTTACCAGAAGCATCAACAGGAAATATGAAACATTTATGGCTATTGTGTATCACTTTCAGAGAATAAAGAACAGGATTTATGATGAAATCATTGATTACAACCAAGATTATTTATAATATGTAAAAGCTCCTTTTGTAACTATTATTATTATAATTATTATTGTTAACACTATTATTATTTTTTCAATATTCTAGATCAATCCTTGCTAGATCCATATACAAATTGAAAACCAAGGAAGATGACAAGAATATCACTTGTTTAATTGCTTACTTTAATTCATGATCCATTAATACTTTTTAATGATAAAATATCCAAAAGCATTAGTTTATATGTAAATTTTACCCTTTCTTAAGCTCCAGAAAGGCAGCAGAAACATGATGGAACTGGTCCATGAGAACCTTGTATTCCTTTGTACCACCTTCAGGAAAAAAAAAAGAGTTAAAATCATAAAGATTTTAGAAATGATTTGAGTCATTAAAATTACATAAACAAAAAAGAGTTATATTGCAATTTTCCATTCTATTCCATGATGGAATGGAGGAAAAAAATGCCCCTAACAAACAATTCTTTTTTTCACTCTAATGGAATGAACCATTCCATTCCAATTCCAAAATACCAAACACAATCGAGTACTCACATGCAAAGTGCCAATCACGATCATAGATATGCTGATGAAAGGCAATCAGAATTGGTACTTTGATTTCAGCATCTATACTTGTATCATCCTCTGCAAAAAGGAAAAGTGCAGAATTAGTAAGTAAATCATGAAAATCAAATGATTTTCGTGCGCATCTTAGGAGAAAAGAAAAAACAAAAATAACAACAGCAACATATCAAGAGGGTCAATAATGATACATCTTCTCAAAGTATTTTAATACTTATCAAAGAAAATCAGAAAACTAGAAAATTTGCTTAAAGGTATTTAGACCTACCAACAGTGTCAAGGGCACGAAGAACCAAATAGAAAATGCAAACCTGCAGTGTATAGAGTGTCAAAATTATATTAGAAAGTATGTAGCAACACAAACAAAAAAAAAAAAGTTGATTGTTAGTGGATTACAGATGCACACACTTCTGTTCCTCAAAAGGCATAAAATATAAACTTCTATGGTTGTTAAAAGTCCATTTTTGGATTGATAATCACTCTTTTATGCTAAATAAAGTTTTGGTGATTGTTACCACTTCCCCTCCTCTAGCAAGCAACCAAGGTTATGTGGGTATAAGTTTGAAAAATTCCTATGACAGCTTGGGGTCAACTAAGAACGCCAATTTACAACAATTCACATGTTAAAATACAAATACAGACATCTGACTTTACCCTCTCATCTGTATGTGTGTGTAAAACTTGAATAAAGGCGATTCCATTGATCTTTTGCAGATCGTCAATAACAAATCCCCCTCCCCCCCTAAAAAAAAGAGGTAAAGATGCTGCACTGCTATTATCGCAGGCAGCAACACTTTTAAAACACCCCCAAAAAGCTGATACTCTGAATCCAGGTGCAAAAAAAGAGAATATGCTATCTTCCACAGTTATATTCCCTCTCACACATGCGACATCTGAATTATTTACACAGACGGACCTATTCTGGACGACTGCAGTGAAAATTTACACAGAAGAGGATTGAAAGATACGCCAGATGTATATAACGTGTCTATGAAGAATACGACAAATTGACTTATGCATCACGATCCACCAAATCACAAAAATTAATGAAAACTTTAAATTTTGTTAATCGAGAATACTATCATTTGATTATCTATTTACTCCACGCATTTCACGAATCGGAAAATCGAAAATATCCAGAAATGATTATAAGATTCGGCGATAACAACTAGAACACACGGAAACAAGAAGTCGTTTGGTTAACTACACTTATTTTTGTTAATTGAGTAGATTATAATTCGGAAATATCTTAGACTAATTGCAAGGTCAGGCAAGAATTGCTAGAACACACATAAAAACAATACGGCGTTTGGTTAATCACACTTACAGCGTCACGAAGCTCGGGATTGAGCTGTTGAATAACAAGCGCGAAGCTTCTAGAAACCTTATGAAGCATAGAGTAACAGAACCCCCAGTGTGGCTCCGCCGGGATCTGTTTTTCAGCCTTCTTCGCCGCCATCTTCAACTTCAACAGCGGGTAAAAATCGTCCGGATGTTTCAACACTGCCTTTAAACTCCCCATTTTATCGTTGATCAATAAGATCAAGCTACTTTCCGTGCGATCCGAACGATGAATCGATTTACAGAGATTTTATCGAAATCGCAGATCGTGGTAACCGTTTCTCACGATTTTATGTGGTGATCTACAGATGTGCGTGAAAACTGGAGGTTGATGTGTTGTATGTGTGTGTGTGTGGAGGAAGCTATTTATAGTAAAAAGACTTTGGAGGTGTTAGGAAAAGAATTGGTGTGGATGTATTCTACTAGTCGTGGAAAAAACGAATAACAAAGAAAAAACCTAAACAAACATTTTTACTCAATAATAAAAAAGAGTTTCTATTTTAAAAATAAGATAAATTATATAAAAGACATTATTATTCATAAAAATTTAATTTGACAATGTATTATTTTTTATAACTAAAACTATTTCCAATCTTTAACACTATTTTTTTTAACTGTATCTATAATTATAATGGAAGCAATAGTGTCGACAATGAGTTCTCCAACACATAACATTATATTTAACATTAAAAATAAATATTAGATATATTGTTCTTTATTTAATATTATATTTAGTGTTACATTAAAATCCAACGCTATATATATAGTATTACATTAAAATTCAACACTATATATAATGTTAGTTATAATGTAGGGTTTGAGACCGTCTACAATCATTAACACTATTTTTTTTACACTATATCTATAATTATAGTGTAAAAAATAATGTAAACACTAAAGTCCTCCAACCCATTATATTATATTTAACACTAAAAAAATATTCTATATATATTGTTTTTTATTCAACATTATATTTAGTGTTACACTAAAATCCAACATTGTATATAGTTATACAATAAAATCCAACACTATATATAATGTTAGGCATAATGTAGGGTGAGAGAATTATAATGTAATTTATAATGTAAAAGTGATTTTTTAATGTGGGATTGTAAATACTTGAGAGCATCTTCAACCCTAACTTACATTCTCTATTATTTCTCCAATTTTTTTCCTATTTCCCTCCCACCCTACTTCATTTATTCCCTGTTTTGGGGAAATGAATAGTATAACACCAAATATGGTGTTATACTATTAACACCAAATATGGTGTTATACTATTCATTTCCCCCCAAAATGAAGATTAACTTTGAGTTGTCGGTTTTACTCTTTCGATTTATATATTTATACATTTCTGGTTTTTTATCTATTAATTACTATTTAAATGTAATATTTTATACTTATAATATTGTGTTATATATTAAATTATATTAATTAATTATAAATATAAAGTTTGTTTTTTGTTTAACAAATTTAGATTAAAATTTAAATACATATTTGAAATTTTAAAACACAATAACGTATTTTACAAAAGCTTATAATTACGTATTATAAATATAATCTTATTTATTTAATATTATTATAATGAAAAAAATATAGATTATATATTTGTTAAAACAAATTAATAGAAGGGGTATGTTTGACAATTTATATAAGTTAGAAAAATGGAATATATTTTTTAGGGTTAAAATGTGGTAAAAAATAGAGTATAGTTGGAGATGAAGCACTATTTATCCAATTTTTTTAGTCCATATTTTTGGAAAAAAATATAAATGGGTTAGAGATGGTCTGCGTATTATAGTGTAATTTATAGTGTAAAAGTGATTTTTTAATTTAGGGTTAGAGATGGCCTAAGATATTAAGTTTTTATAAAATTTTGATTTTAACACTATATTTTTCAGTTTCTTTCAATATTTGACTATTTGACCGGTCAACCTAGTTGTCAGATGATATAGACATCAATTTTTACACTGCATTTTCCAATTTATTTCAAATAGATAAGGTTCAAACATACTGAGAAATATAGTGTCAAAATCGAACTTTTATAAAAACTTAAAGTATTAATAATTAAAATAATAACATGGTGTTAAAATCAATTTTTTTTATGATAACTTTGTGTCTTTATTGTAATTCATCCTTAAAAGCATTGAATGTTTATTTATATACCATGTATTATGTATCAAAATTATTATTTTCCATACAAAGTATGCAGTTAAATGTAATTTTATGGTCAAAATATAAAGGAAAATCGATTACTAATAGCGACTAAATTTCTTTTACAAATTTGTATAGCAATTTTTTTTAATGAATTTATGCAATGGACACAACTTACGTATCAAAATTATTATTTTCCATACAAAGTATGCAGTTAAATGTAATTTTATGGTCAAAATATAAAGGAAAATCGATTACTAATAGCGACTAAATTTCTTTTACCAATTTGTATAGCAATTTTATTTAATGAATCTATGCAATGGACACAACTTACGCAATAAACATTTCAACAAGTTATATATTTGACAAGTAAAGTCTTACTACATTTCAACAAGGTATATATTTTACAAGTCAAGTCTTGCATTATTTGTTTATAGGATGAAAAACATGGTTACATATTTTATCTAAAAAATTGTTTTATTATATAAATTTGAAAACATATATTCCATTGCATAAATCATGTTGCCCTATAAAAATTCCAATGATCTGTTTTATATAGTTTCCTATTCAAAGATTTCTAATATGTCATCGTCGCTATAAACCATCATATATATATATATATATATATATATATATATATATATATATATATATATATATATATATATATATATATATATATATATATATATATATATATATATATATAGTTAGTTAGTTAGGTTCAAATGTTTTTACTATCTATTGTGTGCTTATAGAATTGATTCTAGACCAATCATTTTAGTTATTTTAAGAAATTATATAATGCATATTAAATGTTGAAATTTTAATTAATGTTCATTATATCTTTAACATTTAATATGCATTAATTAGTTTTTTAAAATAACTAAAATGATTGGTCCAGAATCAATCCTACATGCACACAATAGATAGTTAGAACAATATAACCTAACCCTATATATATATATATATATATATATATATATATATATATATATATATATATATATATATATATATATATATATATATAGAGAGAGAGAGAGAGAGAGAGAGAGCGAGAGAGAGAGAGAGAGAAAGTAGGTCCCATTGAGATTAAAAATAAAATAGAGATCTTAAGATTCAACATCAGCCACATATTTCACATCTGCCGCTCTAACCCTCCGGCGTACCGGTGCAACATGTCTGTTATAATCATAAATAATTATACAGCGTCGTCTATTCATTTCTCCTACGTCATCATACCCACCATTACAACTGTCACCGCCACCACCACTACCACCACCTCTGACACCAGCCGACCCCACCACTGCCACCTCTGCCACTTTACCATCACCACCTCTGTCACTACCACGACTTATGCTACCAACTGTCATAATCATATACGATTACTCAATCTGTGAACATGCATATCTGTATGATCATTTATGATTAAACATATACGTATAAACATGTATAATCATATATGATTATACATTTCTGTCATATAATCATTTATGATTACGCATACCCCGCTGCTGCAAGTATGCTAGAGCGTTAGAGCAACAAATGAGAAATATGTGGTTGAGGTTGAATCTTAAAATCTCTTATATATATATATATATATATATATATATATATATATATATATATATATATATATATATATATACTAGTTTATAACCCGTAGAAACCACGGTTATAAAACTAATCAAATTTTTATAGTAAAAACTCAAAATTATTAATAAGTTATTTTAAATAAATTATTAATTTAAGAGATATTTTTTTATTAGTTATGTGAAATTATAATCATTGATTCAAATAAATATATAAAATTAATTTTTAATATATATTAGATATTTTTTATTTGTGAATTAATGAAAACAATAATTTAAAATTTAAAATAGAATCACATTAATGAGGAGGTCTAATAAATTTAAAATGGAAAACTAATAGATTGACAAGTGACAACACATTAATTAAAATGTCTAATATGATGACACATGGCAAAATAACTACTCTTTTATTAGTGTATATATATATATATATATATATATATATATATATATATATATATATATATATATATATATATATATATATATATATATATAACCATTAGGAACAATAATTTTTATTTTGACGGTTTTAGGTATGCAATTTCTTCATATATTCATTTTTGGCCCTCTATATATATATATATATATATATATATATATATATATATATATATATATATATATATATATATATATATATATATTTCTTTGCATTTGATTGTCATATTTTTTTACCTATTTAATTTAGTCCCTACTATTACATGTAGCCCCTACGTGGCAGAATGTAGAGTTTCTTAGTCACCCTCGGTACCGACTGGATCCTTCCACCTTTTTCTCTCTAATCCCTCTTCGTCTCCAAATCCCAAATATGTCTTCCGATGTCTTCTAAATCAGTTGTAGCTTTCATTTTATATCCACCTGCTCCGTATTCCTACACCGATTAAGCCTCTCATGTCTCTAAATTCTTCTTCTCTACGTAATGAAAATCGGTTTCTCTTTTTTATTCAATAATGCCAGATGCCAAGGAAAGGAGGCGGAAGGAAAATATGGAGGAACGCTAAAAGTGTTCTTCACTGGTGTCGCCTAAACATTTGAGAATCCTATGCATTCATCACCTCCTATCATCTCCGTCGGCTTCCTCTACGATTCTACAAATTAATTCGGTTTGTTGTCAAACTCCATAAATTCTAATTTATCCATATCACCCTTGAACTCATTTGGCACCTGAGAAAGACACCGATTAATCTCTTTTGAACAATAATTCCTTCGATTTCAAAACCCTCTAATACCCATCGTCGGCTTCCAATCGACATTTCTCTGCAGGCGACACCTTATATCAAAGCATCTACTCGATTTTGCGTCACTTGAAAAGCTTCGCCGATTTTAGAGGTCCATTTTGCTCTCAGTCACCATCCTTTTTACCTCGCTTTACTTCACTCCCTAGGCACTTTGTCAATTTTGCATCAACAAAACCTCATGAGCATTGGTTAACAGAAATCGGCCGGCAACATAAGATCGCCAACATTCAATTGGACCATCAACATTACGCGACCACTTATGCGCTTCTAGAAAGCCCTAAAGTCGATTTCTCAATGAAGGTTAGTAAATACCTATGGAAAACCTATATCAAAGAAACATAACCTTCAACCATGGTGCTCGAGGTATGTTTTCAATTTTACCATATATTCTTCTATTTCTAAAAACTAGGATTTTGATGTTATTGGAATCAAGATAGGGTCATCTGTATTGGTAATTCATAATAGATACGTAACGATGATTACTCACACACTAGGTTTCAGGCTCAAGCTGATGTTGTTAATCTCATTTTTGGGGCTAAACCCTAGTTAATTCGATAGACAGTCAATCATAGGGCTTTTGTTTTGTTGTTACCGATAGTTTAAATCGTACGCAAATGTTGTTGATGTGGAAAAGTTTTCATTAGATTAGGATGATGATTTGTGTAGGACTAGGGGTTTGCTTGTTAGTTTTTTTTTGTTCACATAAATTATATTCATGAATTATCGGAGCTTATTGTCTAATGTGAACTTAAAAAATTGATGTTGCAGTCTAATCCTGAAAATATTGTGGGCATATTGAACTTTGGTTGGCTAAGGCATCCGTGTTCTTTTCACTCCTACTAGCGATCTTGGCAAGATCCTGGCTTGCATGCATGGTTAGCTTCTTTGATTGATTTTAGTATTTACTTACAATCTACAACATTTTAGTATGAACTTTCAAGTGATGACTTTCCGAGTCATCATTTCCTTCCTGGACCGTTTCTGGATGAGAAGGAATCGGTCCGTTGTTGGTTTATTCAACAAATATCGGCACGTTGATTACTGGCACTCCTCCTCTAGCATTAGCTAGTTCTTGAGCCAATAGAACCCTAAACTCACATCGCTGCTGACCGAACGTTTATCGCATCACTTATCAAGCTTCATTTATCGAGATTTGACACAACAACTGCTCCGGCGTTCTGAGGTGCTGGACCTCCTTCGTTACTGATGACTCTTCCGCTCCTAGTGATCATCATGATGTTTTATAGTTGTAGAGGCAAGTAGTTTAACACACCGATATATATATATATATATATATATATATATATATATATATATATATATAGTAATCGGTTAAGGTATCTTCCTATATTATGCTAGTGCTAGTGTCTAAATCAACTAAGGCATCTATTCTAAAGTATTCTATCGCACACATCACCGATCATACTTAACTTTTAATTTGAAGTCTAGATTTTTCCTAAATTTCTAGTTCGCTTAAACTAATGCTCTGATACCAACCGTGACATCCCCATTTTTCAGATTTTTCTTTATGCTTTATAAATTGAGATGCGATTCCCAGTTAAATAAAACATTTTTAAGATAATGAAAGTTATTTTATTAAAACATTGATTATGTCATTCGTTCATATCCAACCATACATTACATCGTAAAATATAAAAACTCCTAAAACTACTTATTACAGGCACATCTCTTTATTACACTTAGTATCCTAACTAGACATCGACAACTTTACATCCGCTACCTGTGATGCATAAAATGGATGAGTCAAGTTTGGAAAAACCTGGTGAGATGCATATGATTTTCAAGCCCATAATAATTTAATGATAATAAGTAATATCATTCCTGCGAACAACGTTGTCAGATAATGTATATAAAAATTCTGACTAGGGATGTCAACGGGGAAAACGAGGCGGAGAGTGCATCCCCCGCCTCTGCCCCTGAAATTTCCCCATTCCCCCGTCCCTGCCCCCATCCCCGCCCCCGCCCCCGCCCCCGATTGATTTTCGGCTGTCTTTTTTTGGGCTAAAAGAAGTTGTTCTTTAGGCTAAAAGAAGTTATTTTTAGGTAACAAATAATTATTTATAACAGAATTTTACATGTTAAACATAAAAAAATTATGACATCTTAAAAACATGATACTAACAATTTAAAAACATGTTTTTTGATGAATTTATTAAAACGGTCCCCATGCGGGTTGGGGACGAGACTGCCTACCCCCACCCCCACCCTCGCCCCCGGAATTAAAACGGGGGTTAACCTTGCCCCCGCCCCCGTCCTCGCCCCCGTTTTTTTTTTTTTTAAATTACCCCAAACGGGACGGGGCCCCCACGGGAACGGGGTCCCATGAGACTTTTTGACATCCATAATTCTGACCTAGGACCAACTACCTAACCCAACCGATTCTCACAGATCCTAATTCGAAAATCACCTGGAAGAATCACCTTACCAGATGAATTGTCTAAGTATCTATTTGACTACACAACTAGGGGTGTCCTTGGCTAGTGTAAATTAAATAAGGCAACCAATATTCAGAGGTTTGATAAATATGGTATCCTGTTTTATCTACATCCATGGGTTATAAATCTAATCTAGTAACAGATTCATTATACTGCCTAGAATAGTCAAGTGTTGTCATATACTCTAGTCAATGATCCAGACATACTTTCTAGTTGTCTGATATGGACCAACCATTTATGGTCATCCAAGAAAGAGGAGGACTTCACTCCATTCTAATCTCACATTTTATCCCAATTATGAGACCTAAGTAACCTTTGCGAGTCTTATTCTTAAACCTAAGCCAATACTTATAATTAAAGGTAATTGATTTCCATTACAATTTATAATCTAATTATCATATTTATACAAGTAGCACATAGCACAGATAATACAGGTAAACATTGAATATTACTTAATAATATTAATACTTTTTAAATTAGAATCATGTTCTCGATAATAACTACGCACTCACCTGACAAGGTTTCTAGTGATTGGTGAATTAGGAAGAGCTTTGCCTTACAACTTTTCCAAAAGACCTAGATGTACATAATGCTAAGTATTAGTATAATTTCATATTTCATGGAATTATTATCCTATGGCTTTAGATTCCTCACAATCCTAAAGTCTACTTCAAGATCTATCAAGTAACGATCAGCCAGACAGGACAGTCGGGAGGCAAGACCATTTCAGCATATAACCTTTCTGAAATCCAACAACCAATCCGACGTGACCATTCTAGGCACCTTTCCTGTAAGTAGATCAATCAATATAATGACTTGGGATCATTGATAAATCTTAATTATAAGTTCCTAGCAACGACTTATAATTATAATCATAAATTACACGGAGGCAGAGTAAGCGTAGCTCGCTTATAGAGTACTATTGACGAGAACTGGGATCTAAGCAAGCAGAATACTGACTCGAGATCTCCTACTCGAAGGTTACTACTCAGATGAGTACTCAAGGTTGGCGCAAGGCTTCACCGCAGACCATAAATGAAGATAAAAGGGTCTACAGGAAGGAGAATCAAAAGAGAAGAGCTCTAGGGGCTGAATGTGAGGAGATTATACAGAAACGAAGGGTTTCTATATGCTTTCAAAATGCACGCCATGCATTCCATAGGGGCGCGACTCACACAGGGTATTTGCTAGCTCCAGTGGCCTTCTACCACGTGTTGCGTCGCCATTCGCCCACCTCGCTTCCTTTTATAAGGTGACACGTGTCACAATCTTATGGAGCCATGTGTCGTGTTATTGTGGGCCATGTCAATGTGTCTCTCGGAGTAAGGCGGCTCCCAACCATGCCACATGGTGCCCTCTCGTGGTGCCATGTCATCAACATGCGCCACGTAGCACGCTCGAGTTTATAGATTTTCAAAATGACGTAACTTCTTCATACGAGCTCTTTTTTCGATGTTATTTATATCTTCGAAAAGCTATCAACGAGATCTACAATTTTCCTTTAGATCCCAACAACTAATTCTCAGTATATCAAAAATTTATATTTTTCATAGGCTTAGGTTGTTGAATTCGCTGCGGAAAATTATAACTCTTTCATCTAACGCCCGTTGTATATTGTCTTTATATTGTCAGAATATTATTAACGAGATCTTAGATTCTTGTTTAGATTGTTTCGGATAAAAATCAACCGAATAGATTTTCGATTTCTACACCCGCACTGCTGTGCTGAAACTTGGAAAAATCATAACTTCCTCTCACGAAGTCAGATTTGGACGTTCTCTATATGCACATTCTCGATTTAACGACTACAACGAATTTCATTTATATCACTTAGTCTAAAAAGTATTTTTATCAAAATTTTACTTTTTACGATACGTAGAATCGTGTCGGTTTAATCGTGAAGCTTCGAAGAAGTATAACTTCTTCATACGAAGTCGGATTTGAACGCTCCTTATATATCCAAAATCCTTGTAACGTATATTACAACTAGGTTAAGATTATCTGTCCTAAATAATATTTTATCTTCGACGCGTATTTTAATCTTATTTATTTTATTACTCTTTCTATTGAATGGTATTTCACTGCCTTTCATGTACAAGTATTGCAACTGAGACTGATCACGGAGAAAAGGAAGTTTGGAGGAGAAGCAGCCAGTTTCATTCCAGTCTTTTCTCAATTGAGAAGTCAACCAATAGGTCAATCCTTCCCTTATATCATATCCATTTTATATAAAACACATAAGCATATAAATATATGAATAATCATTTCTTATTCATTCATATAAAGATTACAATAGTTGATCAAAGTGATTACATACTATGACTAATCTAGAAGGAAGCACACACGTTACAAATTTAATAGATTGCTATTACTTTTTCGAAGATGTTTAGAAATATAGTTTTTTCATTTCATGCATTTTAAGGACAAGTTCCAATTTTCATTTTATTTCAATAAAAGTGAACTTTTGGTTTACGTAGTTGCCTTATCTTATTTACTTAAAATAACATTAATGGAAGTGTTAGTTATGTTTCAAATAATAGAAATATTAATTGTCGATTCGATTCTTATAATATCATTTGTGGTAATTGACCAAGTGAAAAGAAATCTCATCCCAAACTAGACTGATACTTGGTGTTGTATAAGTCAAGTTGTATAATATATGAGAATCTTGTTCATTGGAAAATTATGACTTAATCCATTGTTCATATACTTATGTTAGGAAAGTGAATGACTAATGGATCTAGTACATGTTGATATGAATTCCTTAGATCCACCACAATTGACGATAACTCTATTCATCATGATATACTAATGCTTTAGTAAATATAATTTTGTTTATAATATTAAACAAAATTCTGATACGTTTGAAAATATTCAAATAGGCAGAACAAACAGAAGAATCAATTAAGCAGAAAGATAAAATATTCTTTAATCTAAAAAGAAAGGAGAGTGCTTTAGTATCATGTTTTATGATCATCTTAGTAATTGTGGAAGTGCATCACAATTAATCCTCTAAAAACATCTTAGTGCAATTTTCTGACTAAGAAGAGGAATCGAACATTGTTGGAAACGGTTCTATCATAGATGAGTCATACTTTGTTCCAAGAAAATTTTAGAGCCATGCTCTAGTATGTTAAACCAAGAGCGTACAAAAAAAAGAACGTCCAAATCTGACTTTGTTTGAGGAAGTTATGATTTTTCTAAGATCTAGCATAGCAGTGTACAACCTGAAAATTGAATTTTAGATCGATTGATTTTTAGCCGACACAACCTAAATGAGAATTTAAGATCTCATTAATAGGAGCTCAACAATATAAAGACAGTCGAAAACGGACGTCGAATGAAAAAGTTATGAATTTTTAACGGTTTTTAATTGTCTAAGTCCGTTAAAATATACATAAATTCAAAATTAGCCCAAAGAGTCTAAACAAAAGTTGTAGATCTCGTCGATACCTACGCATGGATATAAAGAACATCAAAAACGGAGCTCGTATGCAAAAGTTACTGACTTTAGAATATAATTAGTTTTTGGAGTAATCAGCGAGCAACACGTGGCGCGATCTGAGCCACTGCTTCGTCACCACGACTTGGCACTAGATGATGACACCTGGCCACGAACGCCCAACATTCATTAAGGGAAAGCCCCACATTCAAACTGTATTTAGCCTATAAATAGAGGTGCAAATCACTCCAAAAACTCATACCTTTCCCATTTTTTCTCTCTCAAACAGTCCTCTTAGCCCCTCCCATTCCCTAGCACTTCCTGAGTGCTAGAGGCGAGTCTCGAAGTGCCAGAAGGCTCCGAGAAGAAGAGCTTTCAGCTAAGAAGTTCTACCCTCGCAGAGCCCGGTTCCTCGCCAAACCTCCTAGTAAGTGAGTTATGCTTACCCTACTTAAAATATAGCTTATGTTTAAGTTTATTATTGTTATTATACACTTCTAAACAACACACACACACACACACACATATATATATATATATATAATAGCTATTATAATATCTTTTAACTACTTGTGATACGGGGAATTTGGTTTGAATGGTCGTATATGGTTGTTGGATTTCAGAAGTGCTATAATACCAAAATGGTCATGCCCTTCGGTGTTTCATTTCTGGCCCCTGTTTGTACATAATGGTTGAAACATATTTTTTAACACTTATAAAACAATATCACTTGTAAATAGTCGCTATAAATTTTAGACTAAAATCTAGTGGTAATGATGCTAGGTTTCGCCGAAGGAAAATAAAATTGTTAGAAGAGAAGCGTTGCCCGAGTTTGGAATCATCACTTTAACAAGTGAGTGCATAGATACTTTCATCTTACACATGGATATGAAGTATTTAATATAAATTACGTGCTATGTATGCATATTATCTGTGTTCCTGATATCTATGCTAGATGAACGATTTATACATGTTTACATGATTTAAACTATATATGTGTATATATATATATATATATATATATATATATATATATATATATATATATATATATATACATGTATTGGGTAGCGACGGGTGATGAGAGATAGGTGATGATATAAAGGTTATGAGAACTAGGTGATGTAAGATGAGAGGAAATACGTTAACCTTGACCAGCGATGTGGCGATGTAGTCATTTACTAGAGTATCGATGGCGACAACAAACTATTCTAGACAATCATGTGGAAAGACCAATAGGCTCATAACTTGGTGATGAATTACGAGTTCGTGCGATGTTATAACTACGTATTCATGCGATGATACTCTAACCCTTACTTTGAATTAGGAGTTCAGACGATGTTGTAACTTCGTATTCATGCGATGATACTCTAACCCTTACTTTGAATTACAAGTTCAGGCGATGTTGTAACTACGTATTCATGTGATGATAACCTAACCCTTACTGGACACGTATCGGGGGAGTAATCCCCGCATCAGTACTATCTATGCGATGTAGGCGATGATCCTTATGAAAAGTCCTTAGGAACAAACATATAATGAAATGTGATGTAAGGAGATAAGAGGTAAATACGATGTAGGAGATGGCCCTTTGGATAAATCTTTAGGAAAGATTAAATGAAGATAACGGGGATGGGTAATCGGGTTAATTGTTTGACATGAATTATGTGAAGAAACAAATTAACTATATTATTGTGGGTTGAAAACCCTATGTACTCAACAGGTTTCCCAACCTGACCCACTCACTTTATTTATATCACAGGTGTCGATTTGAAGATACATTACACTGAGAGATTATAGGAGATGTAAATCATTAGTGTAAACGAATGTACGGTCTGTTTATGCTTATGTTTCTATATTGACAATGACATCCCAAAGTTTTAATATAAACAAAAGACATTTCTTTGGAAATGCTTTGATAATATTATTTATCATGTTTTCTGGGAACAAATTCTGCAATATTATTCTTTAAAATGAATATTCTGATTTTCAAATAAGCATAAATAAAGTTTTTAAAATGACCGTGAAGTTGGGGATGTCACACCACATAAATCAATCAAAACTCCACACAAAGCTACCTAATGTTCAACAAAATTGTAACTTAAATCCAAAAGAAAAATAAAAACTGAAACAAAAATGGAACCTATGATGTAAATCCAAAAATCCAAAATCAAAAGATGCACTCGCCTTGCCCACTTCACCGTTCATCCCCTTAGATTGCCATCCTCCTTCTTTTACGATCAAACTATTGAATTCCCTATCTCTTTGGCCTATCTATCGAACCAATAAAATCAATTTGTGATAAAACATGAAACCAAAACCACTGTTCGATGAAACCAAAATCTCAATAAGAAAATCCAATGAAATATAAATTAGAAAAAACACACCAAAACCAATTCTTCATTTAGGTTCGTTAATGGACGAGAGATGAGAAAACAAGAGGATAGGAGAGTAACTAGACGAACCATATGAAGACGAAGCTCCATTGACTTTGGTTTCAGATCTCACCTTCTTTTATTTCTCCCGATGACAATGGCTCTCCAATCATTAAACCCTAGCTGCCTCAGATTCCTTTCTTTGCTCATTCTCATTTTCTTTCTCCTGGTGGACAATAACGGTGAAGAGTTTCACGATATGGTGAGGGTGGAGGATGACTGAGGTAATAACAATGGTGGCTTCCGATTAGACTTCCAGGGCGACGGTGACGGGTGGAGAAGAGAGAGAGGCGAAGTAATATGGTGGTGGTGGTTGGACATTCAAGGAGCGGTTGCCGCCTGAAGATTCCTGGTGGTTGTGGTGATTTAGGGTTCTTCATGTATTAGAAAAGAGTGTGGCATGCCCGATGATGATTCAAGTGGTTCAAGATTTAGGTACTAACATTTGTGATGAGGGAGATAGACATACGTGGGGCCCATTAAAATTATATTTTGGTTTTTTTATTAATTTCATAATAACAAGAAAATAAATAAATAAATAAGTAACTGAAAAATGATATAATATTCAATAAGGGAAATATTGTCTTTTTAGATCTGGCTGGGACAAATTGCGCAACAAAACCAAACAATAGGGATGGTCCGAGTTAAAAAAAAGTTAGGGACCAAGCGCACAAATTATCCCAAACTATAGGGACTATTCGTGTAATTTACTCTTAATTTGTTATTATGTTTCACTTTGCATGTTTTACTTCCCTGAGTAATTTAAATATTCTTCAAAATTCCACAGTCGTTCATACTTTTGGAAGTAAGTAGTGAATTAAGGTTGTCATGAATCGATCTGTAGATTGTTCATAGGGATTGGACATTGCATATGATTGCTGCAATATTCATGAGTACTTTGAAATAAAGATTTTAAGTATTGGATAAACCCACTCGTAGAGATTACTTCATGGATTTTAATCACAGGTAATTCTAAGATGATAATATCTTTTATTCTTAAATCAGAGATATATACTTCATAGTTTATAGATCAGTTGTGCATTGGTTTGCTCAAATGTATCTCGTAACTGGATGTTATAAAGGGTTATTCCTATTGGATAAGGTGTCTAAGTCCATAACTATTTCTGGTAAATACTTGACCCGACCCGGCATGGTCCATTTGGGTTGCATGGCACCATGCAATTGGATAAACTAAATGAGAGAAATAACACATATGGTTTATTAATATATTATAAGTTCTAATATATTAATAATATTATTTAATTAGTTTTGATCAAGAATTAATTTAGAATTAATTAAGTGATCAAAAGAATAACTAATTAAATATATGGGTAGATTATGTAAATCTTCCATATCTTATATAGTGGGCTAAAAGGCTCCATGGATTATCAAGTTGGGTTCCACCCATAGGATGCTCCATGGAGTTAACCCATGGTTTGAGAAATGAAGAGTCATGTTACATTAGGGTTTTACCTAATGCAACACACTATATAAGGACCATGTCTCTCCCCAAAATCGGCTACACAAGTGAAACAAGAGGGCTTGGCCGATTTTGAGTGTGTTAGAGTATTCTATCAAGTTTATACTTTGCATTTGGTGTTGTGTGAAGCATTTGAGGCATCACACTTGAGGTGCTAGGCTCACAAGGTTTCAAGGAGCACTATCAACAACAAGGTATGTAGTTCTATCTATTATTCAAGTTAAAATTGTTCCTTATGTATGCTAGATAGGATCATAGCCTTGGAAATCAACTTTGCATGATAATTAGACAAACATAGATCCAAGGTTATTAGGGTTGCATGTACACTTAGGAAGTGTTAGAATGCTCAAAACCCATCAGTGGTATCAGAGCATAGGCTTGCTTGTTTGATTTTTGTGCAAACTGCTTGAAAAATCGAGTTTTCTGCTTTCTGCTCGTATGAACTCGCCGAGTCCATGGGGGGACTCGACGAGTCCATGACCAAATGCAAGCTACTCGTCGAGTCAGTTCATGCACTCGACGAGTAGAGGCTGCAGTTTTCAGAATTTCGATCTTTGTTGCTGGAAATGGACTAGGAACATTACCCTAAACTGTTTTGGTGTTTTAAAACTTGTTTTAGTTGGTGTAATGTTCATGTTAATCCATTTACAATGACAAATTATCAAAAATTACAAGTTTTTAAGTGTAATTTTTGATTCATGAAAGTGTTCATATTCATATTCTTGATCTTATGATGTTTAGATGATCATGGGAATTATTTGTAACCTTTGTGGTAGATTAATTCATGATCATTATATGTTTTAATGGAGTCCATAACTTGTCCACAAGTTATGGAAAACCAAAAGTCACTTTACTTTAAAACCATTAAAAGAACACATGGGTTATAAAAATGAAGAGTCTTCATTTTAATACCCTAATAAACTCATAAGTTACAAGAAATGAAAAGTTTTGAAAGTTTACAAAACTTGCCCTCAAGTTTTGGAACAAGTAAAGTCTTGATTAAAACTTTAGTTCCAACCCTTAGAATTTTAAAAGTTAAAATTCAACCCTTATACTTATAATATTATAAGTTAATAATATATATATATATATATATATATATATATATATATATATATATATATATATATATATATATATATGTATATGTATAAGATCAAAGTCGTCTTACCGCTAGTACGCCTCATTCACGAAGCCGGTCTATAAGGTGGGTATAAGGTTGTTGGCTATAAAATGACAACTTAATGGGTGTCCACTCTCACCCACCGCTTGCTTGACTGGTGGAGGGTCGTTAGCCGAACGGGTAAGACAAGGACTTATAAATTCTCATTAAAAGTATGATGAATATTATAAAGTAACTAAATGTTTTATTAAATTCCCAATCTTAGTTACTTTAGGAAAAATGTGAATAAGGTGCTAATCCATGAAATTACACTTTACACTTTGTCTAAGTCGTTAGTGGAGCGTGTGTGGTTAACCAGCACACTAACTTGGACTTAACAAGGTAGGTAAAGGGTGACTTAATATTTATCATAGTATCGATGGAGCGTGTGTGGTTAACCGGCACATCGATTGAGGGGTAAACATTAAGGGTACCAAGTGATTTGCATGGTTACTTCACACCTCGTTTTGTGATCCTCGGCATCCCAGTCACAAAACTTGGAGGGCACACTCGAGATTGAAACATGCCTTTGAAAAGTTCATTGAATCTCAAAAGAATCTAGGAGTTTCTAAAAACCAAATTAAATATTTTTAATATTTCGTCTTTGGTGGAAATTGGTGAATCGTCATTCACCTACCTTTCAAATATGTTATTACTTAGATTACGGCATACCTCTTCTAAGTATAATATATTGTGATTGGGTCCTAGCCTTAATACTACATTTGGGTGTTTTATTAAGGACTATCTCTATATCTAAACTAAATCCCTTCTTTATTTTCTTTTCAGATGTCTACAAACACCGCTGCTTCTGGCTCTAATCCTAGTGGCTCCTTTTCTCTTATGAACTTGTGTGGGAAAGTCACTTTTGATGGATCCAACTTTAATGAATGGATCAGAAACATCATAATGATTACTCGCTACGAGGACAAGGAATATGTCCTCGATAAGGAGCTTAAGGATATTGATGAGACAGTTGCTACTCCTCAAGAGATCGCTGACTTTAGGGCACATGAAAGGGATGCCACCAAGGTGGCATGCATCATGATGGCCACTATGACAGCCGATTTCCAAAAATCCTATGAAGATTTCTACCCCTATGAGATGCACCAAGACTTGATGGAAAGATACCATCAAAGTGCTCGTCAAGAGAGGTATGAAATCATCTCCTCCATGATAACAACTCGCATAAAGGATGGTGAACCCATCACAGGCCACATACAGAAAATGCAAAGATTTGTGGACCGTTTGCTGAAGCTTAATGTGAAATTCCCCGAGGAGCTTGCAATAGATATCATTTTGCACTCCTTACCTTCATGTTATGACCAATTCCGCATGACATACCACATGAACAAGGAAGAGGTCACACTCAGCAAACTTCAAGGACTCTTAAAGACCACGAAAAGTGGTCTTAAGGGTAAGGCGATTGTTACTCCTACTCCTACCAACTCCTCCCCTGTCTTGGCAATCGGGAAAGGACGAGGGAAGAAGAGAAAGAGTTCTTCAAAGGGTACCAAGGCTAGGACCCTTGATGGCTCTTCTTCAAGTGGAACCAAGAAAGGTTTCGTCACTCCTTCTTCTGACCCAAAAGAGGCTGAATGCTTCTATTGCCATGAAAAGGCACATTGGAAGCGGAACTGCCCAAAGTACCAGCAAGATGTGAAGGATGAGAAAGTTAAACCCAACCATGCAGGTATTTACACTATCATTTCTAATAACTCACCCAATTCTAACTCTTGGGTCCTTGATACCGGTTGTGGTATTCATATTTGTTGTGACTTGAAGGGACTAAGAAGAAGTGAGAATGTGGAGCAAGGAAGGATAAACTTGATCATGGGGAATAGGAAAGTTACACCTGTCACCAAGATTGGAGTTTATACTTTATCGCTAAGTAGTGGGTTTAATTTAGATTTGAATAAATGTTGTTACTCGCCAGAAATGGCAAGAAATATTATTTCCTTTCATGTATTGTATAAACAAGGGTTTACCTTTTCATTTAATAATGAAGTTGGTTCTATTGATGCTTTCTTTAATAATGTTCTTTATTTTAAAGCATTACCTTGTGATGGTGTGTATGAAGCTGTGTCTGTTGTAGATAACTTAGGAAATAATGTGATGTGTATTGATTCTATAATTAATAATAACTTGGATAAAGCATCATTATGGCATTGTCGTCTTGGACATATAAGCAAGAAACGCATAGGCCAACTCCAAAAAGATGGAGTCTTGGAGTCATTTGACCTAAAGTCAGATGATAGTTGCGAATCATGCTTACTTGGAAAATCACAAAGTCACCCTTCACAGGTTCTTGTGAGAGGGGTGAAGGTTTGTTGGACCTTGTACACACGGATGTGTGTGGACCATTCAAACATGCCACAAGGGATGCTAATCGTTATTATTTGACTTTTACTGATGATTACAGTAGATATGGATATGTCTACTTAATCAAGCATAAGTCAGAGACTTTCGAAAGGTTTAAGGAATTTAAACAGGAAGTCGAGAATCAATTGGGCAGGAACATTAAGATGCTTCGATCTGATCGAGGTGGTGAGTATCTTAGTTCAGAGTTCCTCGGCTATCTTAGGGAATGTGGGATTGTCTCACAATTGACACCTCCTAGGACACCGCAATTGAATGGTGTAGCTGAGAGGCGTAATCGAACCTTGTTGGATATGGTTCATTCCATGATGAGTCGAGCTTCGCTACCAATCTCATTTTGGGGGTATTCCTTAGAGATTGCCGCCCATATCCTTAACCTAGTCCCTACAAAGAAAGTTGCCAAAACTCCTCACGAGATGTGGACTGGTAAAGTACCCAAACTTGACCACATCAAGATTTGGGGTTGTGAAGCTTTCATGAGACGTGAGACTCATGATAAGCTTGAACCCTGAAGTGAGAGGTGTATTTTCATCGACTACCCACAAAGATCCTTTGGTTACCTCTTCTACAGACCTAGCGATAATGTGGTCTTTGTAGCAAGAAGAGGAGTCTTTCATGAGAGAGAATTCATAAGCCAAGGAGACAGTGGGAGGCAAATTGACCTTAAAGAGCTTCAAGAGTCAAGTGGTGAAGGAACTTCAAACCCTAGCCCTCAACTTGAGGAGGAAACTCCTGTTGAGCCAATTGACGAGTCTGTACCTCTGAGGTGTTCCACGAGAGTTAGGAATGCACCTAAGCACTACTATGGTTTTCATATTACTACAGAAGGTGAGACACTTATTAGTGATGAGACACTAGTAGGTCTGGATGAACCTAACAGTTACGCGGAAGCCATGGCAGGCCCCGAGTCTGCTAAATGGAAAGAGGCTATGGATAGCGAGATACAATCCATGTATGACAATCAAGTTTGGAACTTGGTTGAGAATGTACCAGGTCGTAAGACTGTAGGGTGCAAATGGATCTTCAAGAAGAAGACCGAAATGGATGGTATTGTACACACTTATAAGGCTCGACTGGTTGCAAAGGGTTTCTCTCAAACTCCTGGAGTGGATTATGATGAGACCTTTTCTCTAGTAGCCAAAATTAAGTCTATTAGGGTTATGTTAGCCATAGCTGCATTTCATGACTATGAAATTTGGCAAATGGATGTCAAAACCGCTTTCCTTAATGGAAAGCTGACTGAAGATGTTTACATGAGTCAGCCAGAAGGTTTTGTCAGCAACGAGTACCCTAATAGAGTGTGTAAGCTTGAGAAATCCATTTATGGATTAAAGTGTTGGAATAGTGTCTAAGGCTGTAACTATATCCGGTTGTGCATGGTCCTTTTTGGGTTGCCTTCACCATAGCAACTTGATAGGATGATTTATTAAGAGAGAATAAATATTATTAATATATTATGGGAATAATATAATGAATAATATATATTTGTTATTTGATTAATATAAGTCATAGAATTAATTAGAATTAATTTGGTGACTTAAAGAGATTAATTAAATAAAGGGGTATAAACTGTCAATTGTTTGATAGTTAAGCTTTAAACTGTAAATCCATTTGGATATACTATGGACGAATTCTAAGAGGATTAGGATAGCTAAAATCGTCCATTAGAGTTATCTAGGAATGGATTTGGATAGCCTTAAGAGAAGATTATCTGATAGGGACTTATCTGTAATCCTTAAGGAGTCTACAAGTATAAATAGACCCCATGGCATAGGGAATTCGACACTTCTGAAAAAGCAAGAGAACTCTGGTCGAATTCCTCCCCTCTCCTCTCTCCCAAATCATCCTCCTTGCTTTGGTGTTTGTAAGCCATTAGAGGAGTGACATTTGTGACTCTAGAAGCTCCAAGACCTCAAGATCAACAAGGAACTCAAAGGTATGATTCTAGATCTGTTTTAATGTTGTTATTTAACCTAATTAGTAATTAGAAGTCTTGGATTCAAAGCATGTTTATTAGAAAGCCTAGATCCAAGCATTAGGGTTTTGCATGCGCACATAGGAAAGTTCTTATGGCTAAAACCCATCAGTGGTATCAGAGCCTAGCTTGGTTTTCTGTAAATTGTTGCTTGATTAACTGAAACAAACCTGCAAAATTCGATTTTTTGGTTTCTGAGTCATGGACTCGGCGAGTCTCAAAGTGGACTCGGCGAGTAGGCCTGACTCGGCGAGTCCATTTGTGCACTCGGCGAGTCCAGGCGTCAGGAATGGCCAGATTCGGGATTTCTTTGTGTTTATCTTATCTTAACTTACCATAAACTAATTAGATCAATATTAATTCGTTTTTCTGATAAATATGACTATTATCTTGATCTAGTTAAGGGTAATTATCAACTAATTAAATATTTAATTTCCTTATATGATAATTAATTAATTATTTTAATTATTTTGGTAATTATCTTAAAAAGAAATCTTGAATAAATCAAATATAGATAATTAGGATATTAATTGTTAATTGGAATTATTTGTTATTTGATCCTCCATGTTTTAAATGTTTAAAACCTACCCTCATGTTTTGAAATTTACTTTTGTGATTAAAAGCTTTAATTTAGACAACTTAAATTTCAAGCCCTAGATTTTAAAAGTTTTAAAATACAACCCTATACTAATATGATATTACTAGAATAATATATATATATGTATAACTAAATGCTAGTCTTACCGTTAGTAGGCCTCATTCACGAAGCCGATCTATAAGGTGGGTATAAGGTTGCGGCCTATAAAATGGCGCTTAATGGGTGTACACTCTCACCTACCGCTCGCTTGATTGGTGGAGGGTCGTTAGCCGAACGGGTAGGATAGGGCAACCTCATCCTCTCATTAAAAGTATAATAAGAAATACAAAGTAACTACACATATTTTAAAATTTCCCAATCCTAGTTACTTTAGGAAAAGTGAATTGATGCAATCCCATGAAATTACACTTTGCACCTTGCTAAGATGTTGGTGGAGCGTGTGTGGTTTACCGGCACACTAATTGGTTCTAAGCGAAGGTGGCAAAGGGTGATTCGTTGTTTATCATAGTTCGATGGAGCGTGTGTGGTTTACCGGCACATCGAATAGGTGATTGTTACAATGAAGGCGCCATGTGAATTTGCATGGTAATTCACACCCGCTTTGTGATCCTCGGTATCCCAGTCACAAACAAGAGGGGCATATCGAGATTTAAACATGCCATTGAATAGTTTCAATGAATCTCATCCGAACCTAGAAATTCTCAAAAACACTTAGGACTAATAGTTTAAGTTTTGTGATGGAGAATTAGTGAATCGTCATTCACTTACCTTCAATTTATTTGCATGTTAGATTATGGCATCCCTTTTCTAGTATGTAAATGTTATTGTTGGATCCTAGCCCTAATTTTCTTATTGGGTGATAATTAGGGATTCTTATTCTAATCTATCTTTGTCCTTTTCTAATTGTAGATGTCAAACGCAAACAACGCTGCTGCTAGTTCTTTCACGTTGATGAGCCTTTGCCAAAAGGTCACCTTCGATGGAACGAACTTTAGCGAATGGATAAGATACATTCGCACCATTGCTCGCTATGAGGACAAAGAGTATGTCCTTGATGAGAAGCTCGAGAAAATCAATACCGAAATCGCTACTCCAGCCGAAATCACCGCCTTTGAAACTCATGAGCGAGATGCAACGAAGGTACATTGCATCATGATCGCCACCATGAACTCCGAATTCCAAAAGTCCTACGAGGACATGTACCCGTACGAGATGCACCAAGACCTATTGGAGAGGTACCACCAAAACGCGAGACAAGAGAGGTACGAGATTTTCACTAACATGATTTCCGCGAAGATGGGTCATGGAGAATCTCTTACCGTGCACTTGCAAAAGATGCAAAGGTATGTCGACCGCCTTCGCAAGTTAAATGTTGACTTCGGTGAGGATTTGGCAATCGACATGGTGCTTCACTCTTTACCTCCGATGTACAACCAATTTAGGATGACCTATCACATGAACAAAGAAGAGGTCACCCTAAGCAAGCTCCAAGGTCTCTTGAGGGTTGCTGAGAGCAACTTTAAAGACAAGTCTGTTGCACCTACTCCCAATCCGCCCGCTGCTCCTGTCTTGGCTATTGGACAAGGGAAGGGAAAGAAGAGGAAAGCTTCATCGAAGAACTATCGCAAGGTGAAAGCCCGAGATGGTGCCTCTTCTAGTGGGACCAAAGTTGATCCCGCCAAGCCCTGCTCTAACCCGAAGGAGGCAGAGTGCCACCACTGCCACAAGATAGGACATTGGAAGAGAAGCTGCCCGGATTACCTGCAAGCAATCAAAGAAGGAAAGATCAAGCCATCTTTCGCAGGTATATATACAATCAAATCTAATGATTCTAATCATGCTATTTCTTGGGTTCTTGATACCGGCTGTGGTTATCACATTTGTTCTAATGTGCAGGGACTAAGAAGAAGTAGGGATGTGGAGCAAGGAAGGATCAATCTAATCATGGGGAACAGAAGATCGTCGCCTGTGACCAAGATTGGAGTGTATTCCTTAGTGCTTAGGAATAGTTTAGTTTTAGATTTGAACAATTGTTGCTATTCGCCAGAAATGGCAAGAAACATCATTTCATTTCATGGTTTATATAGACAAGGTTTTAGATTTTCTTTTAATAATGAGAATGGTTCTATTTTGGCTTATCTAAATGGTGTCTTTTACTTTGAAGCTATACCATGTAATGGAATATATGAAACTGTTATGATTGTTGATGACTTTGGAAATGATGTTTTGAATATTGATTCTTCCACTAGTATGGATAAAGCATCCTTGTGGCATTGTCGTCTTGGACATGTCAACAAGAAACGCATAGCCCAACTCCAAAAGGATGGAGTGTTGGAGTCATTCGACCTTAGGGAAGATGACACATGCGAGTCTTGTTTGCTTGGAAAGATGACTAAGTCGCCCTTCACGAGTACTTGTGAAAGGGGCGATGGTCTATTGGACTTAATACATACCGATGTATGTGGACCGTTTAGATCAACCACGAAGGATGGGAACCGCTTCTATGTGACTTTTACCGATGACTATAGTAGATATGGGTATATCTACTTAATCAAGCAAAAGTCAGACACCTTTGAAAAGTTCAAAGAGTTCAAGAATGAAGTGGAGAATCAATTGGGCAGGAAAATCAAGATGCTTCGATCCGATCGAGGAGGAGAGTACCTAAGTCTTGAATTCCACGATTATCTCAAGGAGTGTGGAATAGTTTCGCAATTGACGCCTCCTAGGACACCGCAGTTGAATGGTGTGGCAGAAAGGCGTAATCGAACCTTATTGGATATGGTTCGCTCTATGATGAGTCGTGCTTCACTACCAATCTCTTTTTGGGGGTATGCCTTAGAGACTGCCGCCCATATCCTTAACCGAGTCCCTACTAAGAAGGTTGCCAAAACACCTCACGAGATGTGGACAGGGAAAGCTCCCTCGTTGGCACATATCAAGGTTTGGGGTTGCGAGGCTTTCGTAAGACGAGATACTCACGACAAGCTTGAACCTCGAAGTGAGCGATGTATTTTCATCGGCTACCCGCAGACATCCTTTGGATATCTCTTCTATAGACCGAAGGACAATGTTGTCTTCGTTGCGAGGAGAGGAGTTTTCCGAGAGCGAGAACTCATAAGCCAAGGAGACAGTGGGAGGCAAATCGAACTTGAAGAGATTCAAGAGTCGATGGATGAAGGAACCTCTACCGCTGGCACTCAACCCGAGGAGGAAACTCCGGTTGAACCAATTGACGAATCCTTACCTCTTAGACTTTCCGATAGAGTTAGAGTTCATCCCCAGTTTTATGGCTTTCATATTACTACCGAAGGGGACACGTATATTAGTGATGGTACACTAGTAAATCTTGATGAACCTAATAGCTACAAGGAAGCCATGGCAGGCCCGGAGTCTTTAAAGTGGAAAGAGGCAATGGATAGCGAGATCCAATCCATGTATGATAACCAAGTTTGGAATTTGGTTGATTACGTGCCCGGACGTAAGACCGTTGGGTGCAAATGGATCTTCAAGAAGAAGACCGACGTGGATGGGAACGTACACACATATAAAGCGCGATTGGTCGCGAAGGGCTTTACTCAAACTCCCGGAGTAGACTATGATGAGACCTTCTCACCAGTTGCGAAGATTAAATCTATTAGAGTGATGTTAGCAATTGCCGCATTTCATGATTATGAGATTTGGCAAATGGATGTCAAGACCGCTTTCCTTAACGGAAAGTTGGCTGAGGATGTTTACATGGCTCAGCCAGAGGGGTTTGTGGATCCGAAGCATCCGGATAGAGTGTGTAAGCTTGAGAAGTCCATTTATGGACTTAAGCAAGCATCTCGCAGATGGAATCTTTGTTTCGATGAGAAAGTCAAAGAGTTTGGATTTGTACGAAGCGAAGACGAATCTTGTGTATATGTCAAAGCCAGTGGGAGTATAGTAAGCTTCCTCGTTCTATATGTCGATGACATATTACTCATAGGAAACGACATCCCGACTCTGCAGGAGGTAAAGTCCTGGCTCGGGAAGTGTTTCGCTATGAAGGACCTCGGAGAGGCTTCTTACATTTTGGGAATAAGGATAGTAAGAGAAAGAAGTAAGAGACTAATTGGACTTAGTCAGAATACTTACTTAGAGAAGGTACTAAAACGTTTTAGTATGGAAAACTCAAAGAAGGGAGAACTACCGATACAAAGTAATGCCAAGTTGAGTAAGACTCAAAGTCCGAGTACCGAAGCTGAGATAGCAGAAATGAGCCGAGTACCATACGCTTCCGCAGTTGGCTCAATCATGTACGCTATGACTTGTACTCGACCTGATGTAGCCTTCGCTTTGAGCATGGTTAGCAGATATCAAGGGAATCCTGGCAAAGCGCATTGGATTGCGGTGAAGAATATCCTTAAGTACCTTCGGAGGACGAAGGAATGGTTCTTAGTCCTCGGAGGAAGTGATGACTTGAAGGTGCGAGGGTATAGTGACGCCAGTTTTCAAACCGACAGGGACAACTACCGTTCGCAGTCGGGCTGGGTCTTTACCCTAAATGGAGGAGCAGTGACATGGAAAAGTTCCAAGCAGGAAACCGTAGCTGATTCAACGTGCGAATCAGAGTACATTGCAGCGAGCGAAGCGTCGAAGGAGGCAATATGGCTAAAGAACTTCATCGGTGATCTTGGAGTCGTACCTGCCATAAAGGAGCCAATGGAGATTTTCTGTGATAACGAAGGTGCGGTTGCCTTAACCAAGGAACCGAGGGATCATGGTAGATCAAGACATATCGACAGAAAGTATCACTTTATTAGACATCGTGTAGAAGAAGGACAACTCGTAGTTAAGAGGATATCATCAGAAGATAACCCAGCAGATCCGCTTACGAAGGGACTGAGTAGGGTTAAGCACTTGCAGCATGCTAGGAGTATTGGGCTGAAGGATGATATTAGCATAGATTAGATAGTATTAGAAACGTGTAATAGATAAATGTAATTGACATTTGATGATTAAATAAAGGAGTTTTATTTATGAGTAATGTTACTATCTTATGTTAATTGTTTAGCTATTGTTTCACTTTGCATGTTTTGACTTCCAGAATAATTGAAATTATTAGGAATAATAGAATTGTTCAAATGGTCCACAATCATTTATATATTGGAAGTAGATATGAAAGAAGATTGTCATGAATTGGTGTGTAGAATGTCTAAATGGTGTTAGACATAGCAAAGGATTGTTGCAACGTTCATGAGTGCTTATGAACTAGTTTTGAGCATTGGAATAAACCCGCGCTTGCTGGAATCACCTTATGGAATAAGATATAAAAGGTGATCGCAAGACGATAATATCATATAGTCTTAAAACCTAGATATATGGTTTATTATTTGTTAATTGATTGTACATTGATAATACGAAAATGCATCAGTAACTTGATGTTATAAAACGTATTGTTGTGTATAGTTGGTAAATGAATAAGTAAATGCATATAAGTCGAAGTTTATCTGTAACTTTTATCTAAGAAGGTAAAAGCGATATCTCGGCCGCTCGATGATTTGATTTGACTTATGTGCCGGGCCCGGTCAGAACTGAATTGATGTGTTCGATTAAGTTCTATGTCAAATAAATCAGAGATCGAGAAACCTAAATGCTTGACTAACCATTCCATAGGATTGTCAGCATGATATCTAACAGAGGACTGTACGTTCCCTTATCTAAAGGACAAGATTGATTAGATCAGAGTTGACAGCGTCTTTGAGAGCTATGATTGCAAACCGAATTGTACTTGTATAGTTACTAGACTTATCCAAGTGGGAGACTGTTGGAATAGTGTCTAAGGCTGTAACTATATCCGGTTGTGCATGGTCCTTTTTGGGTTGCCTTCACCATAGCAACTTGATAGGATGATTTATTAAGAGAGAATAAATATTATTAATATATTATGGGAATAATATAATGAATAATATATATTTGTTATTTGATTAATATAAGTCATAGAATTAATTAGAATTAATTTGGTGACTTAAAGAGATTAATTAAATAAAGGGGTATAAACTGTCAATTGTTTGATAGTTAAGCTTTAAACTGTAAATCCATTTGGATATACTATGGACGAATTCTAAGAGGATTAGGATAGCTAAAATCGTCCATTAGAGTTATCTAGGAATGGATTTGGATAGCCTTAAGAGAAGATTATCTGATAGGGACTTATCTGTAATCCTTAAGGAGTCTACAAGTATAAATAGACCCCATGGCATAGGGAATTCGACACTTCTGAAAAAGCAAGAGAACTCTGGTCGAATTCCTCCCCTCTCCTCTCTCCCAAATCATCCTCCTTGCTTTGGTGTTTGTAAGCCATTAGAGGAGTGACATTTGTGACTCTAGAAGCTCCAAGACCTCAAGATCAACAAGGAACTCAAAGGTATGATTCTAGATCTGTTTTAATGTTGTTATTTAACCTAATTAGTAATTAGAAGTCTTGGATTCAAAGCATGTTTATTAGAAAGCCTAGATCCAAGCATTAGGGTTTTGCATGCGCACATAGGAAAGTTCTTATGGCTAAAACCCATCATAAAGCAAGCACCTCGCATATGGAATCTTTGCTTTGATGAAAAGGTCAAGGAATTTGGCTTTTCTAGGAGTGAAGATGAATCTTGTGTTTATTTCAAGGCTAATGGGAGTATAGTTAGCTTTTTGGTATTGTATGTGGATGACATACTACTCATAGGAAATGACATCCCAACTCTGCAGGAAGTTAAGTCCTGGCTTGGCAAGTGTTTCTCTATGAAGGACCTAGGAGAAGCTGCCTATATTCTAGGGATAAGGATTTTGAGAAACCGGAGTAAAAGACTAATTGGAATTACTCAAAGTACATACTTGGACAAAGTCTTGAAGAGATTCAGCATGCAGAACTCCAAGAAAGGAGAGTTAGCTATCCAGAGTAACGCCAGACTGAGTAAGACACAAAGCCCTAGTACTGAGGCTGAGATAGCAGAAATGAGTCGAGTACCTTATGCTTCGGCAGTAGGCTCGATCATGTATGCTATGACTTGTACTCGACCTGATGTAGCCTTTGCCTTGAGCATGGTTAGCAGGTATCAGGGGAACCCTGGCAAGGCTCACTAGACTGCGGTAAAGAATATCCTCAAGTACCTACGGAGGACTAAGGACTGGGTCCTTACCCTCGGTGGGAGTGATGACTTGAGAGTTGTAGGGTATTGTGATGCTGGTTTCAGACTGATAGGGATAATTTCCGCTCTCATTCGGGCTGGGTCTTTACCCTAAACGGAGGAGCAATCACTTGGAGGAGTTCCAAGTAGGAGACAGTGGCTGATTCCACTTGTGAATCAGAGTATATAGCAGCGAGCGAGGCAGCAAAGGAGGCTATTTGGCTGAAGAACTTCATAGGAGACCTTGGAGTTGTACCAACTATAAAGGAGCCTATGGAAATTTTCTGTGATAGTGAAAGTATTGTTGCCTTAGCCAAGGAACCAAGGGATCACAGGAGATCCAGACACATCGACAGAAAATATCACTTTATCAGACATCGCATAGAAGAAGGAATCCTCGTGGCAAAGAGGGTATCATCGGATGAGAACCCAGCAAATCCCCTCACGAAGGGACTGACTAGGGTTAAGCATCTCCAGCATGCTCGGAGCATAGGGCTGAAGGATGATATTAGTTTTAGTAGTTAGATAACTTCGAAATTTGTAAAGTGTAATTGACATTTGATGATGAATAAAAGTTGTGTTTATTTATGAGTAAAGTGTTACTATCTTTTGTCAATCGTTTACTATAATTTCTTCTGCATGTTTTGACTTCCAGAATAGTATGTTGTGATGTTACATATTATTCAAATTTTCCGCAGTCGGTCATATGTTGGAAGTAGATATGAAGTAAGACTGTCATGAAGTTGGTTGTAGGTGTCAAGATATAAGACAACACTTCATGAGTGCTCATAAGTTCTGAGTATTGGAATCAACCCACGCTCACTAGAATCACTTCATGGAATTTTATCTCGAGTGATCGTGAGACGGTAATATCATGTAAGTCTTCAAACCTAGAGATATGATTTGTTACTTACGAGTTGGTTATGCATTGATTGTACGAAAACGCATTGGTAACTCGATGTTATAAAACGTGCTTTTGTGTATAATTCAATGAGTGGTAGAAAAAACATATGAGTCGAAGTTTATCTGTTCCTTCTTGGATTAGAAGCTGATATCTGGGCCCCTCAATGATTTTGTTTTGACCTATGTACCGGGCCCGGTCAGAACCTAATTGATGTGTTCAATTTAGTTCTTTGCAAACAAATCAGAAATTGGGAAACAAACTGCTGGACAATAAGTAAGACATTGTTCCATGTAATTGTCCGGATGATATCTAGAACAGAGGATTATATGATTACTTATCTTAAATGGCGTATCAACATCTTCTCAGTTCCGAGAGACCTTGAAAGAGATACGATTGCCGATCTGTTCCTGAAGTATTGTAGTTATAGTTATTAGACTTATCCAAGTGGGAGACTGTTGGATACGGTGTCTAAGTCCATAACTATTTCTGGTAAATACTTGACCCGACCCAGCATGGTCCATTTGGGTTGCATGGCACCATGCAATTAGATAAACTAAATGAGAGAAATAACACATATGGTTTATTAATATATTATAAGTTCTAATATATTAATAATATTATTTAATTAGTTTTGATCAAGAATTAATTTAGAATTACTTAAGTGATCAAAAGAATAACTAATTAAATATGGGTAGATTATGTAAATCTTCCATATCTTATATAGTGGGCTAAAAGGCTCCATGGATTATCAAGTTGGGTTCCACCCATAGGATGCTCCATGGAGTTAACCCATAGTTTGAGAAATGAAGAGTCATGTTACATTAGGGTTTTACCTAATGCAACACACTATATAAGGACCATGTCTCTCCCCAAAATCGGCTACACAAGTGAAACAAGAGGGCTTGGCCGATTTTGAGTGTGTTAGAGTATTCTCTCAAGTTTATACTTTGCATTTGGTGTTGTGTGAAGCAATTGAGGCATCACACTTTAGGTGCTAGGCTCACAAGGTTTCAAGGAACACTATCAACAACAAGGTATGTAGTTCTATCTATTATTCAAGTTAAAATTGTTCCCCATGTATGCTAGATAGGATCATAGCCTTGGAAATCAACTTTGCATGATAATTAGACAAACATAGATCCAAGGTTATTAGGGTTGTATGTACACTTAGGAAGTGTTAGAATGCTCAAAACCCATCAATTCCATGTGTGGATTAAAGTGTCTAAGCCAGTAACTAAATTGGTATATTCTTGTAATTATAAACAAAGTCCTTTTGGGGTTGCCCTCATAACTAGAACTTGATTAGAATGACATGTAGAGAGAGAGAGATAGAGAGAGAGAGATGATTTATTAGATTATTATATGATTTATAAACTAATCGGAAACTATGTGAAAATGATTTTTTAATATATTATATGATTAATATATTAATTATAAATAGATAGTTGATTTTGTTAATTTATTATGGGATTAATAAATTATTATTAGATGAACAGTTGAACAATTAATTTGTTAGTTTATATGGTTAATAAATTAATAAGAAATCAATTAGAAGTATTAATTATTAATTAGAATTAATCTGGAATTAATTTAGGATTAATTGGAATTAATTAACGGTGCAATATGTGAATTGTAATTGTTCAATAGTTGAACAAAAGAGGCAATTCTAGAACCATCCAAGGGTGGACGGTTTTGGGATCCCTTCTAGGGTTTCCAGAAGCCTCTTAGATGTTAATAAGGAAAGGATCTGAACTAGAATTAAATACATTATTTAATTATTCAAATCTTGCTTTGTCCCTAAGTTACCTAAGCTATAAATAGGACACATTGGTCATCAATTTTCGTGAACACTCTTTCCATGGAGCATATGAACGAAAATTTACACTCTCCTCCTCCCTTTTCAATTATCTTCTAGTTCTAGGGTTTGGGTGTGAGCCATTAGACACATCATCCTTTTGGTGCTAGCTTTCCTAGCTCTCCGAAGGAAGGATTGAAGTAACTTGTTTTTTATAACAAGTTTGAGGTATGTATCTTTAGTTTCTGATTTTCGAAATAACCAGGATGCATATTAGGTTTTTGTTATTCAAACGTAACACCCATAAAAATCATTTCAATTTAAAACTTTTTAAAACATTCAAAAACCAACAATTATTACCAATTTGTTTTCAAAATGTTTTCATGTCAGAGTATCCCAGAATCAAATCATAAAAATATAAGGAGGTGCACGATCACGACTTCGCCTTCCCGCGATCATCAAAAGTACCTGAAACAAAATCCACAATTGTAAGCCCGAAGCTTAGTGAGTTCCCCCAAAATACCAACGCCACACAAACCATATCAATATCATATAAACAAACAACATGCATAATGAGCCATCAGCCTGACTGAACCGCCTAGCAGACCATCAGTCTATCTGGACCGCTCTCCGAGCCATCGACACGCCTGAACCGCCTCTTAGGGCCTTCAGCCTACCCGGACCGCTCGTCGGGCCTTTGGCCCGACTAGTATTCCCTCCCCGGCCTTCAGACTATCCGATCTACCCTGGGTATGTTGGCCTTCAACACAAAGCAGGTCCGCCTCAACTCACCCTCCAAATCAACAATCATGTGCACATAAATATCATATGCTAACATATACAACAGTCAAACCGATCTAACAAATCACTAATCATAGCAACATCCTATAACCAAGATACTGACCTAACTGGTCACTAACATAACATTATCTTATATACCAGGATACCGACCTAACCAGGCCACTAAACATATCACCATCCTAACTATCGGGATGTAAATCAATAAGCATATCATGAAATAAAGCCAAATACAAATCTGAAAAGGGTCGGTATTGGTGCCTTCGACCCTGTTAGTATAGTGAGGACAACTCACCTCACAAGTAGCTCAGGATGATAAATGTCCAATTCCCCAAATACAGCTCCAAACTCAATCACCTACATCCACCAATAATCCACTTTCATAAATTCTCAAATTACTAAAATACCCCTAGAAGTCAAACTGATCAACCCTTGGTCAAAGTCATAGATAACAGTCAAGGTCAACAGTCCATGTTGACACGACTTGTCGAGTGTAGCCCACTGACTCGTCGAGTTCTCCCAGAACTCGAGAAATCGTGAAAACCCTAATTGACTCGCCGAGTTTCCAAACAAATCGCCGAGTTCATGCGGTGTCCAAACGTTGGGAAAACCCTAACTGACTTGTTGAGTCATCTCACTAACTCACCGAGTCCATGCATAAACCAAAAACGACCAATCTTCATCTGGCTCGTCAAGTTGACCATGCAACTCGTCGAGTCCCTTCAATCCATGTCCCATTCTGACATTTTTAAGCTACCCCAAAGCTCCAAATTGTTCATCTAGCTTCCTAAGGAATAGTTACCACATAAAGTTGCAAACTTTACGTGCATGCAAGGTCTAAAGGCCAAAACCAAGCCAAAAAAAGAAGTTCTAGGTAAGGAGAACGCCATAACTTGCTAAAGACTAGAACTTTATGACTATAAGGACTTAGAGGAGTCCAGATCTGAAGTTACAACTTTAGATCATGCCCAATACCCAAAATAACCCACAACCAACTAGAAATGGCCCTAAACCTTTACATGAAGAGATCTTGCTAGAGATAAGTTAAGGTAACGACTTGTTACCTTCAAGATGACGCCAAGATGAAGTAGAAATCAGATCCACAATCTTCTCCTTGCTCCAAGATCCATAGACTTCAAGCTCTCTTCACAAAATCCACCTTCCAAGCTTCTTAACACACAAAAATGGAGAGTAGACGCGATTAGTGTTTTCTGAGCTCAAGGGGGACGGTAAGGGAGGCAGGGGGCTAATGACCCTTTAAATAGGGTGTAGAACCCTCAAAATTAGGGTTTCATTTTCCAGCTCCTACTCGTCAAGTTGGGGTCCACCAACTCGTCGAGTAGACCTCCTAAATCATGTGACCTGTTCCGCTTCTACACGACGAGTTGGGGCATCCAACTCGTCAAGTAGGTCTAAGAATATGACTATAAACTTTAAATTTTTATACCTGGGAGTCGAGGTGTTACAATTCTCCCGCACTTGAACTAGACTTCGTCCTCGAAGTCTGCTGTGGCAAATAACTCAGGGTAATGCTCCCGCATCTCTGCCTCCGGCTCCCAAGTCCACTCGGATCCCTCCCGGTGTTGCGAATGTACTTTTACCAAAGGTACTTCCTTGTTCCGTAGAACCTTTACTTTCCTCTCAAGAACGATCACTGGCCTCTCCACGTAATTCAGGTGCTCGTCGACCTGTATATCGTCCAATGATACCACTGTCTCCTCATCTACTATGCACTTTCGCAATTGTGACACATGAACTTGACTAAGCTCCTCCGGGAGATCCAGTCTATACGTGTAACGACCCAAAAATCATGACTAAAAAAATTTCTTTTAAAACATTACTAAAATCATATTTATAAAAACCGCATCATAAGTCATAACATAATTTCTAGAGTATTAAATCAAAACATAACATCATTATCAGAGTCAAACGTTCCCAGGCTAACTGACTATGTGTGTGCACTGCAATCTTCCCGAGCTCCTCTTTTGAAAACCGAGAAACTGAAACCAAAACTGAAAACCGTAAGCACAAAGCTTAGTGAGCTCCCCCAATCTACCACATACCACACAATAACATATAAAGCACATACTGGGCCTTGCCCACTGCATCGGACCGAAGTCTGGGCTAACTGGGGCCTTGCCCCCTACATCGGACCGAAGTCCGAAGCTGACTGGGACCTTGTCCCCTACATCGGACCAAAGTCCGAAGCTGGGTGGGACCTTGTCCCCTACATCAGACCGAAGTCCGGGCTAACTGGGGGCTTGCCCCCTACATCGGACCGAAGTCCGAAGCTGACTGGGACCTTTTCCCCTATATCAGACCAAAGTCCGAAGCTGGGTGGGACCTTGTCCCCTACATCGGACCGAAGTCCGAAGCTGGCTGGGACCTTGTCCCCTACATCGGACCGAAGTCCGAAGCTGACTGGGACCTTGTCCCCTACATCGGACCAAAGTCCGAAGCTGACTGGGACCTTGTCCCCTACATCGGACCGAAGTCCGAAGCTGACTGAACATAGCATGAACATATCCACTAGCATAAACACACATATACTACATCGGGCCGTAGCCCGGCTCACATAACGCATAAATCCCGTCCGAGCCACGAAGGCATCAAACATGCTAACTACTGCATCAGATCAAATCTGGAAACTACGGCTAAATGAACGGGCCGTCACTGGCCTTAGAGTCGTTCCTACTGAAGGGAAACTCACCTGAACTGCTGAGCTCTGCTGATAAACCTCTGGCTGCTACTCGACAATCTCCTGAACCGCTGTTCCTCTAGCTCTCCGAGCAGTCAATATCCATATAACACTTAGTCCAACTGACCTCCGAAGGTCAACTAGGTCAACTCTGGTCAAGGTCAAAATCCTGGTCAAAGTCAACCTTCCAGGTCAACCCTACTCGCCGAGTCCTCCTAATGACTCGCCGAGTTCATAGGCTCAGGGTCTTTCTATTCGCGACTCGACTCGCCGAGTCAGTTTATGACTCGCTGAGTCCAACTAGTTCCAAGTCCTGTCCTGACCAACTCGCTGAGTCACCACCCGACTCACTGATTCGAGTCTCAACTCGAAGGGTTTGGGGTTTCGCGACCTGACTCGCCGAGTCCACTAATAGACTCACCGAGTCCACTAATAGACTCACCGAGTCCAAGGCAATCTTCAACCAACTCATCGAGTTGTTCTTCCAACTCGCCGAGTTCATGCTTAACTTCATCCGACTCGACGAGCTGTTCATCCCACTCGTCGAGTTTCTTCTCATCTTCAAGCTACTCGCCGAGTCCACTCGAAGGACTCGCCGAGTCTATTCAGATCTCCATACATGCAGAGGACTTTTGAGTCATGCATGGACTCCATACTGCAGATCTACCCTTCCCAAGCCTATTCCCCACGTAAAGTTGCAAACTTTACGTGTAGAGAAGGAGATCTAGGCACCATTCACCATAAACTAGGGTTTAAGACAAAAAGGGGCTCAACAATCAACCCATAGACTGATGCTTTATAATTCTCTAGGCCAGGATACACATAGATCTGAAGTAGCAACTTCAGATATGGGCTTCTAACTCGAAATGGTTCATGAACTTGTCCTAAAAGCCCCAAATCCCATGATAAAGGTTGATCTATTATGCAAAAGAGGGAAGGTCACGACTCATTACCTTCAAATGCTCTGGAAGACCTCACAAACTCTGGATCTACTGCCAATTCTTGAATCCCCAATGTGTGCCTTCTTCCTTCTTCCTTCAAACCACCCAAAATGGCAAGAAAACTTGAATGAGCAACAATGGAGGCTTAGGGTTCCTGGTTCTGGATTATAGGGCCGCAACTGAGCCCTAGGAAAGAGAATAAGATGCTTAAATATGATACCAAGTCCCGAAATTAGGGTTTCCAAACCCAGACCTGACTCGCCGAAATTAGGGTTTCCAAACCCGCTCCGACTCGCCGAGTTCCTCCCTGGACTCGACGAGTCAACCCTCTTCAACTTAGGGTTTTTCCTTTCTTTTCTTGACCTTTCTGATCTCGGGTGTTACAATACGCCACCTTGCTAACCCTGGTAATGATACTGAATGGACCAATGTATCGGGGAGCCAATTTCCCCCTCTTCCTGAAGCGACTCACACCCTTCCAGGGTGAGACCTTCAGTAATACCATGTCTCCCACCTGGAACTCTAGCTCAGATCGGTGCCTATTGGCGTAACTCTTCTGCCGACTCTTAGCGGTCTGCAACCGTTGTCTGATCTAATGAATCCTCTTGGTAGTCTGAAGGACTACCTCTGTCCGTCCCATCACCCTGTGACCGATCTCACCCCTACAGACTGGGGTGCGACATCTCCGTCCATACAACAACTCATATGGTGGAGCACCAATATTGGAATGAAAGCTGTTTTTGTAGGAGAACTCTGAAAAGGGTAGGTAGGAGTCCCAGCTCCTACCGAAGTCAATAACCCAGGCTCTCAACATATCCTCGAGATTCTATATGGTCCGCTTCATCTGGCTATCTGTCTGCGGATGATAAGCCGTACTAAAGTGCAGCCGTGTGCCCAGTTCCTCATGGAACTTCTGCCAAAAAAGGGAGGTGAACCGAACATCACAGCCTGAGACAATAGAGACTGGTACCCCGTGGCGAGCAACAATCTCGCGGATATACAAGTCAGCCAGCTTCTTGACCGATGATCACTCCCATTTCGCTAAGAAGTGGGCGCTCTTGGTCAATCGATCCACGATGACCCATATAGCATCACATCCCTTCGCCGTCCTTGGCAGCTTAGTGATTAAATCTATCGTGATTTGCTCCCATTTCCACAAGGGTATCTCCAGAGGATGCAGCTGACCGTGCGGCCTCTTATGCTCAGCCTTGACCACCCGGCAGGTCAGGAACCTCTCAACATACCATGTAATCTCCCTCTTCATACATGGCTACCAATAACTCAATCGCAAGTCCTGGTACATCTTGGTGGCCCTGGGTGAATAGAGAAGCTAGACTTATGAGCCTCCTCCATAACAATCTGTCTGACCTCACCATACATCGGAACCTAGACCCGACCGCAACGAGTCAACAATCACTGACTATCCTGCACAAACCGGGTGTTCTCACCCCTAATCCTCTCAAGCTTCCAATTCTCCTGCCGTATACCCTCAGCCTGAGCTTCCCTGATCAAACTCATTAGTGGAGAATCCACTGATATCCTCATACATGTCGCTGGAGTAGAAGATCTAGCGGACTTGAGGCACATAGCGTTCGCAACCACGTTCTCTTTACTAGGATGGTAAAGGATCTCGCAGTCATAATCCTTGACTACGTCAAGCCACCTACGCTGTCTCATGTTCAGGTTCGACCGATCCATGATGTTCCTCAGACTATTGTGGTATGTGTATATGGTACAACGGACCCCATAGAGGTAAGGTCTCCAAATATTGAGAGCGAATACCACGACTCCCAACTCCAGATCATGAGTAGGGTATCTCGTCTCGTGCGACTTTAACTGCCGCGACGCGTAGGCTATCACCCGTCCTCTTTGCATGAGGAGCGCTCTCTGTCCAGTGATGGATGCATCACATAACACTACAAAATCCTTAACTCCTTCCAGGAGATTCAACACTGGAGCCTCGCAAAGTCGTTGTCTGAGGGTCTCAAACGCCCTCTGCTGATCGGGCCCCCACCGGAAATCCACCCTTTCCTCATTAGACGAGTGAGGGGTACTGTAATCTTGGAGAAATCATGTATGAATCTCCGGTAGTACCCTGCCAATCCCAAGAAGCTCCTGATATCCGATGGAGATTTTGGAACCTCTCACTGCATAATCGCCTCGATTTTGGCCGGATCGACCACAATCCCCTCCTGGTTAACGAGATGTCCAAGGAACTAAACCTCTCGTAACCAGAACTCACACTTTGAGAACTTGGCATAAAACCGTTCTCGCCTCAAAAATCCCAATAGCTCCCAAAGATGCTCCTCATGCTGCTCTCGGGTCTTGGAGTACACCAAGATATCGTCTATGACCATGATGACCGAGCGATCGATCATCGGTTTGCAGACCCGATTCATCAGGTCCATGAACACTGTTGGCGCGTTGGTGAGCCCTAACGGCATCACCATGAACTCGTAATGTCAATAACAAGTCTGGAACGTGGTCTTCTGCACGTCCTCCTCCCTAACCTTGACCTGATGGTACCCAGACCTCAGGTCTATCTTGGAGAACCAAGATGCCCTCTACAACTGATCGAAAAGATCATATATCCTCAGGAGTGGATAACGTTTCTTCACCGTCAACTTGTTCAACTCCCGGTAGTCGATGCACATCCGGTGCGAACCATCCTTCTTCCTGACGAAGAGAATCGGCGCTCCCCACAGGGAATTGCTCGGACGTATGAACCGCTTGCCTAGCAATTCCTGCAACTGTGAGGACAGCACCTGCATCTCTAGTGGTGCCAAACGGTACGACGCCTTGGCGATAGGGGCTGCACCTGGTGCTAGGTCGATCCTAAAATCGACCTGCCTCTCCGGAGGCACTCCGGATAACTCCTCCGGAAACACGTCAACGAACTCCCTAACTACCGGAACCTCTGAAAACATGGTCTAATCCCTGACCCACGTATCCATCATATATGCTACATAACCCGAATACTCGTGCTGAATATACTGTCTAGCCCTGATGGCTAAACAGAACTTTGAACCCAACCCGGTGCCCTTGTCGTAAACAACTAGTTCTCCCCCACTTGGGGTTTGAACTACCACTCGCTGACCCTCGCAGTCGATCATGGCACCGAAGCGACTAATCCAGTCTATACCCACGATCACACACACATCCCCCATGGGAATCAGAATCAAGTTTATCAGGAAAGATACCCCAAAGATCTCCAACATGCAACCCCGATAGACTGAAGAAGCGGAAATCCCGTGTTCGTTGGTGATAGAGACTCAGAACGGACACTCTAGATCTCGTATTAGCAAACCGAACTTCCTACTAAATATCTGAGAGACAAACGACCAACTCGCCCCCGAGTCGAATAATACCAAAGCAGGTAAGGAGTTTACTAAGAATGTACCTAACATGGTACAACACATATAAGCATAAAACAAATATAATCAGTAAGATAAATGATAGAAAGATACCAGTGACCACGTCTTGTGTCGCCCTGGCCTCCTCTGCTGTAAGCTGGAAGGCGCGTCCCTGAGCCCTCGGGGGCGCTGCTCTACCCTAACTCCCGTCAATAATCCTCAGTGTAGCCGGCGCTGGAGCCTGCGCCGTTCTGGCAGCGAGTTGTAGACAATTGGTCTTCACGTGACCAACCTGATGGCAGTGGTAGCAGATCCTCATATCCTGAACCGGGGCTGGCTGGCGACAATCCCTAGCAAAATGTCCCTCCTTGCCGCATTTGCGGCACACATTAATCGATCTGCAAACCCCCCGAGTGACCCTTCTCGCACTTGCCACAAATACGTCCCTACTGTCCTCCCGTCCTGGAATCAACGATCTTAGACTGCTTTGGCACCAATTGTGACTGCGTTAGGGCCTGCCTCTGCTCCCATAATTGTAACTCGATCTCAAGCTCACGCCGCCTTGCAGCCTCCTGTAACTCCAGCAGTATATCATAACGTTGGGTAGAAACAAACTGACGGATGTCAGTCTTGAGCATGCTCGGATAACATGTCATCAGAGCCTGCTCAGAAGCAAAATCCAGGGAGAACATCACCCTCTCCATGAACATATGGGTGATCTCCGTTACCATCTCCACACCCTGGCTCAAATCCAAAAACTCCTGAGCTAACTGATCCCGCTCAACCCGTGGAATATAGCGAGCGCGTAACATATCCCTCAACTGCTCCCAAGTGACCGTAACTCTCTAATCATTAGTATACGACCCGGTCATCAACCTCCACCAGTTCTTTGCCCCGGACCTCAGCAAGTTCAGGGTACATCTGACCTTCTGGTCAGCATGACATGATCACGTGATGAAACATCCCTCCACGTCGGACAACCACCTCATGGCTACAATCGGGTCCTGTACCCCATCAAAATTCGGGGGCTTCGTGTTATCGAAGTCCCGGTACTGAAAAACCTGACCGACTCCTCCCCCTGTTGCCGTTACAGTAGTTGCAGCAGCCATCTCAACAATGGCTTCATAGCGCTCGTCAAAGTACTCAACCATGACGGTCTTAATAGACCTAAACATCTCTGACAGCTGTGCCCGGAACAGAGTAGCAACCTCATCATGCAGGATCTCTCGAATCCTGACGTCCAACTCATATGACCTCATCTGACCAATGACCTCGGGCACTGTCGGTCCCTCCTGACTGCCATCTCGTGATCCTAATCTGGATCTAGTCACAAATCATCGAGTAACCACCATGCTGAAAATATACCAAGAAGATATCAGATATTCCATACAATAATCTGGGAACCAACTCCCTACAAATCCCTAGGGATTGTGACTTCCTTGCTATGTGTACGGGTTCTGTGCTTTCAGTAGTACAAGCCTATACTACTTTCCACACCTACCCATACTTGTCTCAAGTATCATCACAACGCCCTAACAATATACATATACATGGCGAGCGCTCAATCCTCACTCATAGAGGAAGGCTAAATATCTCATAACTGGCCTACTTACACTGCACAACCCACCCATGAAGCTTCCACCAACCCTGCAGCACTCGTGTATGCTAGCCATACATAACGCTAGACTCTATAGACTTTCAAATACCTAATCCTACCCTAAGCCCTTCATTAGACAAGAACAGGAAATAAGGCCAAATCAAACATTCTCAGGCTATAAGATATTAATTATGTACAACCGTGATGCATACACTAAACAACTACAGTAATGATGTCAATTTCATATAAGGAAAAACCCTACGTATCATGCACCATATAATTAGACAATTCTATCATGCAATTCCTGAAGATCCCTAGCCTAGTACTAACATGCTGCTCTATCATATCACAAAATCAAATAATCCGTAAGGTATTTTGGGTCTACTTACTGGCTCCGGCTGATCGTACACTTGCATCCTCCTTTAGTATTTTGAAAACCATTTGAAAAATCATTTTAAAATCTCTTCCTTAGTTTGAGACTAGAGACACACGAGAGTTTCCTCCAATTCACTCAAAGCAAGGCTCTGTTACCAACTTGTAACAACAATAAAAATCATTCCAATTTAAAACTTTTTAAAAAATTCAAAAACCAATAATTATTACAAATTTGTTTTCAAAATGTTTTCATGTCAGAGCATCCCATAATCAAATCATAAAAATATAAGCAGATTCACGATCACGCCTTCGCCTTCCCGCGATCATCAGAAGTAACTGAAACAAAATCAACAACTGTAAGCTCAAAACTTAGTGAGTTCCCCCAAAAGACCTAACTAGTCACTAACATAGCATTATCCTATATACCATGATACCGACCTAACCGGGTCACTAGGCATATCACCATCCTAAATATTGGGATGTAAATCATTAAGCATATCATGAAATAAACCCAAATACAATTCCGAAAAGGGTCAGCATTGGTGCCTTCGACCCTGTTAGTATAGTGAAGACAACTCACCTCATAAGTAGCTCGGAATGATAAATGTCCAACTCCCCAAATACAACTCCAAACTCAATCACCTACATCCACCAATGATCCACTTTCATAAGTTCTCAAATTACTAAAATACCTCTAGAAGTCAAACTGGTCAACCCTTGGTCAAATTCAAAGTTAACGGTCAAGGTCAACAGTCCATGTTTACCCGACTTGTCGAGTGTAGCCCACTGACTCGTTGAGTTCTTCCAGAACTCGAGAAATCATGAAACCCTAATTGACTCACCGAGTTTCCAAACAACCCGTCGAGTTCATACGGTGTCCAAACATCGGGAAAACCCTAACTGACTCGTCGAGTCATCTTATTGACTCGCCGAGTCCATGCAGAAACCAAAAACGGCCAATCTTCATCTGGCTCATCGAGTTAACCATGCGATTCGTCGAGAACCTTCAATCCATTTCTCATTCTAACGTTTTTAAGCTGCCCCAAAGCTCCAAAATTGTTGATCTAGCTTCATAAGGCATAGTTACGACTTAAAGTTGCAAACTTTACGTGTATGCAAGCTCTTAAAGGCCACAACCAAGCCAAAAAAGAAGTTCTAGGTAAAGAGAAGGCCATAAATTGCTAAAGACTAGAACTTTATGACTATAAGGACTTAGAGGAGTCCAGATCTGAATTTACAACTTCAGATCAAGCCTAATACCTAAAATAACCCACAACCAACTAGAAATGGCGCTAAACCTTTTCATGAAGAGATCTTGCTAGAGAGAAGTCAAGGTAACGACTTGTTACCTTCAAGATGATGCCAAGATGAAGTAGAAATCAGATCCACAAGCTTCTCCTTGCTCCAAGCTCCACAGACCTCAACCTCTCTTCACAAAATCAACCTTCCATGCTTCTTAACACACAAAATGGAGAGTAGACGCGATTAGGGTTTTCTGAGCTCAAGGGGGGGGGGGGGGGTAAGGGAGGCGGGGGGAGGATAATGACCCTTTAAATAGGGTGTAGAACTCTGGAAATTAGGGTTTCATTTTCCAGCTCCTACTCGTCGAGTTGGGGTCCATCAACTCGTTAAGTAGACCTCCTAAATCACGCGGCCCGATCCGCTTCTAGACGACGAGTTGGGGCATCCAACTCGTCGAGTAGGTCTAAGTATATGACTATAAGCTTTAAATTTTTATATCTAGGAGTCGGGGTGTTACATCAAAGCATGTTACATTAATGTGAAGAAATAGATCCGTGTAGGTTACATGTGACATTTTTAATTGTTAAGTGATTTTCTACATTGAGCATTTTGATGTAACCTAATAAACCCTTCAGACTAATCATAGGAAATAGTTAATCAAAACAATATGACCTATGTAAGCCAACGGGTATGTTTTAATCCAAGTGAATGCTACTGGCTAAATCGTATTCTTACAACACTCATGCAATGGCCTATTTCAGCCAACGACCCCCCCCCCCCCAACTGTCTATTTCAAACCATGTGTATGTTATGGTCCACCTATAGTCTTTCAACTACATTTATTGCTACAACCCAACTGCAATATTTCCTGCTCTCGTCTACCCATGGTCTTTCATGAAATACCAAAAATATAATCTAACATACACTAACATGAAACAGAACTCTATTATGCTAGACCTTATCATGTGTTTAGATAGTGTTCGGAACCCTAAAACGTTCATGGGATTTAGATGTAGCTTGATACTTTTAGGATCAACCATCCTTGTGCTCGTGGGATCAACAGGTTGGTGATGACTTGTTAGGAAGTTAATAGCATTTTTGAGGTTGTTAGGCGCAACCTTCGTATTGGGGATTTGGTGTACTTCACTATCGATATATTTTGAGCGTTTTTTTTTGCATAGCAGAATGGTATTCCTAGTTAGGGATTCAGGGGTGAGTGTGGTGAATGAATGATCAATAGTCCTAGGGCTAATTTTCTGAGGTTTAAATTGATGGTTTTGCATGTCGGGAATTCGAATAAGGTATTGTATTCCTGGATTTGAGATGAGTAGTGAAGGTAGTCCGTCATTGGTTAAGGTTAGAGGGATCACGCATTCATTCATCGTAAGCATACGAGTCGTGCTAAAAATGGGTTTGATTATAGGAAGGTCAACGTATGTTGTGGTCGACTTTCATCCGGGATCTGGAAGAGCTGGTCGGATCGTCTGATTGCCTGGAGAGTAGCAAGGACTGATTTCAAGGATGAAATCTAATTTAAGTGGGGGAGAGTTGTAACACCCTGTTTCGAACTATTTCATAATTCGGGGCCGTGACCCGAAGACCAGTTATCATAAGGCTTCGAGGCCTTGGGTGAAAGAGATATTTAGACCCCTTTGGATGTGGTTAATATATATTAGGTGATCCGAGATTTTGGTTGGTGCTTTGGAGCCCAATGGTATAACCGTAAAGTGATAGTTCGAGCCTTTTATGAATTTTGATTTAAGTTCGGTAAGTTTTAAGGCAAAGGATAGTTGATAGGGTTGTAAAGCTTCTCAACACCTTTCCGTGGATATAAAGATCGTCGAAATCGGAGTTGAAACGAAGAAGTTATGATTGTTCGAATTTGGAAAGGATTTGGAGGAAATTGATCTCACGACATGAGCAGTTGGAGCTCACGACGTGAGAAATGCTGATTTAAACTATGCTCACGACGTGAGCATTAGGGGCTCACGACATGAGAACTGTGCAACCCAAGCCCACGAGTTTTTAGGGTTTTCCACACACACACACACACACACACACACACACACACACACACATATATATATATATATATATATATATATATATATATATATATATATATATATATATATAAGGGTTGGTTCCGTGTTTTTAGGGCATTTTAGGAGCCCCCATCATATCTAGATCATGTTGAGAGAAAGCCTAGCCTCCATTTCACCATTTGAGCCTTCCCTCTCCTATTTCATCTATTTATGAATATTTTGGTGCTTTGAAGAAGAAGAAGTTCTTGGTGCTTAGATCCAATAAGCAAGTTCCTTCACCACCTTAAAGATCATACCTTAGACCACGGTAAGTCCTCAAGTTCCAACCTTTATGTGTTATTCTTCTAGATCTAGACTTTTATGCCTTTTTCTTCATGTTGGAGGTGGTTTGATGGTTGGATTCCATAAAGTTGGCAACTTTATGGATCCATGAGGTCCCTTTTGAGGTTTGGTGTGCTAGATCTATGATTTGGTTGAGTTTTGGTCCCATGAATGAGATTTGGATCTCATTCTCACCATTTGAACTAATCAAGTTCAATACATGCATTGGACATGCATGTCCATAAAGCAAACATTTTTATATTGCTTTTAATGTATGAAAGCCCTCTGGAAGGTTGGAATGGATGATTTATTGGATTAAGGACTTAAGACATTAGGATTTAGAATCAGGCATGGCTCACGACGTGACATAAGGAGTATCACAACCAGAGAGTGGTTTTTACTTGATTATTTTGACGGATTGAGCTTAAAAAGTGACCAAGGAAGGTTCACGTTGTGAGGCCTGCTGGGTGGGTCATCCAGGACCGAGTTGACTGAATTGAAGCGAGTTGATTTGGAATCTGTCCGAGTGCGTTCTCACGACGTGACCAAGGATTGATCACGATGTGAGTGTCAACTGATGGAAATGTTGACTGTTGACTTTGACCATTGAGTTTTGGTGGAGTTGACTTTTACCTTGTATAGTTTGTTAGGAGATGTATGGCACCCGTTTGTTGGTTGCATGAGCTGTTAGCTATAGATTTTGTCGTCGAGGTGAGTATCATCACCGTGTTTAGCGAGTCGAAGGCACCAATTTCGGCCCATGGTTTTATTATGTTAGGATGCTAGATGTCTGTGTGACTCTTGAATGTATATGTGCTTGTATGCTTACCGGTAAAGGCCTGATGTCGGGCGAGACCCGATGACCATTCTGTATGTTATTTATCTTTATGTTTATTGCATGTGTTGTGTGTTTATATGTTTGTATGTTTATATGTATACCAGGTGGGGCCCGATGCCAAGGGGGGCTTGATGACTGACATATATGTTTATCTAGCGGGGCTCGATACCGGGTGGGGCCCGAAGCTAGGATGGTCCTAATGATGGGTCGGGCCCATTATATGTTTGATATGTATGGTATGTAGTATGTTGGGGAACCCACTAAGCTTCGTGCTTACAATTTTAAGTTTATGTTTCAAGTACTTCTGTTTCAAAAGAGAAGAGCTCAGGATGACTGCATTGCACACACCACATTATTCCGCATAATACATGACTCTGATGTACTTGGATATTTATTGATACACTATGATTCACTATGGCTTTTATGATATTGTTTGGATAATGGTTTTATTAATTTAAAAATCGAAAATTTTAGTCTAAATTTTTGGGACGTTACAAAAAGTGAACCAAAGATAAGTTACTTTTTAGCCAAAATAATGTAAAGGGGAGTCGAAGTTCTCGTGAATACGAGATGATGCATAAAAACAACGCCTAATTCTAACTTCGTATGAGGAAGTTATAATTTGTTGTAACGACACATTACTATAGTATGTGTCATAGAGTATGGAATAAAGATCGGTCGCTCGTTTGACAAAACTATCTAAACGAAAGTTGATCTATGTGAAATTACGAATATGTCGATATAGAGAACGTCAAGAACGGAACTCGTATGTGAAAGATATGGGTGAAATTTGATCACTACTCTTCAGGCGTGACAAAATCAGTACATATTTGTAAATTTAAAATAAAATAAGAATTAGCCGACGGAGTCTAAATGAAAGTTATCGTACTCGTATATACAAAGTCATAGATATAAAGAACGTACAAAACGGAGCTTGTAGACGAGAGATACGAAGCAAACTTGACACTTACTTGTGAGGTGCGATGCTCTCGGTAAAAGGCGTGGTGCACCGTCCATCTAACCTTCTATAAATAGCATGCCAAGCCTCCCTCTTTTTTCTCATTCCATTCTTGAGTTTCTCACTCTAGAAAACTCTTTCTCTTTCTACATTTCTAGTTTTTTTGAGTCTTGAAGGTTCTTAAAAAAGTGATGCGGCGTTGGAAAGTCCGACAAAAAGAAGTATTCAACGTCGAAGTTTTGTCTGTGACTTTCCAAGTTTTTCGCTAGACAACCTTTAAGTTGATATATGGTTATCATACTTTAAGTATAATTTATATTTATGTTTGTAGTCATTATTATGAACTTAATAAATAAGATTTATCAATAATACCAGTTGTTATATTGATCGATCTACTTACGGGAGTGATGTCTAGGCTATATTTGTGAGGTGTTTATAGTGAATTTTCCCAATAGTGTATCTATATATACCAAATGGATCTTACCTCCAAGACGCTCTTACCTGGTTGTTCTTTATCAGCTATAAGTCAGTATTCTTTTGGGATTATTGATAAATTTGATAAAAACATTATAATGATTAAACTTTATAAATACGAATGAATACTAAAGCTTAGTAACATATTCAAGCCTTCTAATATTCACAATCCCTTGTAGGATGGGGTCACAAGCTTCGTATCTATTGTGTACCACATTAATTGATTTATCCATCTTTGTAAGCCTATTGTCCATGGTGTCGAGTTTCACCATTACCACCATTAAGACTTCAGAAGCTCCATCTCCATTCGCACTTCTTCTCGTGATATCCTCCCTTGGGTTGTGATACTCCCTTGAATGCTTGGTGAATTCTTCAATTAAAGCTTTGTTAGTTGTCGGATCCTTCTTTGTCATGGGCCTTTGAGAGTCTAGAAGTTGGCGAGTGCACACGTTGATTCCATCATAGAAAATTGAAATTTCTTGTGGCACATTGAAATCATGTTAAGGGAAATTTCGTAATAATTTCTTGTAGTGCTCCCAAGCTTCATATAACGACTACCCCTCCAATTGTTGAAAATTTTGAATATTTTTCTTCAACTTCGCCACTTTTGAAGGAGGGGTGAATTGATGAACAAATTATGTCCTAAAGTCATCCCATGTCGTGATTTCTCTGAAGGGAAGTGATTTTAACCATTCTTTAGCTTCACCCTTCAATGTGAGCGGCAAAAGTTGAAGCATCACCGCATCTTTACTCATGTTTAGTGCATGAAAATAGTTATAAACTTCCACCACTTCTTCTATATGTTCATAAGCGTCCTCATGCTCCTTCCCATAGAATGTAGTTTCTTTAGCATGCCAAGAATATGTGTCGGTAGCTCAAACTTTGTAGTGGTTGGGATTTTTGGTGGATCAAGACCCCATCTGTTATCGTTCCTCATATGTCGCTTGTATTCTTCCATTGTCATCGTCGTGATGTCCCCCATTTTTGCCTGCTATGATAAAACTAGAAAACTCACATAAAACGAACAAAAAAATAATAAAAACTGACTGAGACGAAACCGTGACGTGGTCATGTTGCCTACGACGTGGTGGATGTTCAGACGGAAAAATAAATGATGAAAAATAACTTTTTGTGGTTTTTGCCTCACAAAAAGGATCAATTAACTAGAAGCAATTAAATTATAACTAGAATAACCCGATCCCCGACAACAACACCAAAATATACCTTTCAACTTTTAAATTTATAACCTAACAAAACTTAACTAACTATGCACTTATAGGCATTGTACCTAGTCAGATTATAAACTAGTTAGTAAGTCAGGTGTCGATTACAGGGAACGGTATTTAATTATTAAAATAACTATGAAAAGTTAAACTAAGAAAACAATTAGAAGTGGGGGTTTTATCTGATTTTACACGTTCAAATTAACTTAATTAAAATACTCAACTAATTACTAAAGTAAGCAACTAGAAAGACGATTTTAAATCAAGAATAATGGTTACTTTCGTTTAGCTTCAAATCCCTCCTTTTTCCTATGGTTGATTTCAAGACAATTGATTAATTCCGTTAGTTACCAAATAAAAGTTACTAGTCATCATGACCAGACTAACTAGCATAAGTCAGTTCAATAAATTTAACCCCAATGATCATGCAAGTTAAGGACACTAAATTGATTTTAAAGGTAATTTGGACTATGAATGATAAAATCTACAGACTACAATTCTTTGGCCAAGTCTAGTAATCAAGCAAATATTATGATCAAATACTTCTCTCTAACACATTTAAGCAACTAACTTATCACCTATACTAGATATGACTAATCACTAGCTCTAACAATTTAATGATCATAAATGGCTAGGTAAATCAATTTCATGCAATTAACTGCGGTTTAACTACACAATCTTGAGACAAGGCAATAAAGATAGAAACTTTAACAAGCTAGGTTTAGATTTATCAAACAATATTTAAAGCAAAAACTAACTTCATGGATCCATCAAATAAGAAATCAACACATAATATTAAGGAGTTCATATAATATAAACGAAAGCAGTAGGTTATTAGCCCATGATCACAGCTGGAAATCACATAAACAAAAGGAAAACTAGGCTAGACATGATTAAACTCGGCAAACATAATGAATATGTGTGAATCATTTCTCCAATCTCTTTATCCTTTAATCTCAAGTCGAATTCTGCCCTCCAAGGGTTATTGGAAGGGTTTTTCTTAATCAATAATTTCAGACCTAAGGCCTCTTCCTCTTGGAAATGAGCTACTGTATGGAAATATATACTTTCCAAATTTTATCCACCACGACGTGGTTAACCGCCACCACATCGTTGTCTTCATAGATATCCTATATTCTCCAAGTCAGCTCAACGATTGCGAAGTTTCCATTCACCATGTCGTGGTGGTTGGATTTCACATTTTAGACCAAACATGAAAATCGTCCGAAACTTTGTGTAGTTTTTAGATCATTTTGAATCTCGTTAATTGGAGTTACGAGTCATGATATATGGATAAAACACTGATGAGGGGTCAAGTTGTCCAACAACATCCTTTTTGTGTCTTCTTCTTGCCTAAGCTCGCATTTTCCTGCTTCCAACTCCTCGTTTTCTTCCTTTTCATCCCGATTATGTCTTTTCTACTACAAAATAAATTTCAAACATAATAGGTACTTTATGTTCCAAAATAAACATAATTGTAGCTAAAAGTATTAGAAATATTTACAAAATACATGACTAAATATGCACATATCAAAATACCCCACACCGACTTTTGCTTGCCCTCAAGCAAAATTAATTTTCTTATTATCACATTAAAACCCTAGTCACCAACATCACACAAGACAATCCATTTTGATCCTCTCAATTACATCAAGAACGCAATGCATGTATTTGTGTCTAAAATTTCCTAGGAACTTCCCTAATCCTAAATACTCACAATTATCATAAACACTTCCCCACTTCTTTTGAACAACATTCATTTTATGCATCCTTCTGAATCCATCCCCATAAAATTTTCTTAACCTCAAGGTATTTTTGATTAATCTTCCATGCATACATATGGTAAAATAAAGTAGAAAGAAAAATTACAATTAATATAACTTGGCAAATTGCTTTATTCTTGAGTCTTCGATTTTTGGATTTCTTGAACTTTTCTTTATAATATTTCTTGATCTTCATAGCCTTGTAGATTCTTATTCACTCAAACTTTTGCAACTTTTTTTTCTATTTTTTTCACAACTTTTTCATGTAAATGGTAATAAAAATTTTCATTTAAAAGTATATCAAATCATTCATTAATTGTTCAAAATCAACATCAAGTCATAATATTCAAACATCAGAGTACAATTATTTCAAATGCGAAAATCATGAGGGGAGGATGTTGTGCCATCACGTCGGACCCTTCCCTTTCGAACCGAAAGTACTTGAAACCATAAACATAGACTGTAAGCACAAAGCTTAGTGAGTTCCCTAAAGTACTACATACCAATAATACAACTGAGCTTAAACCTGGGCTATAATCCAACCCAATAAACACATATGGGACCTGACCTGGGGTCTATTTCAACCCGAACATACTGTAGTGGGCCCCGCCTTGGGGTATATTTCATCCCAAACATACTATAGTGGGCCCCGCCTTGGGGTATATTTCAACCCATCATACAATCACATATAAAACACATAGTAATTATCATTCTGAGTACCACAATAATGGGCCGACATTGGTGCCTTCGACCCATGGATACAGTGAGAAAACTCACCTCACAAACAGATGAGTAAACTGAATAGCATGCCACTCTGAGATCAACTCTACCAGTCACCTTAATAAATTCAGTAGCACAAACTCAACATACAGGTCAAAATACCTAAAATACCCCTAAGTCAAACCCTCGTCACAATCCAGGTCAAAGTCAATTTAGTCAACTGAGGTGACTTAGTGAGTACGCGAGGCGTAGTCCTTACTTACGTAGGGCGTACTACATGATTGACCAAAGTCGGGGAGCTGACCTCGTACACACAATATACCCCTTGGTACGCCTAGCGTACACAACTGCTCACCACTTTAACCATTAAGTGCTTAATCCTTAATCACTTACGTCCAAAATCAAGATCTAGACTAAAAAATATGTCCTTAACCATAAAGTTTCCAACTTTATGGTTTAGCGTGGTTATTAAGCCCTTAGCTCCAAAAACCCTAGCTTCTTTACCCATTAAGACAGTCTAAATCATGCATGGAAAGAAACTAATGACCAAGAACACATTTTTATGACTTAACACAACCTAAAACCACTGTAAGGATAATTCAGATGTCTTGGAGTATCTCCTACTTACAAATATCAAGTTTGGGACAAAAAGGTGACAACTTTGAGCTAAAACTATATCCATAAAAGATATACATCAAGGTTGAAGCTTTTTACCTCCACAAAATGCTCCAAGGGAAGTAGATGTTACATCCAAGGCCTTGAGTGAAACACCATAACATTAAGGTTCTTCCTTCTACTCCAAAAGCTCCAAAATGACACCAAAAGAGCTCTTCAAGCTTCACAATGTACTCACACAATTTAGGATTTCGAAATGAGGAAGGGGGTTGAAGATAAGTGTAACACCCGAAATCTTGAGGAGTAATTGTGGAAATAAATCCCCTTTCTAGGGTTAGACACGGTGTGTTGGAGGAACCAACACAACATGTCTAGATTGAAGAAATGCGACTTTCTTTAAGGTCAACACGTTGTGTTTATGGAGCAACATAGCATGTTGGCAGCTGGTGGAGAAAACCCTAATTTTAGGGTGTCGTACCCTATATAAATGCCTTTAGTCCTTGTGTTGGCCGGTTTACCAGCCTCCATTATCACTAAAACTCTACAATCGATCTTTTAAGTCTCTTGGTGGTTTCTTGATCTAGTAAGAAGTTCTTGGTGCTCATTTTCTGTCTTTGTGAAGGAAGAGGAGATCTTGAAGTTGCTATGCTTGGGGAAAAGACTTTGGATCCAGAATCATCATCATGCGAGTAAGCTTTCTGAGGTATCAAGTTTTCATATTGTCTTGTATATGTTTAGATCTCTTTATAGTTAGTTTGTTGTGATTTTGGTCCCTTTCTAGGTTAATGGATGAGTTAGGTCATTTCAGGGCTCATCTTTTCATATCTGAGTTTGTTTTGGTATCCTTGAGCATAAAGGTGCAAACTTTATGAGAGTTTTGGTGTTATACATGCATTAAGTCAATTATTAAGTCATTTTAAGCTTAAGAGTTTCATTTAAACATGCATGAACGTAAATTTGGCAACTTTACATGGTTTTCCAGCTCAAGGAAGTCAGATCTATGTTTTGGGGCTATGTCTTTATGGATTAAGTGCTTATTGGTCAAGCCTTTGCACTATTAAGCTTATGGATTGATTATTGAACCTTTTTGGGTAGTAACAATTGATAAAGTTGGAAACTTTATCCTTCTAGACCACAAGAGAGGCTAGATCTGAGCTTTAGAGCTCTTGGTATCGGAGAAAACTGTTGGATTGGGTGTCTAAGCCCATAACTATATTTGGTATGTATTTGACCCGATAGTAGCATGGTCAATTTCGGGTTGCCTTCACCAGAACAATTTGATAGATGGATATTTGCGAAAGAGGTTATTTGTGATTTATTAATATATTATAAGTATAATACATTAATTGAGAAATCATATTATTTAATTAGTATTGATCAAAAATTAATTCGGAATTAATTTAGTGATCAAAAGAGACTGATTAAATAAATAGGGACTAATTATGTAAATCAGCGATACATATGATTTTGGCTAATGATTCATGAATGATTGGTGATGGGCTTAGCTTATGAGTTAGTCCATAAAGTGTTAATCCAAATCATTTGTTGGGTCATAAGCTTAAGTGTAAGAATTAGGGTTAAACATATGACTTGGAATTCTACACTATAAATGTGTACCCTAAGCTCTAAAATCGGTTACCACTTGCATTCCAAGAGAGCATATCTGATTTTGTGTCTCCTAAACCTCTCTCATATTCATCTAATTGTTTATTGGTGTTTGTGACTTGGTTGAGGCATCACACTTGGGGTGCTAAACTCTTTTAAGGCCAAGATTCTACAAGCTACTACACAAGGTAATCTTCTAACTAGTTTTTATGATACATATATCAAAGTTGCATGCTAGTTAGGCTTCATGCTTTGGAAAAAGAATGTTGCATGTATAATTAGAGAAAACTTAGATCCAAAGCATTATGGTTGTATGTGCACCATAGGGATGTTAGAGTACATAAAACCCAACAGTGCTATCAGAGCCATGTATGTTTTTTGTTATATTGATGCAATTGTGTGATTTTCAAAGTTGAAAAAAAATGTTTTTTGCTGTCTGACTGTTGGACTTGTCGAGTCCATCATGGAACTCGACGAGTTGGATGATCTGACCATGAACTCGACGAGTCCATGGCCTGGCTCGACGAGTTGGATCATTAGTTAGTAGAATTTTTGAGTTTTTGACCTGTTTTGGATTAGGATCATTACCACAAACTGTTTTGGTTCATAAAATTTGTTTTTAATGATATGGTAATGGTTATCCTCGTCCAATAACATGATTGTTGTCAAATTTTAAGATAATTACTTGATTTTGTGAAAAACTAATTATTTGTAGAATTTGAAATTGTCTTGCTATATGAGTAGTATTAGGTCAAATTGGTAAATGATAAACTGTATGATTATTTTTGCTAGTTAAATTTGATCTAAATGTTTCTTGAAGAGTTTCATAACTTGTCCTCAAGTTATGAAATATGAAAAGTCTCATTCATGAAACTTTAACTCTTTAAGTTATGGAATTGCAAAGGTTTGAAGAGTTTCATAACTTGTCCTCAAGTTATGGAACTTGGAAAGTCTCATTTATGTAACATAAATTCTAAAACTCAAGAGGTTTTGAAGAGTTTCAAAACTTACCATCAAGTTTTGAAATTAGAAGAGTCACATTTATGAAACTTTAATTTCAAACCCTAGAATTTTAAAAGTTTAAAATTCAACCGTATACTATTATAATATTAAAATTTAATACTTATATATATATATATATATATATATATATATATATATATATATATATATATATATAAAAGACAAGTCAGTATTAACGTTAGTAAACATCATTTATTAAACTAAAGACAAAAAAACAAATTAAATCAAATGGTCTGAGATCCAACTTGGCTTTCACGAAACCCAAGTCAACTCGGTGCACCGCCATCACACACATACAAAGAGAGATGAAAATATTAAAATATAAAAATATAAAAAATTAATAATAATTAAAGATGTATAATAATCAATTTGAAATTTGACATGAACCAAAATCAAGAAGCTTGAGGGTGTGGGTGTACATTGAGCTTGGTAATAGCGTGGCAAAGTTGGGACACACCATTCCCTTTCTTGTTCTTACCATAGTAAATTTTATATGGACAGTGTATTGACAAACTTAACACCGTTCCTAAAAATCAAACAAAACATTAAAAAAAAAATACAATTAGAAACTTTTTAAACTCCATCTAGAAAACAATCGTAATATGGCGGCAATTTCTGTCGTTTTCTCTAAAATATATATGCATTTTATTCTTAAAAACTGTTATCCTCTACACTATAATACTCTATCACTCTTTTGCATTTTTGTAATAACTTATATTTATTTGTAATTCACAGATTCGTTTGATAATTCGCAGATTCGTATTCGTTGTGAAATTATTATTGAGTTGAATTTTTATTTCACACAATAATGATGAAGTTGACAAATTTTAATATCGTGTATTTAGTTGCTTGGGGTCAATTAAAACATGTTAACAGAAAAAAATAAAAAAATAAAGGAAGTTGATACGTGATCATCAAAATTATATGATAAAAAAAAAATTATCAGGTTAGTTACATGAGACTAAATTTCTTTTCAGATTAAACTTAATTTTATTTTATTTTTTGAAAAATAACCTTATAAATTTTTATTTTCTTAGAATTGCTCATTGGAATGTTTATCGTTAATCTTCAGATTTTATACGACTTTTTTTTTAATGAAAAAGCCTCAACTTATTCTTCAAAAACTAATCCTCAAATTTTTTTTTCCGAAAAAAGCATCATATTTGCCAAAAAAAATTAATTGTTTAGACCATTTTTTCATAATTATTATCTTTTTCATGTGGTTGTTGTATATGATGTTTTGATAGTTTTCAAAATTAAAATCTAAAATAACATCTGATTTTTTTGTCAAAATAACAAGAAATGATGTAGTGTACAATGGTAAAATGCATATAAAATATGTTTACATGATGTTCGGAGATTATATGAGGTGAAGAACAACATTCAAACTTGGCATGATATCTTAAACCAGTTGTAGTTTGGAAAATGTCTATTTTTTTTATTCTTAAAACAAGTTAAGATATCAAGCTAGCTTAGACTCTTGGTCTTCACCTGCTACAATATCTAGATATTAATAAGTTACATGGACAAGCAACTTCAGTAAATTTCATGGACGCTCCAGTCTTTGCATTCGACAGTTCATTAGAATCAATCGTTGATACAAATTTAATTTGTGATCAAAGACATTGATACGAATCAAAATATGATACTTTTGTGAGTTTATGTTTAGGATTACGTGAGATTAACACATAAACCTGCTTTTAACATTATAATGAAAATATTTATTCAAATCAATATTCCATGATTTTAGCGATTTTATAAGAGGATTAAACATGAATCATTAAAATTGTATTCACATTCCTTAATTACAAATCAGAAAGAGAAAATACAATACCATCTTTGCGGTCACATTTTTAATGTAATCGTCGGATGAATTGAATTTGAGGGTTCTTATCCGAGAGTTTTAGTTCATTTTTTTTTTTAAAATTGAGTTCGATGTTGAACTTAATATATATATATATATATATATATATATATATATATATATATATATATATATATATATATATATATATATATATATATATATATATATATATATATGTGTGTGTGTGTGTGTGTGTGTGTGTGTGTGTGTGTGTGTGTGTGTGTGTGTGTGTGTGTGTGTGAAATGATATTGTAGCCCTACAATTGTAACATGCCTTCTGACACGTATCACAATATTATCCGTTTTGGGCTCCTAACACGAAAATTTTCCAAGGGTCACTCATCCCTGGATTGTTCTCGCACGGACACACTTAACTTCAGAGTTTTATGGGATCTACTACCATCATGGCTTTAAAACACATTGTGACAGGGAAAATATCTACATCCCTTATAAGGAACGTTTAGTTCTCCTTCTCAAACGATATAGGATCAGGTTGCATCTTCAGCCCCATTTACAGGGTTCGACGTACTCGTCAAACACATCGACTCGTTGTTAAAACATAAAAGTGACCCTCTTGAACTAAGGTGTCGCAATCATCTATCAATCGCAACCATTCTCCATCAACAATCATCTCAGCATCCGGAGTCAACGAGTCTTCAGCATCCGCAGACTTTGTTATTTCCTTTACTTATCCTTATGTAATGTACTCTATTATCCAGCATGCCTTGCACGGCTGCTTATAGAGTAGTTTAATTCTGAAACTCTATAAATAGAGACTCTTTCTGTTGTATTCAACAGTACGTGTGGTGTGCGTGTATGAACTCTTAACTTCTTAATACACAAGATTTCTCCTTCAACCATCTCTCTTATCTTCTTCAATTCTCTATCTTATTCCTCTTCACACTCAAAACTGCTACTGGAACATAACCTCTCTTCGGAGCAAGTCTTCTAGACTTAATCACTAAACTTGATCTTCCTTACTAACTTGGAGTGAATGCATTCCTTGTTATGAATCAGTTTAAGTGTATTCTTGATATAACAACTGTTGTCATTTATATTTCTTTACTTTCCGCAAGTAACTATCTAACTATCTAACTATATTATTGTTAAGCTTTTAGATCCTTTGAGATTAACTATTCCGCAATATACTTGTTCTAACGTTTGTTCAAGTGTGTCTCCAAGTTTTTCTCTCAACAATTGGTATCAGAGCCAAAGTGGTTGCTTTTTGAATATCAGAACTCTGATTTTCTCATTAAGCCTTCTATACCACTAAAGCTCAGTTCTTAATAAAAAAAATTGCACAATCGTTATCTCTGAATGTCTCCAATAGTGTTGGTGGTTCTAACAGAGCTCCAATACTGGTAGCAAATGAATATCATCACTGGTCACAAAAAATGGAGAGGTACTTAAGAAGACTGGGTAGAGATGTATGGCTATCCGTGGAAGAAGGACCACATGTTCCAGTCCTCACACCAGTTCAAACTGACGGCGCGGCAACCAGACTAGGAGGAGGTCAACCAACCATGAGCCGTCCTACCAAGGATGATCTCGATAAAATGGAAAATGATGTTGCTTTTTATGAAATTTCTTGTGGTGTTGCTCCTGACAACTTTGATATTATCATAAACTGCAAGTCAGCAAAAGAGATATGGGATGTACTCAAAAACCTGTACGAAGGATCAGAACAAGCACAAGATAAGAAGCTCACTACCGCACTTAACGACTTCAACAACTTCAAAGCTCATGCGGGTGAAAGTTTGGAAGATTCCTTCAAGAGATTCAACCTGATAGTCACAAAGTTATCAAATGCTGGTACCATCCGCAACAACCATGAAACCAATCTCCAGTTCCTTAATGGCTTAGGACGACATTGGACTACGGCCAAAATGATAGTCCAAGGTGACAGGAAGATTCACTTTTTATCACTCTACAAACTCTATGGAGAACTTTAAGCACAAGAATTCGCTGTACTTAAAGACTGTGCTGACTTCAGAGGACCGCTTGCTCTCATAGCACAAGCTCCACCGCAGTCACCCTACTCTTCATCGTATGATACTCCACCACAGTCATACGAAGCAGATTCTGAGTATGATGATGAAGAAGAATTTCAGAAGGCTATTGCTCTAGTTAGGCAACAGTTCAACCGCATACCACCTTCTTCTTTCCGCAAGAATCAACAATTCAACAAACCTCCATTCAACCGTAACTTCGGTCCTCAGAACAATCACTCTCGTTATCCTAAAGGCTCTCAGAACAATCAACCAAAGGAGGTACCGCAGTCTCCTCAGAACAATGACTCCGGTACTCAATCAGAAGACAAGACCGATGTTGTGATTTGTCACAAATGCAATAAAGAAAATCACTTCGCAAAAGACTGTAAGGCCAATGTAGTCAAGGACAGAGCATTCTATCTTAGAATGGCTCAAGAGTTGGAAGAAAAAGAAAAGGCAAGAGCATATGTGGCTCAAGTTAAAAGAAACCATCAAGTCTGGTCATCAGGGGATGAAGAAGAAACCATTAGCAGTGTTAAAGGAAAAGGGAAAATCTGCATGCTGGCCACTGCGGATGATGATGGGTCAGCAATGTTGAACAAAAACTACTGCTACATGGCGAAGGATGGGACTCTAAGCATCGTTGAACATGTAAAACTCATGATCCAAACTTTAAACTATAGCATGCATGACTGTCAACCCTACATAGATGATCTTAATGACACTTGTGCTGTCGTCCTTACAGACTATAACCAAGCCCTAGATGAGAAGAACATTACGTCCCAAGAGATGTTCCATGTGCGAGGAAGACTGGATAACAAGAGACTTAAGATGGCAATGTTAGAAAAGGATCTAGAGTTAGAAAAAGATGCTAGAATGTTAAGTGAAACCCAATTAGAGATAGCTTTGAACCAGAGAGATTTAGCTCAAAGAGAAATTGTACGCTTAAATCTCTTAATAGAAAAATTGTTTAAAGAAAGTGAGGCTATTGAAAATTTGGTAAACAATGGAACCGTGGACAATACATACAATTGGGGTTGGTCTAATGGGTATCCTACTGCAATGGATTCCTCACCCCGGTTCAACAAAGACAGAGTGTATGTCCCTCCTTATAGAGAATTTCATTTCCCTGTCAATGACAAGACTTTTCCCAAAGATATCAAAACTCACTTCGGTAGATTATACAATTTGAGCAATAATTGTGTCATTGAGGAAATTGTGCCCGAGGATTCTAGTCACACATGTGATCAAATTCCCATCAGTGGCACCACTCATTCTAATTCTCAAACTTCATCCATAGTTGATGAAGAAATTGTTGTTGAAGGCCCCGAAGTCTCAAAGGACTTTCCATCTTTGTCCTCAGACCACAATGTTCCACACTATAGTCAATTGTCCCAGAAGTGTCCCACCGCAGTCTCATCTAAAACCTACTATGCGGTAGTCAAATCATCTTTACCAAAACCATCAGTTCAAGGAACTACAACTCTTCAGCTGATTTTTCACGAATTACCTATAGAAAATTTTGAAGTAGGCCAATGCTCTCAAATTCCAGAATCCTCAAGTTCTGATGATTCTAGCCCACGTTTTCAAAATCGTTCAAAAGGTACCAGGAAACCGCAGTTGAATAACAATGACTGTGGTTCACCAAAATCTTTGGCAAAAATAGCTTTCAAAGAAGAAATTAGATCTCGAAACCAAAGCAGACAAAGTTTTTCAAAAAATAGGAAACATGTGAGAATTCCAAAATCCAAGAGTCCAGAAAAATTTGTTTTCACAAATTACATTTCAAAAAACTCTTCTTTCATGAAAACAAGCAAAAAGGGAAGTTCAGTTTCAAAAGCCATTCCTGCTACTTCTAACACAACCCAAAAAGGTGTCAAACTTGTAAGAAACTACGTTTTCCAGGTCTATTCCTCAAATGACCCTAATTGGAAAGGAATTTTACCCACTCCAACACTTTTAAAATCACATCAAAACAAGTGGAAAGAAATTTTACCAAATCCACCTAGAGGGGTTCAAAGATTTACACATGCGAAACCTCGTTCAAAACAAACTTTTCAGAAATTAAATGTCAAATCTTTCAGAAGTTACCCACCTCGGACCAATTTCAAGTCCAATTCACCCCATAAACCGCTGACCAAGCACAATGTCAGATTCAATGACAAACCCTCTTTTTGCAAATGTCAGTGTAGCTGTCAAAGTTTTTATCTCATGTCAAGTCAAATCAAAGTCAGAAATCTCGTACTTTTCAAAAGACTCGTAACAATCCAAATCTGAACAAACACCCAGGACTAGGTCTAAAAGATGACAAAAAACGTGTCCATGCAACCTTGGACCATGCATCATTTAAGAATACATCAATCGTCCCTGGATCCAAACTTGTTTGGATGCCTAAACTAACTATGTAATTCTCAGGCTTTGTGCAAGGAGGAACAAGAAGAAGAATGGTTAATTGACAGTACCTGCTCCTTGCACATGACCGGAAGGTTAGAGTACCTTCGGGATTTCAGGCCTATATGAAATGGTGGAAATGTCACGTTTGGCAACAATGCGAACGGTGTCATCCGAGGTTACGGTGTTCTCACTACGAGGAACTTTTCAATTCAGAAGGTTGCTTATGTAGAAGGTCTTAAACACAATCTTATCAGTGTTGGCCAACTATGTAAAGCAGGACATCGTGTTGAATTTGACAATCAATTCTGTTACATAATGACGAGTGATCGCAGCACTTGCTTAATCAAATCTCGCTCCGAAGGCACGATGTATCCTCTGGATGTTTCTCTCATCATTGGTAAACCGCAGCTGTGTTTTCTGTCCAAAGTTGTATCCGAAGTTTGCTGGCTATGGCATCGCAAGCTAGCTCATCTCAACTTTCGGTACATCAACAATCTCGTCACAGGAGAACTAGTCTGTGGTCTCCCCATTCTCAAATTCAGCAACGATACCCTTTGTCCAGCGTGCGAATGCGGTAAACAATCAAAAGCAAGCCATCCTCTGATAATGGATTCTTCTATCTCTGAACCACTGGAGTATTACACAATGATCTCTGTGGTCCCTCAACCGTAGCCAGTCTTCACCACAAAAAGTATATACTGGTTATTGTTGATGACTATACACACTTCACATGGGTCTTCTTTCTCAGACTCAAATCAGAGACACCGCAAATTTTCATTAACTTCATCAAAGAAATCAAACTTCAGATCAAGCTTCCAGTCAGACGCATCCGCAGTGACAATGGAACTGAGTTCACTAATCATCTTCTGAACAGTTTCCTAGTTTCCAAAGGCATCTCTCACAATTTTTCAGCACCCTATACACCGCAACAAAATGGTGTAGTAGAAAGAAGGAACCACACACTCGTTGAAGCAGCCAGATCCATGCTTAACTTCACCCAACTTCCTCTCTACTTCTGGGCCGAAGCAGTAGCAACCGCATGCTTTGTTCAAAACCGAAGTATTGTGTGCAAGCGTCTCAATAAAACACCATATGAAGGTCTCAACAATCGTAAACCCAATGTTCGTTTCTTTCATATCTTTGGATGTAGATGCTTCGTGATCAACAATAGAGACCAACTCAACAAGTTTGCACCAAAGTCTGACGAAGGTATCTTCCTTGGTTATTCTACTAACAAGGTTGCATATCGAGTGCTCATCAGAAGAACAAGGTTGATCATTGAAAGCTTTGATGTGAAATTTGATGACTCTCACATCCGCATTGCACCTCCGTCCACCGAAACCACTGCAATCATGGAAAGTGACATTCCAGCCACTTCCGGACCTCTGAATCTAGTTGAAATCAATTATGATGATCTTTTTGATCCCATTGAAACAGCGAAACTATCCGCAGTTCTAGTGTCACTCGCAACTCAACAACAACATGCCAACGTATCTGGACCATCTCTATCTGAAGTAGTATCGCTCAATACTTCCACCTCTCTGGTTGAGGGGGAAAGCTCTACTCCGGATCTTGTTGCAACCGTTGAGGTTCCAACACCTGATGCTGCTTACATTCCTGCCCGAAGTGAAGCCTCACCATTAAACGCACCTTCAGAGGACTCAGATGACGAATTCATAGAGAATATTGACACTAGATCCGATCCTAGAATTATCACTCTTCCATCTGCATTCCAGGGGAACCTTCTCAGGTTCCAGAGGAACTCCCATCCACAATCCAAGGGGAACCTCAACCTCTGCCAATTCCTCAAGTAAATTCTGCTCCAATAGATCAAGATGATTTAGCAGGATGCTCTTAAATCCAGGGGGAACTGCCATCCCCAACCGCAGATTCCTCTGACATCCAAGACATTCCTTCTACCACAGCTGCTGATCATCTGATGCCATGTCTTCATGTATGGACAAGAGACAACCCACCAGATCAATTTATTGGCAACCCATCCGCAGGTATCCAGACTCGGTCTTCCAAGGACTTATCTGATCACTACCATTATGCAGCATTTATGTCTTCGGTTGAACCTAGAACGATCAAAGAAGCATTGCTTGAACCAGACTGGATAGCTGCAATGCAAGAAGAATTAGAAGAATTTGAAAGAAACAAAGTATGGCAACTTGTTCCTCTTCCACAAGGTCATACTATTGTTGGTACAAGATGGGTTTTCAAGAATAAGCTAGACGAATCTGGCTCAGTCATCAGAAACAAGGCAAGATTTGTTGCCAAGGGCAACAGTCAACTAGAAGGAATTGACTACGATGAAACGTATGCTCCGGTAGCATGCATGGAAGCCATCCGGATCTTTCTAGCATACGCAGCCACAAAAAATGTCAAAGTACACCAAATGGACGTTAAGAGTGCTAATGGTGAACTAAAAGAAGAGGTTTATCTTCAGCAACCTACAGGATTTTAAAATGTTGAATTTCCAAACCACTGCTATAAGCTTGAAAAAGCAGTCTTTAGCGTGAAACAAGCTCCAAGAGCTTGGTATGAGACACTCTCTAATTTTCTTGTCTCATTCGGGTACAAAAGATGAGTGATTGATCCCACATTATTCAGAAAAGCAAATGGTGACCACCTTATGATGGTACAAATATATGTGGATGATATCATTTTCGGGTCTACTGATCAAGGCATGGTAGATGAATTTGCAAAGCTCATGACCAACAAATTCAAAATGAGCATGAATAGAGAGATTAATTTCTTTCTAGGTCTTCAAGTTAAACAAATTCAGCAAGGAATTTTCATTCATCAAGAAAAATACACTACAGAACTTTTGAAGAAATATTCAATGGACAACTGCTCTTCTGCTAAGGTCCCTATGGCCTTCAGTTATAAGATCTCTGTTGATCCCTCTAGTGAATCTATGGATCACAAGAGTTATAGAGGTATCATTGGTTCACTGATGTACCTCACCGCAAGCAGACCTGACATTGTCTTCGCAACCGGTGTATGTTCAAGATACCAAGCTGATCCAAAAGTGTCTCACATGACCGCAGCCAAACAAATTCTTTGGTATCTTAAAGGAAGCAAATCAATGGGTTTATGGTATCCCGCAGGCAACGACTTCAGTCTTCAAGCCTTCATCGATGCGGATCATGCATGTTGTAAGCTCGATAGAAAAAGTACATCAGGTGGATGCCAATTCCTAGGAGGAAGACTTGTAAACTGGTCTTCAAAAAAACAAACGTGTGTATCTCTATCTACTGCAGAAGCAGAATATGTGGCCGCAGCCAGCTGCTGTTCCCAAGTTCTTTGGATGAAGACACAATTGCTAGACTACGGCTACAGAATGCTGCGGATACCAATTTACTGTGACTCTGAAAGTTCTATAGCGATCTCTCATAATCATATTCAGCACTCCAAGACAAAACATATTGAATTACGGTATCATTTCATCAAAGATCATATTCTGAAAGGTAATATTGAACTCATCTTTGTTCCTACTCATGAAGAGATTGCTGATGTTTTTACAAAAGCTCTTGACTCTACAAAACTCAATGCATTCTTACAAATGTTGGGAATGATGAATCCGGACCCGCACTTCTTTACGAAGTGTTAGCTACCGCAGACCATCATTAGTCTCCATTGCGGTTCTAACTGAGAATTACATATGATAGATGGTTTTGATACCGCAATCTTGGTACCGCAACCATATGTCATACGTACCTCTCATGGGTTTTAATGTTCTTTTATTTCTAACTTTTGTACAAGTGTTTTCTCACAGATTTTCTCTGAAATCTTTCTTTGCTCATTCGCGATGGAGTTTCTCAACCGCAATAATGATCTCATCCGCAATCGTCTTAAATAAATTCCAACAGATTCATTAACTCTCGAATCTTTGTGTGCTATTTAATGATCCTTCATTAAATAAAATACAGACATTCCCTTTAGAAACTGTCACTTTACCTTTTTGGATAAACCCCATATCAAACCTATTTTAGGGATGATGACAAAAAGAACGATTCCCAAATCAATCCATTCTCAACTTGTCCTTTCCTCTCCCAACCACGTCCCATCAATTACAACTTTCTCTCTCATCAACCCACGTTTACCCGACGTATTACCATGCGTCTAATCCGCCATTAAATGCAAAACCCTTTTAAGATCTCTCAAAATCTCTCCAAAACCCGTTTCATCTTCGTGTGGCTGAGATTCAATCCCAGAATCAGTGATTCCCCCCAAAAACCCCATTCAACTTCTTACTTTTACCTAGGGTTAAAATTCTTTTACCTCCTTTATAAACCCATCTTCTTCTCTAAAATTGTTTACGCTCTCTGTTTAATCGATTACACTCTCAACTCTCCAAAACTCCCATAAGCTCTCAAGAACTCCAAATTCTCATCTCTCAATGGCGAAATAAGGTACATCAAAGAAGCGATCCAAGGCTTCAGGCTCCATGAATCCAACAGGTTCCACATCTCCAACAATTGCTTCAAGCAACTTCCGAGTAGTGTTTGAAGATCATCAATCGTATAATGCCCCAACCAAACTGATGATCAAACATCTCAAGAACCATATCTTGTTTGGCCCATTTGACGCATTCACTGACGTTGTTCCCGTTTCTACACTCTTCAAGTGTGCTCTTTCTGCATACAGACCACTGGAAAACCCACAAGAAGTGCATCTTAACCTCATCAATGATTCTTTGGTCATCTTGACCAAAGAGAAATTCTTGACTGCTATAAACCTTCCGATTCATCCCTCCATCAAAATCTTCACACCATCCTTATCTGACATCACCACCGCACTCTACCAAATGGGTTATCAGAAACCGATCCGAGGGATTGGTGAGTTTAAGAAGAACCAACTGCCTGCGGTTTGGCAGTTCGTATGCCACTTTGTCATCCGCTGTCTATCTGGCAGGACCGGAGGCATCGACAACATGGGTTTAAAGCTTCTTGAACTCGTATGGAGCATCTTCACGGGCCACGATGTCAATTATGGCCAGATTCTTTGGGATGATTTCCTCCAATACATCCCCAAAGAGCACCCTAGGGAGATGTGACATCCCCAAAATCTCGGCCAGAAAAGACCGATTTTCATTTATGCTTTTAAATATTTTCAGAGTAAATCCTTTTGATTTGAAAGAGTTGCGGAATTTGTTCCCAAAACAAAACATGATAAAATAATATTTATCAAAGCATTTCATCAAGAGATGCATTTCATTATATAATCAAAACTCGGGATGTCATGTTCCGATACAGACCATAAAGCATAAACGATAAACATTACAAGTCATTCAACAAATATATACATATACAGACTTGTAAACAAAACAACAAGATGATCCATCCATCTTACGCCCTTGTGCCACTTCCTGTAATACAAATAAAACTGAGTGGGTCAGGCTTGGGAGCCTGGTGAGCATATAGGGTTTTCAACCCACAATAAATAAGTTATATTTAATTTCACCAACCAATCACTATCCCGATTACCCATTCCCGTTATCCTCACTTTACGTCCCTAAAACAACTATCTCAAGGGACCTAATCTAGGATTTTCATCGGGACGGACATCACTGCGAAGGGGTTTCCTCAACAATAGATATCCTAAAGGCAACCATGAGGGGGATAGAGTACACCGGTGAACACATCGTTCACAACACCTACAGGTTATGAACCTGCTAGCGTTCCACTGGACTGTCTAGAAAGAGTCCGTGGTCGTTATCCATACTCCGCTGAATAACTAGATCAACAACAACAACAACATCGAGGCCTCTCATCTGTTTATTACACACCAACTATCTACCCATGTTCTACCCAACATATTAGTAGATAAAATATATATATTCATACGTAGTTTAAAGAAAACCTGTATAGCATGCTTTAATCAACACATATATCACATAACAGATGAGGCACACACACATAACACATATCTCATAAAGAAATAAGCAGATCTGTAAGATAGAAGAGAGTGAATACTCATTCATACATAACACAACCAAATATATACACATAGCACGTATTTTTATATAAAATACTTCGCATTATTGTATTAGAAGAAATAACTACACACTCACTTGATCAGAAGACGATCCGACAGCACTACGGCTTATAGAAGTAGTAATCCACAGCAGATCTGGAAGATCTCCTCGAAAATCGAACTTCTCGCGGGCAGAGCTTCGACTCGGGAACCGCGCTTCTCGGGATCTTCGGGATCTCGGGACTTGCCTCGGGGCTAGAGTATGATACCGGGGCTTCGGGGTAGCTTCGGGGGTAAAAATGCAGAGCTTCGACACGAAAATGAGAGGGAATTGGCAAAAATACCCGGAACCCTCGCATCCTATTTATAGGAGGCTGGAGCCTCGGAGTACGCGGGGCGTACTGCGTTACGCGGGGCGTACTGCCCAAAACGTCATTGCTTACGTATCCGAAGTGCTCGAGTGCGAGTGTCGACATCCCTCGGAGTACGCTGGGCGTACTCGAGTACGCGGGGCGTACCTCGGATCAGATCGGTGACTCCTTCGGATAATGCTTCCGAATTTCCAATTAAATTTAAATACAAAATATTAAATAAACTTCGGAAATTCATATCTTCTTCATACGAACTCCGTTTTCGACGTTCTTTATATCCACGCGAAGGTGAGACTACGCTCTACAACTTTCGTTTAGACTCCGTCGGCTAATTTTGACTTTATTTTTTATTACTTATTTTTAATAGGCCGCGACAGAAACTTTCGTTATAAATTCATAACTTCTTCGTTTGACGTCCGTTCTCGCCTAACTTTTTATCGCTTTGATACCAACAATGAGATCTTTGATTCTCATTTAGATTGCTTCGGCTAAAAACCGCTCGATCTCAAATCGAGTATTTCGGGCTGCACACCGCTAAGCCGGAACTTCGATAAATCATAACTTCCTCATACGAAGTCAGATTTGGGCGTTCTATATATATTCGGAAACCTCGTTTCAACTACTACAACATAGATCAAAGATATTAAGTTTATTTTACACTTAAATTTTGACGCTTATTTTTATTCTTAATTAATCAGACCACATAATTAAGCAATTAATCACAAAACACATAATACTCAAATAATACAATCTTATTATTTCAAAACGGGTTACAAAGGTTAACCTAGACTATTATATTGCTAATAACGGCAAGCCCGGAAACACAGGCGTTACAATTCTCTCCACCTTAGAATGATTCCGTCCCCGGAATCACACATCAACAAACAAATGCGGATAGCGACCCATCATGTCACTCTCCGTCTCCCAGGTGTGATTCGGCCCATTCGTGTGTTTCCATCGGACAAGCACTAACCCAACCATCTTGCGTCGCAATTTCTTAGTCTTTCGGTCAACAATTGCCTCTGGTTCTTCAATCAACCTTTTGTTCTCATCAATTCTCAATTCAGAAATTGGAATTATGTCGGGAACTCCTCCCGTGAACTTCCTCAAATAACACACATGAAAAGTGTTGTGAATTCCATTCAGTTCTTCGGGTAATTCGAGCTTGTAAGCTTGGTTCCCAATCCTCTGAAGAACTTTAAACGGTCCAATAAACCTTGGACTCAACTTTCCCCTTTTACCAAATCTTATAAGTCCCTTCCACGGCGAGACTTTAAGCAAAACCAAATCTCCAACTTCAAAAGTCATCGGTCTTCGCTTTTTGTCAGCATAGCTCTTTTGACGATCCTGAGCCGCTAACATTCTTTCCCTAATTATTTTCAACTTTTCAGCAGTTTGATGAACCAACTCCGGTCCCATAAACTGCTTTTCCCCAGCCTCAAGCCAACAAGACGGCGTACGACACTTCTGTCCATACAAAGCTTGGTAAGGTGCCATCTTAATGCTCGAGTGGAAACTATTATTATAGGAAAATTCTACCAACGGTAAATGTTCATCCCAATTACCTAGGAATTCCAGAGTACATGCTCTCAGCATATCTTCAAGTGTTTGTATCGTTCGTTCGCTCTGACCATCAGTCTGCGGATGGTAAGCTGTACTTAAACACAACTTGGTACCCAATTCCTCTTGTAGACTTTTCCAAAACCTCGATGTGAAACGGCTATCACGATCCGACACAATCGTTAACGGAACACCGTGAAGCCTCACAATTTCCTTCACGTAAGAATTCGCAAGCTTCTCCATAGACCATTTCTCCCTGGCCGCTATGAAATGCGCACTCTTAGTGAATCGATCAACGACCACCCAAATCATGTCGTGACCATTCTTTGTTCTGGGCAGTTTAGTGACAAAATCCATAGCAATGTCTTCCCACTTACCCATAGGCACAGGCAAAGGTTCTAAACTCCCGTACGGTTTCTGATGTTGTGTCTTGACTCTCGCACAAGTCACACACTCGGCCACATACTTTGCAACTTCAAGCTTCATCGTCGGCCACCAGTAGTAGGGTTTCAGGTCCCTATACATTTTAGTGCTACCCGGATGAATCGAGTACATGGTCTTGTGAGCTTCTTCCATCAGAAGATCTCTGACTCCTCCTGTCTTAGGTATCCAAATCCGATCTTGGAACACCTTCAGTCCATGACTGTTTACACCGAACACCAACGTTTTGCCCAAACGTTCCTCCTTTCTGTCATTCTTCTCAGAAGCTTCCCTCTGAGCTTTCTTTATACTTTCCAAAATAGTTGAGACAACTTCAATTCTCAACGCTCTTGGCCTTTTCCTTTCGGGATTGACTTTCCGACTGAGAGCATCAGCAACAACATTAGCTTTACCGGGGTGGTAAAGTATCTCGCAGTCATAGTCTTTAAGTAATTCTAGCCAGCGTCGTTGCCTCATATTCAATTCTTTCTGATTAAAGAGGTATTGGAGACTCTTATGATCAGTGAAAAGTTTGCACTTCGTGCCATAGAGGTAATGCCTCCATATTTTCAGAGCGAAAACTACCGCTGCCAACTCCAAATCATGAGTCGGGTAGTTCTTTTCATGCTCTTTCAGCTGTCGAGACGCATATGCTATCACCTTTTCTCTTTGGGTCAAAACACAACCCAAACCAACACCAGACGCATCACTATAAACAGCGAAGTCTTCAACTCCATCGGGTAGAGAAAGTATCGGTGCCTCACATAGCTTCTTCTTTAGCTTCTCAAATGCTTCCTGATGCTTCTCACCCCAAGCATAAGTAGCTCCTTTGTGGGTCAAAGCTGACAATGGACTAGCGATCGAAGAAAAGCCTTGGATAAACCTTCGGTAATATCCGGCTAATCCTAAAAAGCTTCGAATCTCCGTGGGACTTTTCGGTTGTTCCCACTTCGTTACAGCTTCAATCTTTGCTGGATCAACCATTATCCCTTCTTGGTTGACCACGTGACCCAAGAATTGGACTTCACGAATCCAAAAATCACATTTGGAGAACTTAGCATACAGCTTCTCCTTCTTCAAGACTTCTAACACTTCTCGCAAGTGTCTGCCATGCTCCTCCTGGCTTTTCGAGTAAATCAGAATGTCGTCTATAAACACTATCACGGATTTATCAAGGAACGGGTTACAAACCCTATTCATCAAATCCATGAACGCTGCTGGAGCATTGGTTAGTCCAAACGACATAACCAAGAACTCGTAGTGTCCATATCTAGTTCTGAATGCAGTCTTCTCGATATCTTGCTCTCTTACTTTTAGCTGATGATATCCTGACCTAAGATCGATCTTCGAGAAATAGCTCGAACCTTGCAATTGATCAAACAGGTCATCAATCCTCGGCAACGGATATCTATTCTTTATTGTTGCCTTGTTCAGCTCTCTGTAATCGATGCACATTCTCATACTTCCATCTTTCTTCTTTACAAATAACACCGGAGCTCCCCAGGGCGATGAACTAGGTCTAATGAAACCGTTGTCCAATAACTCCTGAAGTTGCATCATTAGTTCCTTCATCTCCGTCGGTGCTAATCGATAAGGTGCTTTCGCAATTGGCGTTGTTCCTGGCAACAAGTCAATACGGAATTCCACTTGTCTATCAGGCGGTAATCCAGGAAGATCTTCGGGAAATACTTCCGGATAATCACACACAACTGGAATATTCTGCATCACCTTCTTTTCCTTCTTAGCATCAATCACGAATGCTAAATACGATGTACACCCCTTGGTCAAACATTTTCTGGCTTTCATCAATGAAATGATTCCAGAATTCACTCTGCGTTTATCTCCATACACCATAAACGAATCTTTCCCAGGCGGGTTTACTTTGACTATTTTCTTCTTGCATAAAATTTCGGCGTCGTTGGCGCTAAGCCAATCCATTCCCAATACGATGTCGAAACCATTAAGTTCGATAGGCAATAATTCCTCGTGGAACTTATTCCCATTCAGATCAATTAAGATGTTTTTCATGCGATAGCTAACAGGTACAAACTTGCCACTAGCAACTTCGACTAATAAAGCATTATCTAGTCTAACAACAGGCAAAGCTAGCTTTCTACCAAATTCATGCGATATAAAGGAGTAATTGGCTCCATAATCAAATAAAATTTGGGCAGGCAATTCATTAACGAGAAAGGTACCTGAAGCGACATCAGCTTCATCTTTAGCAGCTTCCAGTGTCATCTGGAATGCTCTCGCCTTTGGCTTTGGCGGAATGTTGGGTCTAGCTGCCTCCTTCTTCTTCGGGCAGTCCCTTGACATATGACCCTCCTCACCACAACCATAGCAAACTTTCTTTGTGAGGGTACACTCATTGGCATAGTGCCCTGGCTTTCCACACTTGTAGCATGTGTTCGCCACCTCACATCTTCCATGATGCTTCTTCTTACATTTGTCGCACCATTTCGCTTCACCTCCACCTCCCCTCGAACCAGACTTCGAGAACTTGTTTTTCTTGTTGGACCCTGAAGTTCCATCGAACTTCCTCTTTTCTCCAACATCTATTCTTTCCAGACCCTTTTCCTTCTGCTGGGCCTCCACATTCTTAGCTGCACGAACAGCCGTTTTCAGAGTGGTTGCCATTTTGACTGTCGGACCAAAGTCAGCAGGCAGTCCGTTAGCAAACCTCTCAATCTTGGAGAGTTCCGTCGGCACTAGGTACGGAAACAACTTCATCTTCTCAGTAAATGCAGTAGCATAGTCATCTATGCTCATCTTCCCTTTCTTTAAGTTTTGAAACTCATTGTTCAGATCAATCAGATCTATCTCTGAACAATACTGCACCCTCAGCTGTTCCAAGAACTCCTCCCATGACATTTTCAGGGCTTCTCCTCGTGGCATAGTATCTGCCAACAACTTCCACCAACTCAAGACTCCAGTCTTCAGTTGTCTAACCGCAAATACGGTCTTCTGTTTGTTGCTACAGTCGCAACTTTCAAATACCATCTCCATTTCGGAGATCCAATCCATTATCTCAACAGGCTTTGGGCTTCCAGAAAGACTTGGCGGTTTGGCGCCCAAGAAATTCTTGTACATACGCCCATCCTTGTTGTTTCTCCTTTCCGGATCGTTCCTTCGTTCCTCTTGAGTCCCAACTTGACTCACCATGCGACTATTGTTCCCTTCCTCCGATTGCTCGGGAATCAATTCAGGTTCCTCAATAGGTATGATAGGTTCATCCCTATTATTATGCAACATTTGTCGCATCTCCTCCCTTTGTTCGGCTAGCATAGCCCGAATCATGGCTTGCACCGCAGCCATTGTTATTGGTTCTGGTGCTGCTGCTACAACAGGTATTTGCTCAATCACTGGCGGTTGATTCCTGTTTTCATCTGCGTTTCCAACGCCACTCCTTGTTCTCACCATTTTTGATCTACACCGAATAATTTCACCTTATTACTCCAAACGATTACATGCTAGTTCTAATAACGTAGGCATACGCTTAGAATCCTACACACATAAGGTTTCCAGATCCGGTCGGCAACAGACCGTAGATCCAAACAAATAATATCATATATTGCAACATATAACATTTAGCACATAAAGCATTTTAGGCAACTTTCCTAAAATAAACTAGTGCTCGTGTCTAAAATCCAACAGACACACATCTCAAAATTCCACTTAGCATTCTAAGTTTAAGTCTAGAAATCCTACAAATTCCTAGTTCGCTTAAACTAATGCTCTGATACCAACTGTGACATCCCCAAAATCTCGGCCAGAAAAGACCGATTTTCATTTATGCTTTTAAATATTTTCAGAGTAAATCCTTTTGATTTGAAAGAGTTGCGGAATTTGTTCCCAAAACAAAACATGATAAAATAATATTTATCAAAGCATTTCATCAAGAGATGCATTTCATTATATAATCAAAACTCGGGATGTCATGTTCCGATACAGACCATAAAGCATAAACGATAAACATTACAAGTCATTCAACAAATATATACATATACAGACTTGTAAACAAAACAACAAGATGATCCATCCATCTTACGCCCTTGTTCCACTTCCTGTAATACAAATAAAACTGAGTGGGTCAGGCTTGGGAGCCTGGTGAGCATATAGGGTTTTCAACCCACAATAAATAAGTTATATTTAATTTCACCAACCAATCACTATCCCGATTACCCATTCCCGTTATCCTCACTTTACGTCCCTAAAACAACTATCTCAAGGGACCTAATCTAGGATTTTCATCGGGACGGACATCACTGCGAAGGGGTTTCCTCAACAATAGATATCCTAAAGGCAACCATGAGGGGGATAGAGTACACCGGTGAACACATCGTTCACAACACCTACAGGTTATGAACCTGCTAGCGTTCCACTGGACTGTCTAGAAAGAGTCCGTGGTCGTTATCCATACTCCGCTGAATAACTAGATCAACAACAACAACAACATCGAGGCCTCTCATCTGTTTATTACACACCAACTATCTACCCATGTTCTACCCAACATATTAGTAGATAAAATATATATATTCATACGTAGTTTAAAGAAAACCTGTATAGCATGCTTTAATCAACACATATATCACATAACAGATGAGGCACACACACATAACACATATCTCATAAAGAAATAAGCAGATCTGTAAGATAGAAGAGAGTGAATACTCATTCATACATAACACAACCAAATATATACACATAGCACGTATTTTTATATAAAATACTTCGCATTATTGTATTAGAAGAAATAACTACACACTCACTTGATCAGAAGACGATCCGACAGCACTACGGCTTATAGAAGTAGTAATCCACAGCAGATCTGGAAGATCTCCTCGAAAATCGAACTTCTCGCGGGCAGAGCTTCGACTCGGGAACCGCGCTTCTTGGGATCTTCGGGATCTCGGGACTTGCCTCGGGGCTAGAGTATGATACCGGGGCTTCGGGGTAGCTTCGGGGGTAAAAATGCAGAGCTTCGACACGAAAATGAGAGGGAATTGGCAAAAATACCCGGAACCCTCGCATCCTATTTATAGGAGGCTGGAGTCTCGGAGTACGCGGGGCGTACTGCGTTACGCGGGGCGTACTGCCCAAAACGTCATTGCTTACGTATCCGAAGTGCTCGAGTGCGAGTGTCGACATCCCTCGGAGTACGCTGGGCGTACTCGAGTACGCGGGGCGTACCTCGGATCAGATCGGTGACTCCTTCGGATAATGCTTCCGAATTTCCAATTAAATTTAAATACAAAATATTAAATAAACTTCGGAAATTCATATCTTCTTCATACGAACTCCGTTTTCGACGTTCTTTATATCCACGCGAAGGTGAGACTACGCTCTACAACTTTCGTTTAGACTCCGTCGGCTAATTTTGACTTTATTTTTTATTACTTATTTTTAATAGGCCGCGACAGAAACTTTCGTTATAAATTCATAACTTCTTCGTTTGACGTCCGTTCTCGCCTAACTTTTTATCGCTTTGATACCAACAATGAGATCTTTGATTCTCATTTAGATTGCTTCGGCTAAAAACCGCTCGATCTCAAATCGAGTATTTCGGGCTGCACACCGCTAAGCCGGAACTTCGATAAATCATAACTTCCTCATACGAAGTCAGATTTGGGCGTTCTATATATATTCGGAAACCTCGTTTCAACTACTACAACATAGATCAAAGATATTAAGTTTATTTTACACTTAAATTTTGACGCTTATTTTTATTCTTAATTAATCAGACCACATAATTAAGCAATTAATCACAAAACACATAATACTCAAATAATACAATCTTATTATTTCAAAACGGGTTACAAAGGTTAACCTAGACTATTATATTGCTAATAACGGCAAGCCCGGAAACACAGGCGTTACAGGAGAACCCAACCGAGCTCACCTTTGCTCGTTTTTGGTCTTTGTGCATTTCTGATCTACATGGGGACACTGGTATCGACATGGGCAGTGACATCAACTTTTTTGTCACTAAGGATCTCAAAAGGTACACTCCTTCTTCTGATCAAACCTTATTTGGACCTATCCGCATGCTCCCCACTCACATTCTTACCTTGCTTGGTCTTGAGACTGCTGATGTCTCAGATTATATAGAGGCCACGGAGGGTATTATCCCATACCCTTCTACCCTACCTCTTCCTTTTACAACCATTCTTCCCGAGGGTACCGCAACCCCCTCTGCCACTACACTTTCTAACCATTCTCAACGGAGAAAATTAGTGGCATCTAAAAAGAAAGCTACCACACCCAAGAAGAGAACCCCAAAACAAACTGCACCCTCTAAGAAACGAAAAACCAAACCCACCACTGTATCGAACAGTGATTCTGAGGAAGATAGACAACCAATATCTATCCTCAAGAAAAGAAAAAAAAACTGAAACCACTGGCCAAATGCATGACCGGACTGATACTGTAGCCTCTCAACAGGCTCCGGTAGTCCTTGGGATGGCCGCACATCCATTCGATACCACACTCGAATACCACTCAACCTCATCATGTGAGATTGTTTCATCCTCTTCATCATCCGAACATGGAGACAGCCCCCAGGTCTATCTCAAGTAGATAAATCTGGAAATCGCCCTAAGGTCTCCAGGGCTTTCCGACTGCATATTTTTTCTTCTGAGGAGTTAGACTCCATCCTTTTGCACGTATCCCAAACACTTCAAACACCACTCCATCCGCAGGGCATCTCTTTCGCCCATGCCAGAACTGGGCCGAGGCCAGACTTGACCACGGGTCAAGGAGACCAAGGAAGCCCAGGAAATCCTACTCTGCTTCCATTTCTTTCAGGTGGTTTAGGTACGGTGAGCACTAATGTGCAAGGATCCGTGAACCCAAGGGACACCTTGGTGCAAACACAAAGAATTGATGGTGAAGATTCTAGTGACTCTTGGAGTCGGTATCAGCCAACTACTGATGCCGAAATCAAGAAATATGCTACTTTCAAAAGAGCATTCGAAGCCCGCAAGGAGCAACAGGTCAAACAACAACAACAGAAGGAACAAGAAATCCTATATGTGGCCAAGTACTGGGCTAATGTCATCAGCAATGCCCATACTGCTGCCACAATCCTAAAGGTTCAAACATGGATGGATCAAATGGCGGAAACTGTATTGAAAGCTCAAGCCTCAACCGCAGCCGCAGGTACCTCAAAAGTTCCTCCTACTCTAACTCTTGTTCCATCTCCCACAGTCAACCCATCTCAAGACGAAGAGCCGACAATTGAACTCAGCTCAGCCCTTACCTTCGGTTTTGATGATGAAGACATCCAAGAGGTCAACAAACCAAACCCTTCAGATGACGACCTAATGATGTTCGAAGAAGAAGAAGAATCCAGCGGTTCTCAGCATTCAACTTCAAAGCCTAAAGAAAAGAAAAAGAAGAAGAAGAAAGATGTGGTCACTAGGAAGGAATTCCTCAATCTCCAAGCCAAAGTCGATCAAATCTTGGCCGTGGTTAAACCTACTCAACCTCCACCTGAAGATATTCAAGGACCGCAGTCCTTAATCGAACGAGTTGAAAGACTTGAGACGAGAGAGCGTATGGCTGCTGAGTGCATCTCTCTCAAAGTCGAAATGGGGATTCGATCTCTTGATAACAACCGCAGGGCCGATCATCAAGAATTTATGGCCACAGCGGAACGCCTCATTACTGAGGTGACCGCAATCAAACAAGGTTTACAAACAGCCATTGCGGACCAAGCTTCTCTATCTTAAAGGGTGATAGATAAGACTCATACTGCCGATGAGTCCACTATCTCTGTTCTTCATGCCACAATCAACAGAATGCAGAAATCCCTATCTTCAAACTTCCATGGCCCTGAGATCCTTTAGCTTACCAAGGATATACACAAGATGCTCTTCAACTCTGCCACTCCAAACAACTCACAGTTGGCCGAAACGATGAAAGTACACTTTGCCGAAGTCTGTGCCAAAGTGGATGGCCTCAAACAATGGCTTGAGGAAGCACCTGCGTTGCATCCCTCAATAGGGGGAAGTGATGAAGAAGGCCATCGCTCGGATACCTCCATTCATCAGAGTCCTCCAATCACTACAAAGAAAATTCTCACACCGCAGCCCTCACCTCCACCATCCCAAAATATTCTATCTCCTCACTCTTCACCCAAAAACAACCTCAATAGGCCTGAGACTCCTCCTCACTTCAAAAATCTTGAGGAGAATATGTCATCAGAAAGCTCCACAGACTCTCCTGCCACCGCCCAAAGGAAACACGACTGGAAAGTAGCCAAGCTTGCTGAAATCATATGGAGAGAATGCGGATTTGATACGATGATAGATGAGTGGCTGATTAACTCATGGGTCAATCCGCTGCGCAGGCTGCTGGACAAAGACTACACTCCCCATCTCACGTATGCTGAACCTCCATCTGATTGTTATTGGGATATTCCAATTTCTCCCAATGCCAAGTATTTTGCTATCTTCGAGTCCTTTGACTGCAGTCTCCCTGATCACAAGCGTCTACCTATGGAATTTGAAAGACTCGTTCGCTTCTATGCGAAACATGGCTCATCAGTGGAAAACATATGGTCTAACGATAGACCATCCGTAGTGAAGATTTACAAGATGCGGAAGTTCATGAAGGCTGACTTTGCTCAATTCACTCTTACCAGAAGAGAACATGACTACATACGAACTCAGGCAGATTTTCCTTGCATGAATCCGGAAGAAATATTCCTCATTGCCATAGTTTTTCAAAACAAGGCAGAGAAGCATCCGAAGATGCAGATAACTCTTGACAAAGCCAAATCCTTTCTAAAGGACACAGTCTGTGACTTCGCCAAGATAGATGCGGATATCCAACCCACCATCATCGGGAAATTTGATCTTCCCCCACTAGAACCTGTGCCAATGCCCACCGAAGGCTTTGAAGAAAGATCATTAGGCGCAATAAACTTTCCTGAACTTGGGATCATTTTCAAACGGAAGACGGACAACTTCAAATACTTCATTCCAATGAAGGCTATGCACCGCCAGCCCAAGAAACAACTTGACATCTGCAAGACCGCAGTAGAAAGGTTAAAGCACACTACCGCTGAAGTCAAGTTTGAAATTTCTAGAAGAATTACTTGGCTTGAAAATGTCAGAAAATTCTGGTGGATTTTGATCAAGTTCCTCAAACTTGACTCCTGAACCGAAGTTAAAGAGGTCACTTAGGGGGAAATTGTTAAAACATAAAAGTGACCCTCTTGAACTAAGGTACCACAATCATCTATCAACCGCAACTATTCTCCATCAGCAATCATCTCAACATCCGGAGTCAATGAGTCTTCAGCATCCGCAGACTTTGTTATTTCCTTTACTTATCCTTATGTAATGTACTCTATTATCCAGCATGCCTTGCACGGTTGCTTATAGAGTAGTTTAATTTTGAAACTCTATAAATAGAGACTCTTTATATTGTATTCAACAGTACGTGTGGTGTGCTTGTATGAACTCTTAACTTCTTAATACACAAGATTTCTCCTTCAACCATCTCTCTTATCTTCTTCAATTCTCTATCTTATTACTCTTCACACTCAAAACTGCTACTGGAACATAACCTCTCTTCGGAGCAAGTCTTCTAGACTTAATCACTAAACTTGATCTTCCTTACTAACTTGGAGTGAATGCATTCATTGTTATGAATCATTTTAAGTGTATTCTTGATATAACAACTGTTGTCATTTATATTTCTTTACTTTCCGCAACTAACTATCTAACTATATTATTGTTGAGCTTTTAAATCCTTTGAGATTAACTACTCCGCAATATACTTGTTCTAACGTTTGTTCAAGTGTGTCTCCAAGTTTTTCTCTCAACACTCGTGCTCCAACTTTGATATGATGATACCATCTGTGACATCCCCCACTGAGACGTATCAAAATATTGTCCGCTTTGGGCTCCCGACACAAAAATTTCCCAGGGATCACCCATCCCTGAATTGCTCTTACCCGGGCATGCTTAACTGCAAGGTTCTTATGAGATATATTGCCCTCAAGGCTTTAACATGTGTTGTGATAGGGAAGGTATCCACACCCCTAATAAGGAATGTTTAGTTCTCTTTCCCAGTCGATGTGGGATGAGGCGTGGGTAGACACCCTCCTTCACCTCCCATTACAGGACTTGACGTCGTTGTCGAACACATCGACCAATGCCTTAGCTTTGATACCATTTGTAACACCTCTTAGCAAGCATCACAACATTGTCTGTTTTAGGCTTCCGACAAGAAAATTCCAGGAGGGCCACCCATCCTAGAATTGCTCTCGCTCGGGTACACTTAACTGCAAAGTTCTTATGAGATCTGCTGCCCTCACGAATTTAAAATGCATTGTGATAGGGAAGCTATCCACATCTTTATAAGGATTACTTAGTTTTCCTTCCCAGTTGATGTGGGATTAGGTCCAGGTAGCTACCCACATTTTTTTTAACATCTCCCTCGGACACGTATCACAATATTGTCCTTTTTGGAATCCCGATACGAATACTTCACAGGGGGTCACCCATCCCCGAATTGCTCTCGCTCGGGCACACCTAACTGCAGAGTTCTTATGGGATCTGCTGCCCTCACGGAATTAAAACACGTTGTGACAAGGAAATTATCCACACCCCTTATAAGGAAATGTTTCGTTCTTCTTCCAAGTCGAAGAGCAATTTAGGGATGGGTGACCCCCTGGAAAGTTTCTGTGCCGAGAGCCCAAAGTGGAAAATATTATGATACATGTCATATTGGGATGTTACTAATGGTATTAGAGATAGGGCACATGTCGATATGTTCGACAGGGACGTCGAACCTTGTAAAGGGGGTGAAGGTGGGTAGCTACTTGCACTTGATCCCATATCGGTTTGGAAGGAGAACTAAATATTCCTCATGAGGGGTGTGGATACCGTCTAAAGCCGTGAGGGTAGCAGATCTCATAAGAACTTAGTAGTTAAGCGTGCTCGGGCGAAAGCAATTTAAGGATGGGGACCCCGTGGGAAGTTTTTTGTTGAGACCCCAAAGCGGACAATATTATGATGCGTGCCAGAGGGGGATGTTACAAATTCTTATCCTACATCGGCTGGGAAGGAGAACTAAGCATTCCTTATAAGGGATGTGGATACCTTCCCTGTTACAATGAATTTTCAAGTCGTGAGGGTAGTTGTAACACCTGTGTTTCCTGCATGATTAGTCATAGTCTATAATTTGGCCAACTATTGTAATCTTTATATGATTGAACAAGAAAGGATTATTCATATATTTATATGATTATGTGATATTATGTGTAAATTATATAAGTATTAATAATAAAATAAATAAGATTAAAATACGCATCGAAAATAAAAGATTATTTAGGACAAATAATCTTAAAGTAGTTGTATTATACGTAATAAGGATTTCAGAGATATATGGAATGTTCAATTCCTCCTTCATTTGAAGAAGTTATGTTTCTTTGAAGTTTCGTGATTAAACCGGCACAACTGTACGTATCATAAAAAGTAAATATTTGATAAATAACTTTTTAGCCTAAGCGATCTAAACGAAAGTTGTAGTAGTCGTTAAACTGAGAGTATGCAAATAGAGAACGTCTAAATCTGACATCATTAGAGGAAGTTATGATTTTCCTAAGATTCAGCGCAGCAGGATACAACTTAGAAATCAAATTTTATATCGGTCGGTTTTTAGGCGAAATAATCTAAACGAGAATTAAAGATATCGTTAATAGGAGCCGAACGATATAAGGACAATCAGAAATGGACTCAAAATGAGAAAGCTATATATTTTATACGGGATTTAACCGTCCAAGTGTAACATCTAAATCTCGCTGGCGTTCAACCCGAGGAGGAAACTCCGGTTGAACCAATTGACGAGTCCTTACCTCTTAGACGTTCCGAAAGAGTTAGAGTTCAACCCCAGTTTTATGGTTTTCATATTAATACTGAAGGGTACACGTATATTAGTGATGGTACACTAATAAATCTAGATGAACCTAATAGCTATAAGGAAGCCATGGCAGGCCCAGAGTCTGCAAAATGGAAAGAGGCGATGGACAGCGAGATTCAGTCCATGTATGACAACCAAGTTTGGAATTTGGTTGACAATGTGCCCGGACATAAGACAGTTGGGTGCAAATGGATCTTCAAGAAGAAGACCGACATGGATGGGAATGTGAACACATATAAAGCACGATTGGTGGCGAAGGGCTTTAATCAAACTCCCGAAGTTGACTATGATGAGACCTTCTCACCAGTTGCTACGATAAAGTCTATTAGGGTGATGCTAGCCATTGCCGCATTTCATGATTATGAGATATGGCAGATGGATGTCAAGACCGCTTTCCTTAATGGGAAGTTGGCTGAGGATGTTTACATGGCTCAGCCAGAGGGCTTTGTCGATCAAAAGCATCCCAATAGAGTGTGCAAGCTTGAGAAGTCCATTTATGGACTTAAGTAAGCATCTCGCAGATGGAATCTTTGCTTCGATGAGAAAGTCAAAGAGTTTGGATTTGTACGAAGTGAAGATGAATCATGTGTATATGTCAAGGCCAATGGGAGTATAGTTAGCTTTCTCGTTTTGTATGTCGATGACATACTACTCATAGGAAACGACATCCTGACTCTGCAGGAGGTTAAGTCCTGGCTCGGGAAGTGCTTCGCTATGAAGGACCTCAGAGAGGCTTCCTATATTTTGGGAATGAGGATAGTGAGAGAAAGAAGTAAGAGACTAATAGGACTTAGTCAGAATACTTACTTGGATAAGGTACTAAAACGTTTTAGTATGGAGAACTCGAAGAAGGGAGAATTACCGATACAGAGTAATACCAAATCGATTAAGACTCAAAGTCCGAGTACCAAAGCTGAAATAGCTGAGATGAGCCGAGTACACTACGCTTCCGCAGTTGGCTCAATCATGTACGCTATGACTTGTACTCGCCCTGATGTGGCCTTTGCTTTGAGCATGGTCAGTAGATATCAAGGGAACCCTGGCAGAGCTCATTGGATTGCGGTCAAGAATATACTTAAGTACCTTCGGAGGACCAAAGAATGGTTCTTAGTCCTCGGAGGGAGTGATGACTTAAAGGTGCGAGGATATAGTGACGCAAGCTTCCAGACCGACAGGGACAACTACCATTCGCAGTCGGGCTGGGTCTTTACCCTTAATGGAGGAGCAGTGACTTGGAAAAGTTCCAAACAAGAGACCGTAGCTGATTCAACGTGTGAATCAGAGTACATTGCAGCAAGGGAAGCGTCAAAGGAGGCGATGTGGTTGAAGAACTTCATTGGTGACCTTGGAGTTGTGCCTGCTATAAAGGAGCCTATGGAAATTTTTTATGATAATGAGGGAGCAGTTGCCTTGACCAAGGAACTGAAGGATCATGGTAGATCTCGGCATATGGACAGAAAATATCACTTTATTAGACATCAAGTAGAAGAAGGACAACTCGTAGTGAAGAGGGTATCGTCAGAGGATAACACTGCAGATCCGCTTACGAAGGGACTGAGTAGGGTTAAGCATTTGCAACACGCTAGGAGCATTGGGCTGAAAGACGATATTAGTTTAGATTAGATAGTTTTGAAACATGTAATAGATAAATGTAATTGACATTTGATGATTAAATAAAAGAGTATTATTTATGAGTAAAGCTACTGTCTTATGTTAATTGTTTAACTATTGTTTTCCTTTGCATGTTTTGACTTCCTGAATAATTGAGTTATTAAGAATAATCGAATTATTCGAATGGTCCACAATCGTTCATATGTTGGAGGTAGGTACGAATGAAGATTGTCATGAATTGGTGTGTAGATTGTCTATAAGGGTATTAGACATAGCAAAGGGTTGCTGCAACATTCGTGAGTGCTTATGAACAAGTTTTAAGCATTGGAATAAACTCGAGCTCGCTGGAATCACTTTATGGAATGTGACACAAGTGATTGCAAGACGATAATATCATATGGTCTTAAAACCAAGATATATGGTTTATTGTTTATTAATTGGTTGTGAATTGACAATGCGAAACCACATCAGTAAATTGATGTTATAAAACGCATTGTTGTGTATAGTTGATTAGTAAATAGTAAATGCATATAAGTCGAAGTTTATCTGTTACTTTTATCCTAAGAGGGTAAAAGCGATATCAGGCCCCTCGATGATTTGATTTGACTTAGGTGTCGGGCCCGGTCAGGATTTAATTGATGTGTTCAATTAAGTTCTATGTCAAATGAATCTGAGATCGAGAAACCAATTGCTGGACAATAAGTTCCATAAGATTGTCCGCATAATATCTAATAAAGGACTGTACGATCCCTTATCTAAAGGACAGGATACTGATAAGATCAGAGTTGACAGCGTCTTTGAGAGCTACGATTGCTAATCAGATTACGTTTGCATATATAGTTACTAGACTTATCCAAGTGGGAGACTGTTGGATTAGTTTCTAAGGCTGTAACTATATTTGGTAAGTACTTGACCCGGTTGTGCATGGTCCTTTTGAGTTGCCTTCACCATAGCAACTTGACAGAATGATTTGTTAAGAGAGAAGAGATATTATTGTTAATATATTATAATAATAATATATTAAAGGAATAATAATTTTATATGATCAATATAAGTCATATATTAATTAAGAATTAATTTGGTGACTTAAAGAGGTTAATTGAATAAAGGGGCATAAACTATGAAATGTGTGATAGTTGTGTTTTGGGCTATGTATCCTTATGGATATGAGGGTGGACGAAATTTAGGGTTTGGGAACTTTAAAATCATCCAAGCCTAGTATCTAGGAGGATCTTGGATTGCTTAGGGCCTAAGTTATTCAATTAGGGTTAAAGGTGAAACCCTAGTAGCTCATAGTATAAATAGATCCCTTGGGTGAGGGAAATCGCCACTCATGCAAGGCAAGAAACCCTTGGGCCGATATCTCACCCTCCTCCCTCTCTCTCAAGGTCATATTCTTGCTAGTTGGTGTTTGTAAGCCATTAGAGGAGTGACAATTGTGACTCTAAGCTCCAAGAAGAAGAAGTATCAAGCAAGTAATCCAAGGTATTGTTCTAGATCCTAATTCATATGATTAGATTCAATTGTTTACATTAGATCTAGTATTGTAAGTCTTGGATTCAATGCATGTTCAATTAGAGAAACCTAGATCCAAGAAATTAGGGTTTGCATGTGCACATAGGAAAGTTCTTATGGCTCAAACCCATCAGTGGTATCAGAGCTTTGATTGATTTCTATTGAATTGAGGCATTGATTGATTGCTTGTTGCTTGAAAAATTCGATTTGTGTGATTCTGCCTGATGAAATCGGTGAGTTCCACTGTGGACTCGGCGAGTAGCTCCAAATCGGCGAGTCCATAGTGGGAACTCGGCGAGTTCGAGCGTCAGAAGGAGGTAGTTTCGGGATTTCTTGCTGTTTTTATTGAGGAAACTTGCCTTAACTGTTTTGGGTCATTAAAATCCGATTTTAAACATATATATCAGTATATTCTTGACCAAACACGAGATAATTACCAATTAGTTGAATAATAATTTCCTTATATGATAATAATTGATTATTTGAATTGAATTGGTGAATTGTCTTGCAAGTAATATTGAATAAGATCAAATTGAGATAATCTAATTGTTGATTTACATTATTTTATATTTGATCCTTATGTTTTGAAAAGTTTAAAACTTTTCCTCAAGTTTTGAAATTTAAGTTTTGTGATTAAAAGTTTAATTTGAATAATTTAAATTTCAAATCCTAGAATTTTACAAGTTTAAAATTCAACACTATACTAATATAATATTACAAGTTTAATATATATATATATATATATATATATATATATATGTGTGTGTGTGTGTGTGTGTGTGTATGTATAATTAAAAATGCTAGTCTTACCGTTAGTAGGCCTCATTCACGAAGCCAGTCTATAAGGTGGGTATAAGGTTGCTGCCTATAAAATGGCGCTTAATGGGTGTACACTCACACCCACCGCTTGCTTGACTAGTGGAGGGTCGTTAGCCGAACGGGTAGGATAGGGCAAACCTTTCCTCATTAATAAGTATAATGAAACTATATAAAGTAACCAAACGTGTTTTATAAAATTCCCAATATTAGTTACTTTAGGAAAAGTGAATTGATGCAATCCCATGAAATTACACTTTGCACCCTTGCTAAGAAGTTAGTGGAGCGTGTGTGGTTAGCCGACACACTAATTGGTTCTAAGCAAAGGTGGCAAAGGGTGATTCATTGTTTGTCATAGTTCGGTGGAGCGTGGGTGGTTTACCGGCACATCAAATAGGTGATTGTAACAATGAAGGCACGATGTAGATTTGCATGCTTATTCACACCCGCTTTGTGATCCTCGGTATCCCAGTCACAAACTAGAGGGGCATATCGAGATATAAACATGCCATTGAAAAGTTCAATGAATCTCAAAGAGATCTAGGAATTCTCAATACATTTAAAACTTAAAGCTTATGTTTTTCATGGTGAAGAACTAGTGAATCGTCATTCACTTACCTCCAAATTATTTGCATGTTGGATTACGGTATCCTTTCTAATGTGTAAATAATGCTGTTGGTTCCTAGCCCTAAATTTTCATTTTGGGTGTTAATTAGGGACTTAATTCTAATCAACTTTGTTCCTTTCTATTTGTAGATGTCTAACGCAAACAATGCTGCTGCTAGCTCCTTCACGCTAATGAGCCTTTGTCAAAAAGTGACTTTCGATGGATCGAACTTTAGCGAATGGATAAGATACATTTGCACAATCGCGCGTTGCGAGGACAAAGAGTATGTTCTCGATGAGAAGCTCGAGAAGATCAATCCAGAAACTACTACTCCCGAAGAAATGGCTGTCTTTGAGACCCATGAACGTGATGCAACGAAAGTCCATTGCATCATGATAGCCACAATGAACTCCGAATTCCAAAAGTCCTATGAGAACATGTATCCTTATGACATGCATCTAGACTTCATGGAGCGATACCACCAAAGCGCGAGGCAAGAGTGCTATGAGATCATAACGAATATGATCATTGCTAAAATGGGAAGTGGAGAGTCTTTAACCGTGCACTTGCAAAAGACGTAAAGGTATGTCGATCGTCTTCGCAAGTTGAATGTCAACATTGGGGAAGATTTGGCTATCGACATTGTTCTCCACTCCTTGCCCTCATGCTACAACCAATTTAGGATGACCTACCACATGAAAAAGGAAGAGGTCACCCTAAGCAAACTCCAAGGGCTCCTAAGGACTGCTGAGAGCAACCTTAAGGACAAGTCTGTTGCACCAATTCCGAATCCAACCGCTGCTCCTGTTTTGGCTATTGGGAAGGGAAGGGGCAAGAAGAGGAAGGCTTCTTCGAAGAACCATCGCATGGGAAAGTCCCAAGATGGTTCCTCTTCTAGTGGGACCAAGGTTGATCCTGCTAAGCGCAACCCAAACCCAAAGGAGGCAGAGTGCCCTCATTGCCACAAAATAGGGCATTGGAAGAGAAGCTGCCCGAAATATCTGCAATCCATCAAGGATGGAAAGATCAAGCCATCTTTCGCAGGTATTTACACAATTAAATCTAATGATTCATATCATGCTATTTCTTGGGTTCTTGATACAGGGTGTGGTTACCACATTTGTTCTGATTTGCAGGGACTAGAAAGAAATAGGGATGTGGAGCTTGGAAGAATAAATCTAATCATGGGAAACAGAAGATCGTCGCCTATGACCAAGATTGGAGTATACTCTTTAGTGCTTAGTAATGGATTGAATTTAGATTTAAATAATTGTTGCTACTCGCCGGGTATGGCAAGAAACATCATTTCTTTTCATGGTTTATTTAGACAAGGATTTAGATATTCGTTTAGTAATGAGAATGGTTCGATTTATGCTTATCTAAATGGTGTTTTATATTTTGAAGCAATGCCTTGTAATGGAATTTATGAAACTGTTATGGTTGTAGATAACCTAGGAAATGATGCGTTGTGTATGGATTCTTCCAATAGTATGGATAAAGCATCTTTGTGGCATTTTTGTCTTGGACATGTCAAGAAGAATCACATAGCCCAACTCCAAAAGGATGGAGTGTTGGAGTCATTCGACCTTAGGGAAGATGACACGTGCGAATCTTGTTTACTTGGAAAGATGACCAAGTCACCCTTCACTGGCACTTGTGAGAGGGGTGAGGGTTTATTGGATCTCATACACACTGATGTATGTGGGCCCTTTAGATCCACCACAAACGATGGGAACCGCTTCTACATGACTTTCACTGATGATTATAGTAGATATGGGTATATTTACTTAATCAAGCACAATTCAGAAACATTTGAAAAGTTCAAAGAGTTCAAACATGAAGTGGAGAATCAATTGGGCAGGAAAATCAAGATGCTTCAATCCGATCGAGGAGAAGAGTACCTAAGTCTTGAATTCCACGACTATCTCAAGGAATGCGGAATAGTTTCGCAATTGACGCCACCTAGGGCACCGCAGTTAAATGGTGTGGCAGATAGGCGCATCGAACCCTGTTAGACATGGTTCGTTCTATGATGAGTCGTGCTTCACTACATATCTCATTTTGGGGGTATGCCTTAGAGACTGCCGCCCATATCCTTAACCGAGTCCCTACAAAGAAGGTTGCCAAAACACCTCACGAGATGTGGACAGGGAAAGCTCCCTCGTTGGCACATATCAAGGTTTGGGGTTGTGAGGTTTTCATAAGACGAGAGACTCACGACAAGCTCGAACCTCGTAGTGAGCGATGTATTTTCATCGGCTACCCACAGAGATCCTTTGGATATCTCTTCTATAGACCGAGTGACAATGTTGTCTTCGTTGCGAGGAGATGGGTTTTCCAAGAGCGAGAAATAATAAGCCAAGGAGACAGTGGGAGGCAAATCGATCTTGAAGAGATTCAAGAATCGAGCGATGAAGGAACCTCTACCGCTGGCGCTTAACCCGAGGAGGAAACTCCGGTTGAACCAATTGACGAGTCCTTACCTCTTAGACGTTCCGAAAGAGTTAGAGTTCAACCCCAGTTTTATGGTTTTCATATTACTACTGAAGGGTACACGTATATTAGTGATGGTACACTAATAAATCTAGATGAACCTAATAGCTATAAGGAAGCCATGGAAGGCCCAGAGTCTACAAAATGGAAAGAGGCGATGGACAGCGAGATTCAGTCCATGTATGACAACCAAGTTTGGAATTTGGTTGACAATGTGCCCGGACATAAGACGGTTGGGTGCAAATGGATCTTCAAGAAGAAGACCGACGTGGATGGGAATGTGCACACGTATAAAGCATGATTGGTGGAGAAGGGCTTTACTCAAACTCCCGGAGTTGACTATGATGAGACCTTCTCACCAATTGCTAAGATAAAGTCTATTAGGGTGATGCTAGCCATTTCCGCATTTCATGATTATGAGATATGGCAGATGGATGTCAAGACCACTTTCCTTAATGGGAAGTTGGCTGAGGATGTTTACATGGCTCAGCCAGAGGGCTTTGTCGATCAAAAGCATCCCAATAGAGTGTGCAAGCTTGAGAAGTCCACTTATGGACTTAAGTAAGCATCTCGCAGATGGAATCTTTGCTTCGATGAGAAAGTCAAAGAGTTTGGATTTGTACGAAGTGAAGATGAATCATGTGTATATGTCAAGGCCAATGGGAGTATAGTTAGCTTTCTCGTTTTGTATGTCGATGACATACTACTCATAGGAAACGACATCCTGACTCTGCAGGAGGTTAAGTCCTGGCTCGGGAAGTGCTTCGCTATGAAGGACCTCAGAGAGGCTTCCTATATTTTGGGAATGAGGATAGTGAGAGAAAGAAGTAAGAGACTAATAGGACTTAGTCAGAATACTTACTTGGATAAGGTACTAAAACGTTTTAGTATGGAGAACTCGAAGAAGGGAGAATTACCGATACAGAGTAATACCAAATCGATTAAGACTCAAAGTCCGAGTACCAAAGCTGAAATAGCTGAGATGAGCCGAGTACACTACGCTTCCGCAGTTGGCTCAATCATGTACGCTATGACTTGTACTCGCCCTGATGTGGCCTTTGCTTTGAGCATGGTCAGTAGATATCAAGGGAACCCTGACAGAGCTTATTGGATTGCGGTCAAGAATATACTTAAGTACCTTCGGAGGACCAAAGAATGGTTCTTAGTCCTCGGAGGGAGTGATGACTTAAAGGTGCGAGGGTATAGTGACGCAAGCTTCCAGACCGACAGGGACAACTACCGTTCGCAGTCGGGCTGGGTCTTTACCCTTAATGGAGGAGCAGTGACTTGGAAAAATTCCAAACAAGAGACCATAGCTGATTCAACGTGCGAATCAGAGTACATTGCAGCAAGCGAAGCGTCAAAGGAGGCGATGTGGTTGAAGAACTTCATTGGTGACCTTGGAGTTGTTCCTGCTATAAAGGAGCCTATGGAAATTGTCTATGATAATGAGGGAGCAGTTGCCTTGACCAAGGAACCGAGGGATCATGGTAGATCTCGGCATATGAAAAGAAAATATCACTTTATTAGACATCAAGTAGAAGAAGGACAACTCGTAGTGAAGAGGGTATCGTCAGAGGATAACCCTGCAGATCCGCTTACGAAGGGACTGAGTAGGGTTAAGCATTTGCAACACGCTAGGAGCATTGGGCTGAAAGACGATATTAGTTTAGATTAGATAGTTTTGAAACATGTAATAGATAAATGTAATTGACATTTGATGATTAAATAAAAGAGTATTATTTATGAGTAAAGCTACTGTCTTATGTTAATTGTTTAACTATTGTTTTCCTTTGCATGTTTTGACTTCCTGAATAATTGAGTTATTAAGAATAATCGAATTATTCGAATGGTCCACAATCGTTCATATGTTGGAAGTAGGTATGAATGAAGATTGTCATGAATTGGTGTGTAGGTTGTCTATAAGGGTATTAGACATAGCAAAGGGTTGCTGCAACATTCGTGAGTGCTTATGAACAAGTTTTGAGCATTGGAATAAACTCGAGCTCGCTGGAATCACTTTATGGAATGTGACACAAGTGATTGCAAGACGATAATATCATATGGTCTTAAAACCAAGATATATGGTTTATTGTTTATTAATTGGTTGTGAATTGATAATGCGAAACCACATCAGTAAATTGATGTTATAAAACGCATTGTTATGTATAGTTGATTAGTAATTAGTAAATGCATATAAGTCGAAGTTTATCTTTTACTTTTATCCTAAGAGGGTAAAAGCGATATTAGGCCCCTCGATGATTTGATTTGACTTAGGTGTCGGGCCCGGTCAGGATTTAATTGATGTGTTCAATTAAGTTCTATGTCAAATGAATCTGAGATCGAGAAACCAATTGCTGGACAATAAGTTCCATAAGATTGTCCGCATAATATCTAACAGAGGACTGTATGATCCCTTATCTAAAGGACAGGATACTGATAAGATCAGAGTTGACAGCGTCTTTGAGAGCTACGATTGCTAATCGGATTATGTTTGCATATATAGTTACTAGAATTATCCAAGTGGGAGACTGTTGGATTAGTGTCTAAGTCTGTAACTATATTTGGTAAGTACTTGACCCAGTTGTGCATGGTCCTTTTTGGGTTGCCTTCACCATAGCAACTTGACAGAATGATTTGTTAAGAGAGAAGAGATATTATTGTTAATATATTATAAGAATAATATATTAAAGGAATAATAATGTTATTTGATTAATATAAGTCATATATTAATTAAGAATTAATTTGGTGACTTAAAGAGGTTAATTGAATAAAGGGGCATAAACTGTCAAATGTGTGATAGTTGTGTTTTGGGCTATGTATCCTTATGGATATGAGGGTGGACGAAATTTAGGGTTTGGGAACCTTAAAATCGTCCAAGCCTAGTATCTAGGAGGATCTTGGATTGCTTAGGGCCTATGTTATCCAATTAGGGTTAAAGGTGAAACCCTAGTAGCTCATAGTATAAATAGATCCCTTGGGTGAGGGAAATCGCCACTCATGCAAGGCAAGAAACCATAGGGCCAATTTCTCACCCTCCTCCATCTCTCTCAAGGTTATCTTCTTGCTAGTTGGTGTTTGTAAGCCATTAGAGGAGTGACAATTGTGACTCTAAGCTCCAAGAAGAAGAAGAAGTATCAAGCAAGTAATCCAAGGTATTGTTCTAGATCCCAATTCATATGATTAGATTCAATTGTTTACATTAGATCTAGTATTGTAAGTCTTGGATTCAATGCATGTTCAATTAGAGAAACCTAGATCCAAGCAATTAGGGTTTGCATGTGCACATAGGAAAGTTGTTATTGGTCAAACCCATCACTAGAAACCCTGATTACGACCCTAGTTGAGATCCTTGGTCATTCTTGGTGTTTTGCTTGCTTGAAGGAGAAGAAAGGAAGATACAAAAGTATCATTGTGGTGGAGTTGCAAGGATGTATCATTATCATCAGCTCTTTTTCCTGTTGGAACCTTGTAAGTGCCTAGACTCAAACTTTATTTCATTTCATGGCTAGAGCTAGGATTTTAGTCCCATTTACTTAGGTTCCAGCTAGATGGAGTGAAAAAGATCCATAAAGTTAGAAACTTTATGGATTCAGATGGTATTTGAGTATCATACGATCCAGATCTAGAAGTTGGTAAAGTATTAGCATTCATGAGAACTTGAGGCCATATTGCTACTTTTGATCTAGAATGGTGTGGGGACATGCATGGTGCATGGTTGTCCATAAAGCAAACATTTGTCTGGAATCAAATCAGGCGACTCTCACGTTGTGACCAAGGTTTGGTCATGACATGAGACTTGATGTTGAGATTATTGATCGATCTAGCAGGTTGAATCGTTTTTTTGGGATTGATTCTGGTCATTTTGGGATTTAAGGCATGTTTGGTAAGGTCTAGACTTGAAAGGGGTAAAATGGTCTTTTACCCTAAGGGAAAAAAGGTTCATTATTTAGGTCCTTGATAAAGATTAGATGCATTAATTTCTAATTAAGGTAAATTGTATGTATTTAGCGTGCGGAGCCTTCGTATCAACAACTCAAGTATTATGTTGTAGTATGCTATATGTCTTTGTGACTCTTGCATGTAATATATGTTTCTTTGTCACTCTTGCATGTAATATATGTGCTTGTATGTACACAGGGTGGGGCATGATGCCAGGCGGGGCCCAATTGTAGACTTCCATGCTAGTACTAGTTCAGATAGTGATAGGATGGTCTGTTTAGGTTATGCTTTGATTTGGATTACTCTATGATCGAATGCTGCTTGCTTTATGGTTTTAGGAGTTCCAATTAACATCAACTAACTAGTAAGCGAATGTGCTAAGTTACATATTACTGAGATTAGATAATTTTATAAGGTTAGGTTTAACTCTATTGCGCAGCTCTTGTATGAGTCTAACCGTTGTATGGTGAGACCATTCATTCAAAGAATTATCTAGTGATGGTGATACAAAATTGTGTTTGTAAGCTAGTTAGAGGGTGTTAGAGGGAGTCCCTTCTGCAGCTGATGGCGGAGAGTGGTATGGTGGTAGCCTAGGAAAACCTAGGAGGTGATTCGGTGCAAATAGCTTTTCCTTGATAGTGGTTGTTTGGATTGATCGGGAAGGACTTGGGGGAATCGGGTCAATCCTTGAAGAAAGTATGGATATATGTGGAAGGCAGTATGTGATGGGTTATGAGCATAACTACATCTTATGTGATCATGCAACCCTAATTGCTTTGGATCTAAGTTTTTCACTAGTTGAGCAAGCAATTGAATACCAAAGCAATAAACCCTAGATCTAGTATACAATTTTGAAAATTATATAACAAAAGGGTTTTGATGTTTACCTTAACTTGTTATATAGTAATAACAAGAAACCTTGTAGATCCTTGACTCTTGAAAGCTTAGTGCCTCAAATGTTGCACCTCTAATGGCTCACAAACACTCTTTTCAAGAGGATTAGAGGAGAGAGGAGGGGACACTTAGAAAAATCGGCTCCACTAGAGTTTTAAGGCATGTGTAGGCCAAAATTCCAAGAGGTGGGATCTTTATATAGATGTGGGCTGCTAGGGTTTTCAGGAGGAAACCCTAATTCCTGCTTAAGGCTTAAGCAACCCATGGACTCCTCACCAAGAGGCATTGGACTATATCTATAGGGCCTCACTATAGTTTTCGTCCACTCCCATCTAAGGAGTCCAATAGCCCAGTTTCACAACTATCAATGATTTGCCAAACTGCCCCTATTATTTTAATCAGTTCCTTTAATCCCAAAATCAATTCCAAATTAATTTCTAATTAAATACTAATTAAATAACATGATTTCTAATTAATATATTATTTTCATAATACATTAATAAATCAATTTATTATTCCAAATAATAAATTCAACCTCTCTCTCCAAAAGTCATCCTGTCAAGTTGCTAGAGTGAAGGCAACCCAAAAGAACCATGCTACTATCAAATCAAGTACATACCAATTATAGTTATGGGTTTATGCACCTAATCCAATAGTCTCCCATTTGGATAAGTCTAATAACTATGATTGCAAGTATGATTTCAAAAGCCGTTGTCGAACTCTGAACCAGTCAGTTATGTGTCCTTTAGATAAGGGATCAAATATTCCTCCATTCTTCAAGATATCATATGTACATGAGACATGAATTATAATCAATCTCTCTGTCCAAAGTTTGTTTCCCGATTTCTGATTTATGACGCCTAATATCAGACTACTAATTGAGCACATCAATTCATTCCAGGTTTGGCCAAGCGCGTTAGATGTCATCATCAAATCATCGAGGGGCCCACATATATTGCTTTTCCCATTAGGGTAAAAGGAACAGATAAACTTCGACTCATATGCTTGCACTATTCACTCATCAAATCACGCACAACAATGCATTTTATAACATCAAGTTATTGATGCATTTACGTATTATCAATGCACAACTAACTCATAAATAACAACTCATATGTCTCTGTTTCAAGAATATAATATATTATCATCTCAAAATTACTCGTGATAAGAGACATGAAGTAATTCTATGAGCGTGGGTTAATCCAATACTCAAAAGTACTCGTGAATGTTGCAGCAAACCATTGCTATGGCTAAACCCTTAGACAATCTACTACGCAATTCATGACTGTCTTAATTCACTACTTACTTCCAAAGTAAGATCGACTGTGGATGTTTTGAATAATCCAATTATTCGGGAAGTAAAACATGTGAAGTGAAACAAAATAATAACCTAATTAACTATGGTCTCAAAACTATTGAATTTAAATAAAACACTTATTATTTAATCATCATATTAATCAGACTTTATTAATAGTATAATGTTTCAATTAATCAACCAATCACTTGAATTAAACATCAGTTATGCTATGTTATAAACATGCATACTATGTCTCTCTATGGTCATTCCTTTGTGAATAGATCAATTGGATATAAATCTAATGTTGCTCATTTCACAATTTCAAATTCTTATTAGAACTAGAAAGAATTCCAAATTCTTGTCATAACTAAATGTGTCAGAATCTAACTTTTCATGCAATTATCCTTTTATGATGACGTGGCCTAAAAGTCACAAAGACTTTGCCAACAAAGTTATAAAATGCTCCATTAAAATTTTGTTTCTTAAAACAATTTCATGGTAATGAAGTATCAAATTCAAGTTAACTCCTTGAACACCTTCCTTGCATTAAGGTTTCTAACTCACATTCAACTTCTAATTATTAACTCCCATTATGGAAACATTTCCATATTTCCATATGACAATCAAATCTGATCAAGAATTATCCCAATCTGAAAATTTTCAGTATGGTCCGTTCATCTACTATACTTCCAATTGTCCATAAGAAACCAATATTCGGTGAACTTCAAATTGTCCTTTAACAGTTGTTCAGCAACTCTAGTCATATCCAGTTCCAATCCTTTTCCTTAATGCCCTTGGCATTTGGAAAAATTAGAGCCGCAAATACTATAACATATGTGATCTATCCTATATCTGAAGTATATGAGATTTGATACATAATGTCTTACATAAAGACTTGATACTTGATCAGTCTTTTGCTATAATATTTCCATATATACAGAATTTCCTATGTTGAACCATTTCAACACAACATTCATATATGTTCACGACTATTTTCTATTAAATCTAAACTTTTAGATTTGGAATGAAGTATTAGTATCCTCTCCCCTAAAATCTTTTTTATAGCAAAACAATTCTTAAATATAGCAACTTGCAATTTGAAAATATTTTTCCCCATATATAGTATTGCCAACTTTCCATACTTACCATAACTATTATGCTCCCACTAGTATAATAATTATACTCACTCCAGCATAACGATTATGCTCCCACTAGCTTTGATATGTACCCATAAATCAACTGGACTTCTAGAAATCAATGCTCTTGACTTCTCACTAAATTTCAGATTTCTTATACATGATGCTTTGATAAGTCTTCATTTTGACTTCTCAAGCTCATACACCTTCATTAGATAGAATACATGTATTTTTAAACCTTTTCAGAACTTATTACGATAATTCCCGAATGTTCAAACTATTTCTTTCCATTTCTCACAATTCGAACTATGAAAAGGGATGCGGTAATCATATACAAATTTGAGAACACAATTATCACAACTGCTAACCATAATGATATCAATTCAGATTTAACATCTACTAGCGAAAGTGTTTCCTCATAATCATTTCCATGAATTAGAGCGAAAACTTTTTGCAACTTAGATTTTATGGTGTATGTGTTCCTATCCATGAGAATTTGTCATTCCCAACCTAAAATCATAAGATAAGGTTGATGACGAAACCAAAATCAAATTTAGTTTCCCTTTCATGGACTGAACTTACTAGTTCTTAACTTCTTGCCTTCTGGTAGCACAATGGCCTACCAATGCTTCCAAGTTATCAAGCAGCTCATTCTCATTAACCAATGTATTCTCACTGACCAATGTACTCTGCCTATTTCCATAAAATGAGAACTTATAGAACTAACATGCATAGTCAACTTTACTGGAAGGAACATATAAACAAGAATGTGTCAATTTAACACGATAGGTTATCAACCTCAAGTCGTGTGCTAGTGATAACTAAAAGGTTTATTCTTAATTGACTCTTGAGGCTCTTCAAGACCAATATGACTCCCACTAACTTCTTGACATATAAGTTTCTCTTCAAGGAACAATCCTTGACAAGAAAAATAAACATTCAAAATTTAGTGTGGGTTCTTTTTAAGAAAACACTTTTTTTTTAATTGGTACTAGTTTATCTTTGTTTTTGATGGGGTTTGAGCATTCTAACACTTCCTAAGTGTACATGCAACCCTAATAACCTTGGATCTATGTTTGTCTAATAATCATGCAAAGTTGTTTTCCAAGGTTGTGTGTAACATCCCCCTTTGGCACGTATCACAATATTGTCCGCTTTGGGCAACTCGGCACGAGGACTTCCCAGGGGGTCACCCATCCTGGTACTACTCCCGCCCGAGCACGCTTAACTGCAGAGTTCTTATGGGATCTGCTGCCCTCACGGCTTTAAAACGCGTTGTGATAGGGAAGGTATCCACACCCCTTATAAGGAATGCTTAGTTCTCCTTCCCAGCCGATGTGGGATCAGATCTTACCCACTTAAAAAAGTGGGTTAGATCTGATCCCACATCGGCTGGGAAAGAGAACTAAGCATTCCTTATACGGGGTGTGGATACCTTCCCTAACACAACGCGTTTTAAAGCCGTGAGGGCAGCAGATCCCATAAGAACTCTGCAGTTAAGCGTGCTCGGGCGGGAGTAGTACCAGGATGGGTGACCCTCTGGGAAGTCCTCGTGCCGAGTGGCCCAAAACGGACAATATTGTGATACGTGCCAGAGGGGGATGTCAATCTGCTGCCCTCACGGCTTTAAAACGCGTTGTGACAAGGAAGGTATCCACACCCCTTTATAAGGAAATGTTTCGTTCTCCTTCCAAGCCGACGTGGGATCAGATCTAACCCACTTTCACCCCCAATTATAGGTTTCGACGTCCCCGTCGAACACATCGACCCGTGCCCTAGCTCTGATACCATTTGTAACATCCCCCTATGGCACGTATCACAATATTGTCCGCTTTGGGCCACTCGGCACGAGGACTTCCCAGGGGGTCACCCATCCTGGTACTACTCCCGCCCGAGCACGCTTAACTGCAGAGTTCTTATGGGATCTGCTGCCCTCACGGCTTTAAAACGCGTTGTGATAGGGAGGGTATCCACACCCCTTATAAGGAATGCTTAGTTCTCCTTCCCAGCCGATGTGGGATCAGATCTAACCCACTTTCACCCCCCATTATAGGGTACGACGTCCTCGTCGAACACATCGACCCGTGCCTTGGCTCTGATACCATTTGTAACATCCCCCTCTGGCACGTATCACAATATTGTCCGCTTTGGGCCACTCGGCACGAGGACTTCCTAGGGGGTCACCCATCCTGGTACTACTCCCGCCCGAGCACGCTTAACTGCAGAGTTCTTATGGGATCTGCTGCCCTCACGGCTTTAAAACGCGTTGTGACAAGGAAGGTATCCACACCCCTTTATAAGGAAATGTTTCGTTCTCCTTCCAAGCCGATGTGGGATCAGATCTAACCCACTTTAGAAAGTGGGTTAGATCTGATCCCACATCGGCTGGGAAGGAGAACTAAGCATTTCCTTATAAAGGGGTGTGGATACCTTCCCTATCACAACGCGTTTTAAAGCCGTGAGGGCAGCAGATCCCATAAGAACTCTGCAGTTAAGCGTGCTCGGGCGGGAGTAGTACCAGGATGGGTGACCCCCTGGGAAGTCCTCGTGCCGAGTGACCCAAAGCGGACAATATTGTGATACGTGCCAGAGGGGGGTGTTACAAATGGTATCAGAGCCAGGGCACATGTCGATGTGTTCGACGGGGACGTCGAACCCTATAATGGGGGGGGTGAAAGTGGGTTAGATCTGATCCCACATCGGCTGGGAAGGAGAACTAAGCATTTCCTTATAAAGGGGTGTGGATACCTTCCCTATCACAACGCGTTTTAAAGCCGTGAGGGCAGCAGATCCCATAAGAACTCTGCAGTTAAGCGTGCTCGGGCGGGAGTAGTACCAGGATGGGTGACCCCCTGGGAAGTCCTCGTGCCGAGTGGCCCAAAGCGGACAATATTGTGATACGTGCCAGAGGGGGATGTTACAAATGGTATCAGAGCCAAGGCACGGGTCGATAAAGTGGGTTAGATCTGATCCCACATCGGCTGGGAAGGAGAACTAAGCATTTCCTTATAAAGGGGTGTGGATACCTTCCCTATCACAACGCGTTTTAAAGCCGTGAGGGCAGCAGATCCCATAAGAACTCTGCAGTTAAGCGTGCTCGGGCGGGAGTAGTACCAGGATGGGTGACCCCCTGGGAAGTCCTCGTGCCGAGTGGCCCAAAGCGGACAATATTGTGATACGTGCCAGAGGGGGGTGTTACATTATGAACCTATCTAGCATACATGGGGTACAATTTTCTTTGTATAAAAGATAGAACTACATGCCTTGTTGTTGAAAGTGTTCCTTGAAACCTTGTGAGCCTAGCACCTTAAGTGTGATGCCTCAAATGCTTCACACAACACCAAATGCAAAGAATAAACTTGAGAGAATACTCTAACACATGCAAAATCGGCCAAGCCCTCTTGTTTCTTAGTGTGGCCGATTTTGGGGAGAGTTACATTGCTTATATAGTGTGTGGCATTAGGTAAACCCTAATGTTTCCATGACTCTTCATTTCTTGATCCATGGGTTAACTCCATGGAGCATCTTATGGGTGGAACCCAACTTGATAATCCATGGAGCCTCTTAGCCCACTATATAAGATATGGAAGATTTACATAATCTACACATATATCTAATTAGTTATCTTTTGATCACTTAATTAATTCTAAAATAATTCTTGATCAAACTAATTAAATAATATTATTAATATATTCGAACTTATAATATATTAATAAACCATATATGTTATTTCTCTCATTTAGTTCATCCAATTGCATGGTGCCATGCAACCCAAATGGACCATGCCGGGTCGGGTCAAGTACTTACCAGAAATAGTTATGGAGTTCGACACCTTATCCAACAGTTTTAACCAAACATCATAACTACCAATTTCAAATGTGCTAAATCAAGAAAACATTTCTACTCCACATTTCATGAGGTGTTATAAACCTACTTAGTTTGAGATGGGATTCGAAGTTAATAGAGTGTGACTCTAAAACTTGATTCGAAAACGAAGTATGAATCATCGTATGATTAAACTATGCCAACAATTATCAAATTCTATTCTAAGTCAAAAACAATTTCACTAAGATGTACTTACATGATTAATTGTGACATAGCTCCATAATCATTAAGATGATAATAAAACGTGATACTAAGGTAGTCTCATTTCCTTTCAGATTGGAGAAACCTTTATCTATTTGCCTAATGAATTTTTCTTATTCGCTCTACCATTCTTTGAAACTTTTCAAAGAATCAGAATTACACTTAATCTTATAAGTATAACCATATTTACCGAACCATCAACAAATCATGACGAATAGATTTATCATCTTTTGTGGTGGATCCAAATAGTCCTCATCAATTTGAACTAGATCCATTAGTCCTTCACTTTGACTCACATAAACATGTGATCAACGAATTAGTCTTAATCTTCCAAAGATCAAGATTCTCATAGACCACACAATTCGAATTGTATGACTTCAAGTTTCTATCCAATTGAAACTTGGGTGATGAGAATTCCTTTTTCACTTGGTTAATTGTGACATCTCCACAAATGACATAACTAAGAATCAAATCCATATTTAACATTGCTAATAATATAAATATAACCACCAATTTTCATAAATGGCATTACGAGGATATATAAAGTAAATAAGATAAAAACAAAAAATTTACTTTATTGATAATGTGGAAAAATTATCCTTACAATGCAAATATATGAAAATTACATATTTCCTAAGCAATCTATTAAACTATCATAACTCCTAATCAGCAGCTCAAAAATCTGATCCTTGGACTATGCGATCGAAATCCATCTCTCACGATCAGAATTAGCTCATTCTTCTTCTTAAGCTTCCTTCTTTCTCTTAGATCCTGCAAAACATCAAAATGTGACTATCACATCATGTATTAAGAATCTATGATTAGGAATTTAATGGAGTTAGATATTGGATGTACCTGAAGTAGAGTAATACAACTTGACTTTCTTATCTTTACGATCTTTCAGGCAGATAGGGCAGCTTCGCATCCAATGTCCCTTCAATTGGCAATAGAAACATATGGACTCTTCAGGAATGGTACATGAGACTATCTCAGAATTAGCCTTTCTCTTTACTATATGGTCAAACAATTTGACCTTGGCCGATCCCTTTCCATTGGGAAGAGAAACCTTTTATGGACTACCAATGTTGCCATTGTTAATGTCCATAGAAATTTGGGGGATGGATCCTTAAAACGCATTTGCTTGATCATTGCACTTTAGCATTTTTGCTTCAGAAGCAATTAGCAAATATGTCAGATCAATAAGGGTCACGTCGTTGTCAGTCAAATAGTAGTCTTTAACAAACTGACTATATGACTCATGAAGTGAGTGAAGAACCAAGTTAACACCCAGCTCCTTTGGGAAAATGAAACCCAACATTCCCAATCCATCAATGTGCGACTTCATGCTTAGAACATGTGCACACACATAATTTCCATCTAGGTGTTTGCATGCCAATAGGGCTTGAGTAATACTGAACTTTTCAATTTGAAGAAAACGTGGGTCGGGGAGAATCACTGGAGGTGGTGGAGGAAGAGTTGGAGAAGGATGATTTCCAGTACTACCAACGCTCGAAGAAGAGAATGTTCTTTCACCTTGATCGACTTGTGGAAGATCATCTTCAGAAGGAAAACCATTTCCAGGAAGACCATAGTGATCTGAACTAGACATCTATAAAGGGAGAAAATTCAAGTTAGTTGATTTATTTAAGCCTTAATTTAAATTAAAGCTAGGATCCATATTTTCGATTCGAATTCTGAAGAGGTATGCCGTAATCAAATTCAAATCTATTTTAGGTTGGTAAGCATTTACCAGTTCCAATCTAATGAAACTCCTAGATTCTTTGAGATTCATTGAACTATTCAATGTCATGTTTAATCTCGATTATGGTCTCACTTTGTGACTGCGATGTCGAGGATCACAAACGAGATGTGAATAACCATGCAAATTAGCTTGGTACTCTTAATGTCATTTATCACCGAATCAATGTGTCAGTTAACCACACTCTCTCCATTGATCAATGATCATTTACGTGACACCCATTGCCAACAGTATTGGTCCCATATTAGTGGGCCGGTTAACCACACATGATCCAGTAACGATGAATAAGGTGCAATGTGCAATTTCATGGGTTAGCATCAAATTCACATTTTTCCTAAAGTAACTAAGAATGGGATTTTTAGAAAATGGCTTAGTTACTTTATAATTCATTATACTTTTAATGAGAGTTTAGTGTCCTGTCCTACCCGTTCGGAGAACGACCCTCCACTAGTCAAGAGTGCGGTGGGTAAGAGTGGATAGCTAATGGCAGTCATTTTACAAGTTGCTTCCTTAAACCCCCCTTATAGACCAGCTTCGTGAATGAGGCCTACTAACGGTAAAACTAACTTTTCTTTATATATATATATATATATATATATATATATATATATATATATATATATATATATATATATATATATATATATATATATATAGAGAGAGAGAGAGAGAGAGAGAGAGAGAGAGATTAAAATTTTAATTCTATAATAGTATGAGGGTGTATTTTAAACTTTTAAAATACTAAAGGTTTAATCTTTTAATAAATTAAACTTTTAATTTGATTAAATACAAAAAAATACTAGGGTTCTAGAATTTAAGATTTTAAAATTAAACTTTTAATTAAATTTTAAATTCCGAAACCAAAGGGTTATTTTTAAAAATACTAGATCAAATTTTAAATAATTAAATAATTAAATTGATAAATTAATTTTGTCTTTATCTTAAAATTTAACCAAGTCACTTATATTGATAAGGATATAACATTACCTTTTCAGAAAATTCAATTTTAAGCAACAAAAACGAATTTAGGTAATAATCCTAATCAAACCAAGATATGAAAATCGAAAAATTAGGGATCTGACAGGCCAACGTGTCGAGTCCCGGCAGTGCACTCATCAAGTAGGGCCAACTCATCGAATTATGGGCACTGCACTCGTCCAGTAGGGCCAACTCGTCGAGTTTCAGAACAGATTGACGAATCGGTTCCCTCCTCCTTTAGACAATTCACATATGCATCAAATTCAATTGAAAAACATCCTACGCTCTGATACCACTGATGTGTTATGAGCATAAATACATCCTATATGATCATGCAACCCTAATTTCTTTGGATCTAAGTTTTTCACAAGTTGAACAAACAATTGAATACCAAAACAATAAACCCTAGATCTAGCATACAATTTCAAAAATTATATAAAAAAGGGTTTTGATATTTACCTAAACTTGTTATATAGTAATAAAAAGAAACTTTGTAGATCCTTGACTCTTGAAAGCTTAGTGCCTCAAATATTGCACCTCTAATGACTCACAAACACTCTTTGCAAGAGGTGGGGTCTTTATATAGCTGTGGGTTGCTAGGGTTTTCAGGAGGAAACCCTAATTCTTGCTTAAGGCTTAAGCAATCCATGTACTCCTCACCAAGAGGCCTTAGACGATATCTATAGGGCCTCCCTATATTTTTCGTCCATTCCCATCTAAGGAGTCCAACAACCCAGTTTCACAACTATCAATAATTTGCAAAACCGCCCCTATTCTTTTAATCAGTTCCTTTAATCCCAAAATTGATTTTTGATTAAATACTAATTAAATAAAATGATTTCTAATTAATATATTTTTTTTCATAATACATTAATAAATTAATTTATTATTCAAAATAATAAATTCAATCTCTCTCTCTCTCTCTCTCTCTCTCCGAAAGTCATCATGTCTAGTTGCTAGAGTGAAGGCAACCCAAAAGGACCATGCTACTATCAAATCAACTACATACCAATTATAGTTATGATATTAGACACCTAATCCAACAATATGGGCCTATACTACTGGAAGTAGAGGATCCGTACTCGAGTCAAGAAAAGTCACTATGATACCAAGAAGCTTGTAGAATGTGAGATTCTTCGTGTATATATATATATATATATATATATATATATATATATATATATATATATATATATATATATTCTGATGGTTTGAATGGTGTATTTTAAGTATGGTGGCCACACGAAGAGGTTCTGGCCGCGGTTCGGGTTCTAGCTCTAGGGTCGGACATATGGATGATCATATGTGGGAGTTCATTTCATCAGAGATTACCCATAGTATTCTGGAGCAGACTCCTATGATCTTCAGTACATTCAATTAGGGTATCATGGATATTCTGGATTAGCACTTGGGCGATGGAGTGTCAGGACCTTCACTAGAGTATTGAGATGGTGGCAGAGATCACCGCTATGTTTCATGAGAGGGCGTTGTTAGTTCTACAGTATGTTGCGGGTGAGGAGATGAAAACGATGAGATATCATGATATGTTGAGGAGCAATTTTTGACAGTCTGTGAGCATATCCAGTTGGAGGAAGTTGGATGATATGGTGGCGAGAGCTAGGGAGAGGGAGATTGATCTGGAGATGGAGAAGAAGAGGAATCCAGACCAGGTTTAGAGTTCAGAAGGCTCGGGAAAGAGGACCAATGTGCTTGATTCGAGATCGAGGGGCTAGTATGACCGAGGCTGCTGTAGCAAGACGCACGATGGAGCTTGCAGGGTGGGTGGTTCTCCTGCTTCAAGTGCGGCAGGACTGATCATATAAGTACGGATTGCATTGCAACCACCACTACCACCCTGATATATGATATGAGCTGCTTTCATTGCAGTCAGAAAGGCCATAAGAAGGCCAACTGCCTGAGCATAGTAGCTGCAGGACTACTTTCAACACCCGTTTCGGAGACCCTGAGGATTACAGATGGCTATCAGGGCAAGGAAAATGTGCCTGTTGTGAGGAGGAGAGCATTTCAGTTGATAGCCGATGAGGGTCGTGCAACACCAGATGTGGTGACGGGTATGTAACTTCACCTTATCCCTTTATTTATTTTATCTTCTTGCTTATATTTATGTTTTGCTTATAGGGTTGTTCGTTGTTTACGGTATCTATACTCTGGTTTTATTTGATTCGAGGGGTTACCCGATCCTTTATGTCTCTTGCGCTCAACAAGAGGTTTGTTGTAGCTCCAGAGGAGCTGGATTATCTGTTGGAGGCCGAGATTGTTGATGATTGACCTATGCGAGTATTGAGGGTTCATCGGTGCTATATTATTGGAGTTGTTTAGTGTCTGGTACCCGATTGTGCGAGACACCGCTTCCAACCCTACCGGAGGGTGTTGAGGATTTCTTGGTGTATTGTGATGCATCAATCATAGGTTTTGGTGTAGTGCTGATGCAGCAGGGTCATGTGATCGCTTACGTTTCGAGGTAGCTGAAGCCTTATGAGGCGAATTATACTACACATGATTTGGAGTTGGGGGATGTGGTGTTCGCCCTCAAGATTTGGCGAGATTACCTTTATTGGATCTGTTGTACTATTTACACGAATCACAAGAGTCTGAGGTATCTTATGGATCAACTGAATCTGATCATGAAGCAGCGTAGATGTTGGATGTGGTGAAGGATTATTATTGTAAGATCCTTTATCACCCATAGAAGACCAATGTGGTGGAAAATGCTCTCAGTCACAAGGCGGTGACTGCCGAGTTTTTCTGTAAAAGTAGGGCTATTTGCAAAACCTTTTGTAAAAATAGGGTTCTTTTGAAATGATTAGTAAAAATGGGGTTTTTTATATTTGGGTCCCACCAAACATATTTAACTGATTTCATTAATTTCAAAATGGACCTTCAATCATCGTTTCTAATCATTTAACTCATATTTTATTTTTATTTTTTATTTTTTATTTTAATTTTAATTTTAATTTAGCACTTTAATAAGAATAAAATATAATATCTTAAAAATAAAATTTTACATCAAGTTAAATACAACAAAAAATATTATTTTAGCTTAAAGTTTAGTATTGTATTTTACACAAATTGTTTTTACACCAAAATTGATTTTAATTTATATTATACTTTACACCATTTTTTTTGTTTACTAACATATAAATGTGCTTGAATTTGGGTCGTTTCAAATATATTATAAAATCCATTAATTATTTTCAGCTAGATATATTGTTAAGTAGATTGCCTTTTAATGACAGATATACTACCCCTAAACTATTTTTAATATAAGGGACTTAAACTCTGATATAAAAGCTTATCATCTTTTTTTGATATAAACATTCACACGTATATTGTTACTTCTGTCGATTTAGTCTACAATTTCATTGGATAAAACCTACTACGCGAAAGGAATTATGGCAACTAGAAAAGTGAGAAGGTGAACTGGGTGATGCCCGATTAGTCTTGATGAAGAATTTAATGATGTCATGACAGATCCTTAGGAAGAACTCGCTCTTATGTTTCATTCTATTATATACCATTATAAATTTTGGTTAGATTGGGTGGATATTGTACCATAGATGAAGCCTATTTTATTTTTGGCGAATAATGCATTTACCATCTCACTTTTTTTAGTCATTCTCGTTGCAAAATATCCATGAAGGTTTTATTACTTGTAATATACAAAAATTATGTATGAATATTTATATCCAAAGTTAATTAAAATGATAAGTCTTGGTATTTGATCATAACTAAAGCAATTTTACTTCATAGCATGCATGTAAATAATGAACTCACCATTTTATTTAATAATATAACTTATTGAAAAAATTAATGCATTTTATAATTTATTTTGAGAAGAGCACATACATCTCATTAAATAAATTTTGGTGTAAAGTTTGAAATTAAATTAAATGCAAATTTTGTGTAAAAGGTAATTTGAGTAAAATACAAATACTAAACTTTAATCTTAAATAATAATTAATTGTATTTAACATTATAAAAAATTATGATATTATATTCTATTATTATTAAGGTGCAAAATTAATTTTAAAAGAAAAAAAAAATCTTAGTTAAATGTTAAAAAAGTGAAAGTTAAAGGGATGTTTTGAAACTTATTAAATCAGTTATATATGTTTGGTGGGACCAAAGTAAGAATTTACCAAACATTTTAAAACAAAACTATTTTTACAAAGGTTCTTTCAAACTACCCTACTTTTACAAAAAAAAACTCGGTGGCTACCTCGATTAGGGATGTCTGTTTGTGGATGAAAGTGATTACCCTAATCTTAGAGCAGATTCAAGAGTCTCAAGTTGAGGCTATGAAGGAAGAGCATCGTAAGAGCGAGCGCATAGTGAGTTAGGTGGCTTCCTTCGATTATGATAGCCGATGATTATTGACCCTTCATTGGAGGGTGTGGGTTCCATATTAGGGTGGTGCACGTCAGGTTTTGTTGGAGGAGGCGCACAACTGGAGATTCCTTATTCATCACGGGACGGCAAAAATGTATAGAGATCTCCAGATTGACTATTGGTGGCCATGTATGATGCAGGATGTGGCCTGGTATGTGAAGAGGTGTTTGACTTGCATGAAAGTCAAGGCTGAGCATCAACAACCTCATGGCAAAACGGAGTCATTTGGTGTTCCCGTATGGAAATTGGAGGAGATCGCGATGGATTTTATCACAAAACTGCCTCGTACAGAGCGATGTGTGGATTCGATATGGGTCGTCATGGATTGATTGACCAAGAGTGCACACTTTATTCAGATCTAGGAGAGTATTTCATCTAAGAAGTTATCTGATATCTATATTCGGGAGCTGGTGGCGCGGCATGGGGTGCCGGTTTCTATGGTCTCTAATAGGGATGTTCGGGTAACTTCCATGTTCTGGAAGAGATTCCACGAGGAGCTGGGTACTCATATGCATTTCAGTCAGATTCACAACACTTTTCATGTCTCTCAAAAGTGGAAGTGTTTGTTTGGATCTACCGGAGGAGCTGGGTTACGTATTGTTTGGATCTACTGGAGGAACTCAGTCGGATTCACAACACTTTTCATGTCTCTCAGAAGCGGAAGTGTTTGTTTGATGATTCTATAGTGGTGCCATTGGAGGACATTCAGGTGGATTATCGCCTGAATTATATAGAGAGACATGTGGCTATCCTTGATAGGAGGACAAAGACTCTGCGAAACAATTTTTCATTTTTAAATTATAATTTCAATCACCAAAAACAATATCCAATAACTGCATCCAATGTCATCATAACAAACAAATCCCAAGATCTCAAATACATAAATACTCTCAGTATGTACGTATCATGTCGGCGCCTTCCCACGATCATCGCTAGTACCTGAAACACATAACACAACAACTGTAAGCATAATTGCTTAATGAGTTCCCCAAAATACCACATACCACACATACGCCACTCGAGGCTACAGTACGACCCTACGGTCGATGTGTCTCAGCGGGACCCTCCAGTCCCGTAGCTCATTGGACCCTCTGGTCCGGTCATAGCTCGTTGGACCCTTCGGTCCGGTCTATATCGTTGGGACCCTTCGGTCCGGTCTATATCATTGGACCCTCCGGTCCGGTCTATACAATCACATAGCATACATATATCACATTACACATAATCTCATACATACACATAACACACAAGACCCTCCGGTCTACACATATATACCACTCTAGGTAATGTATAGTGAGAAGACTCACCTCGGGTAACTCGGTAAACCTCGAACTCTGAAATACTGCACTAGCCTCCGCCTAATCACATAAATAATTACTCTAGTTAATACAACTTCTAAAGGATAGGCTAACCCCTCTCTATAAGTTCTCCAAGAAGGGTGAAAGACCATTCTACCCCTCTAATGGCTCATAAGTCCAAACACTAACTAAACCCCAAAAGTCAAAAAAAGTCAGCGGTCAACCTTTGAATCGACTCGTCGAGTGTACTCGTGTGACTCGATGAGTACAAGCGGGTCCTCTAAGTCCTTCTAGCCTCTCTTGGCTCGTCGAGTCATCCTTCCACTCGACGGGTTCCTCATGTCACGAATCGCGGGGCAACCCCGACTCGACTCGTCGAGTCCACTTATGAACTCGGCGAGTTGCCTCCATGATCATACTCAAATGACCTTCTGAGGTCAGATCTGTTTCTCTAATCCATAGATCTGACCTTCCCAAACAAAATAATCACGTAAAGGTCGAATCTTGGTACACATGCAACAACCCCAAAGCTTCCTTTGGTGAAATAACTACTAAAAGGGCAACCTAAGTTCATTTCCTCCATGAAACCACATAAAGCAGGTTGGCTAAGGCTCTCTGGACCTCAAAAGGTCCGGATCCAGAGTCTATTACTCATTGGGACAACACAAGCATCAAATCAAGCCAATAAAGGGTATAAAAAACCCTAAAATTCAAGGATCTCATACTAAACAGAAAAATGGATCGATTTTCTACCTCAAAGTTGCATATCCAAGCTGGAAACCCACAGAATAGCAGTCCCCTTGGCCTCCTCTTGCTGGAAACACTTTCTTCTTGGCTAAACCACACCAAAAATGATCAAAATAGCTCAATCTCTCTCACAACTCGCTCAAGCTCTCTAGGGTTTCTCTCTTAGGACTGGTAGCCGCAAATGGAGGCCATAAAGGCCTTTAAATAGGGCACAAACCCCGAGAATTAGGGTTTCACTCCACAGTGTGGACTCGTCGAGTCCACCCTTGCCGACTCGTCGAGTCCGTTCATTAATCCAGTCAGCAATCGTGGTCCTACTCGACGAGTCTACGACTCTACTCGTCGAGTCCCTCTCTTTTACTTGAAATAAATGATCAAACATAATACCTGGAAATCTGAATGTTACACCTGATGACCCAAAAACCTAATGCTCGAGTATTTAATGGATTGAGAGGCTAAGGTTGCCCATCCTCATCCTCTCTCACCCTCTAGCCTCCTAGAAACCCTGATTATGACTCTCCTTGAGATCCTTGTTCATTCTTTGTGTTTTTCTTGCTTGAAGGAGAAGAAAAGAAGAGAAAGAAGTATCGTTGTGGTGGAGTTGCAAGGAAGCATCATTATCATCAGCTCTTTTCCTGACATTTCATGACTAGATCTAGGCTTTTGGTCCTATTTCCTTAGGTTCTAGCTAGTTGGATTGAAGAAGATACATAAATTTAGCAACTTTATGGATTCAATTGGTCTTTTGAGTATCATATGATCCAGATCTGGAAGTTGGTGAAGTATTAGAAGCATGCATGAGAACTTGAGGCCATATTTCTACTTTTGACCTAGAATGGTATGGGGACATGCATTGTGCATGCATGTCCATAAAGCAAACATTTTTATGGACCTTTAGGGTCACCTTAAGATTCTATAAGTGTTGGGTTTGAAGGTTGAACTGATTAAGAATGTTGTAACCTTGCATTTGGTTTCAGACTGTTCTCACGACGTGAGACATGAGGTCTTACGATGTGAGGATGAAAAACCCATCCTCGCTGAGTTGTTTGAGTCAGGAGTGTGAGGTGCTATTTGTGCACCTTTTTGCACACCTTTTAGTCCAATTTCATGCATCTATTTAGCACAATTTTTCTTCCTTTTTCTTGCATTTCATCATATTCATGTTAGTCTCTAGAAAAACCTTATTTGCACACTTCTATGTCTTTTTCAGGTAAACCGGAGCTTGGAATGCGCTTTGGGAGATGCCGGGAAGCATTGGTAAAGATTTCGGGATGATCGGGCGAAGAACAAAAAAGTTGAAAAAAATCAAGTTGGGAGTCGGAGTCAGAGGGGTACACGGGTCGTGTTGGATTTACACTGCAAAATCAACACGGGCCATGTTGACCAAAAAGAGGAGCTGTCGACCCTGCTGAACACGGGCCGTGTCATATTTACTCTATGTCCAACACGGGCCGTGTTCGACCCAGAAACCAACTTTTGGCAGTTTTTCCTATCTTTCATATTACGGGTTAAGGGCCATTTTTACACACACTACATATCAGAGCACCATTAGAGAGGAGAATTCGAAGGTTTTTGCAAGGGTTTGTCCGTCAATCATTTGGAAACATTAATTCTTGTTTTTGTAAGTTGTAATTACACTTAATTTCATCTTTTAGACTTGTGATCTTGTTCTAGCCATGTGTGGCTAGAACCCTAGTTTCTCCAATTTCATGTTTTGACTTCTTTGTAGTGACTTCAACCATATGACATGATGTTTGTTCTTAATTCGTATCTAATGAATTTGATTTTGCTTCAATCGAATGTTTGATTCTAATTGTGATTCTTATTGGCCATTTGAATTAGGGTTAGGTCATTCAAGTTATCTCTTTTAAAAAATCCGTAATTGTTTTGTGAAATTGAACAAGTAACAAGCATTAAATTGATATCTATTGAATGAATTTAGTGTAAATCTTATTCATACACTTTTACACTCCCGAGCTTATGAGGAGTATTGGGTGTTGTTGGGAACATTCACATAAAGCTTCATGCAATCTTATAATCTAATTCTAAGAGCTTGTTTAGATTAGGTTAATAAGGTTAGGGTTAATCAAAGAGCTTGTTTTGGTTAATTAATGTGGTGAATGGGAAGTGTTAGAGCTTATTAGCACTTTCAAGTACCAACTTAGATAGAATTGAACGAATATTGTGTCATCTTTGAGTCACATTGCTAAGTTGTCATACATGAAGTTGGATCCGTTACAAAATCTGAATCTAATTCACTCATTTAGCTGATTGCATGTGTTTTTAATTTGTTTGTTTAGTCATTGCACTCTAAAACCCCTCTTTTTACTGTTGGTGACCATAGTATCTTGTGCAAAGAGGTATAGACTAATTATCCCGTCTCTTTGTGGATCGACCCTGCTTGCCTTGTACTACCTTTTGGTGCAATACAGTGGGATTCTTTTGGAGTATATCGTACCCCTTTATTTTTTGGGTTTGACACGCCTAACAAGGAGGGAGTCACTGGAATCGGATCAGGTGACTCTCATGTCATGACCAAGGTTTGGTCACTACATGAGACTTGATGTTGGGATTATTGATCAATCTAGCAGGTTGACTCGTTGTCCGAGATTGATTCTGGTCATTTTTGGGATTTAGGGCATGTTTGGTAAGGTCTAGACTTGAAATTGGAAAATGGTCTTTTACCCAAAAGGGGAGAAGGTTGATTATTTAGGCCCTTGACAATGATTAGATTCCTTAATTGCTAACTAAGGTAACTTATATGTATTTACTATGAGGAGCCTTCGTATCAACAGCTATAGTATTATCTATTTATTAGCGGATTGAGTTGAGTCTTATCACAATATTTATGGGTCGAAGACACCAATGTCGGCCCATTGGATTATGTTATAGTATTCTAGCTGTCTTTGTGACTCTTTCATGTATTATATTTGTTTTTATGTATATTGGGCGGAGCCCGATGCCATGCGTGGCTCATTATTCCGGGCGTGACCTGATGGTGGGCAGGGCCCATTATCCCGGTCGGGGCTCGATGCCGGCCGGGGCCTGATGGAGGGTGGGGCTCACTGTATGTACGGTATATGATATTTTTGGGAACTCACTAATCTTTGTGCTTACAGTTTTCGATTTATGTTTTAGGTACGTCTGGTTCGAATGGGAAGAGCTCGGGATGATCACATTATACACACCATGATTTCTCTGCTATATTGACTCTGATGTATTTTGGATGTCAAATGATACACTATGATTCCTTTATGGTTTTGATTAACTCGTTTGGTTGATGTTTTATTTATTATAAAAATGAAAAAAATGGTTTTGAGATTTGGGACGTTACACTAAGCCTGTGTGAAAAAAATAAAGTCAGAATTTACTAATGGAGTCTAAATGAAAGTTGTAGATCTCGTGGAGTGCTTTCCAGGGATATAAAGAACATAAAAAATTGAGTTTGTATGAAGAAGTTACACAATTTTGAACATATGAAAAACAGAACGTGTGTGGCGCGCAACGGGATTTTAGAAGCAGCCACGCAACCCCACCCATTATAGGACATGTGTCAAATCATGTATGGAGGTACGTCAGCCTAGTGCGTAGCGCGCAAATCACTTTTTTGCGTATAAATACTTTGCTTCGTATATGCTCCTCAGATCTTACCCTAGAGCACTTCTCCCTCAAAACTCCCACCTGTAGCCCCATTTTTCTTGACTTTCTGGCCTACAGAAAATCCCTGAGACACCCCTGAGTACTCAAATGAGTAGTATCCTTCGTCCTTAGAGTAGGATATCCTGAGTCAGTATTCTGCCCACTTAGATAACATGCCATTATACTGATATACCTACTCTACTTTCGTATAAATTACGATTATAATTAAGAGTCGTTACTAGGAACTTATTATTAAGATTTATCAATGATTCTATGTCGTTATACTGATTGATCTACTTATGGGAGAAGTGTCTAGAATGGTCATTTTGGCTTGGTTGTTGGATTTCAGAAAGGCTATCACTGAAACGGTCTTGCCACCCAACTTTCATGTCTGACTGATCCTTATTTGATAGAACTCTCAGTATTCATTAAGATTATTGAGGAATCTAAACTCGTAGAATATTAATCATGAAACTAGAATAAGACTTAGTAGTATATACATTTAGGTCTTTTGGAAAAGGTGTAAGGTGAAGCTCTGCCCAATTCACAAATCACCAGACACTTTGTCAAGTGAGTGCATAATTACTATCATGAGCTTAATATTAAATTAAAACTATTATTTAAGTGACATTAAATGTTGACATGTATTATCTATGTTAAGTGCTACTTATATAAATATGATAGTTCTATTTGATTAGGAACTGTATGATGAGTTTTTATAGGAAACAAAAGTCATATTTTTGGCAGAAAACCAAAAACCCTAAGTTCGCATACACCCTAAAGGATCTATATTTCTCACTATGATATGAAAACAACAATTTGAATTTAAAACCCTAAAGTACATTGCTATTTTCAATTTGGGAGAAGGCATATTAGAAATCATGCATTTTAGTTTATTTTTGTAAATAAACTATTAATCCTTTGTTGCAGAACTTCAGAAAGCCAACACCATAAATCTCATGCCTCTGATGGCTGACACCCAAACCCTAGCAGTTGGAGGCTATTAAAGAGAGAGGAAAAGGAGGTATGCTTTCCGGCTCTTAGGATCTCTAGGAATAAGTGAAGTCCAAAAATCATTAGTCTTGGGTATTTATAGGGCTTAAGGAGGTGTATAAAATGTAGGTTCCTTAAGGATAACTATAATCCTTTTCATTCCCCCAAGCAACCCTAAGCTTCCTAGAAGCTATAGAAAAGCCCTATCAAACCCCTCTAGAACCGTCCCCTCTCCTAGGGAGGTTCATGAATCAGTCGATGTTCAACTTTTATATATTGACACTTTTAGTCATTTTACTTTTAATTAATCCAATTAATTCCAATAAATTCCTAATAAATTTATAATTAAACAATATAATTTCGATGTAATATATTTTTCTCAAAACATATTAATAAATTATTTATTTTGATTTCTAATTAATTTATTAATCATATAATAAATTAATAAATCAATCTCTCTTTCCAAATAACATTCCTGTCTCTTACTAGGTTTGAGGGCAACCCAAAAGGACTTTGCTAATAGTTTAAATTTATACTAATTTAGTTATTGGCTTAGACACCTAATCCAACAGTCTCCCACCTGGATAAGTCTTTAACTAAATTATAACTTCCAAATTAAATGGAAAAATGTGATTTCCAAAGCAACTGTCGAACTCTGATTTAAATAGACATTGTTTCTTAGATAAGTGATCCATTATTCCTCCAATTTACTAGATATCATATATACATGAGACTTGGATTAAAATCAATCTCATTGTCTAAGTTTTTTTTCCCCTGATTTCTGATTTGAGATGACGACATAAGACTTCAAATTGAACACATCAATTGAGTTTTGGTTGGGCCCAACACTATAAGTCAACACCAAATCACCGAGGGGACCATAGATATCACTTTTTCCATTATGGAAAAATGAACGAATAAACTTTGACTTATATGCTTGTATCCTTTACTCACCAAATCATACATGATACCGTATTTTATAACATCTTGTTACTGACGCGTTTTTGCAATACAAATGCACAACCGACTTTCAAATTATAACCCATCTATCTCTATTTTAAGAATATAAAATATTATCGTCTCAGAACTACTCATGATGTAATCCATGAAGTAATTCTATGAGTGTGGGTTTATCCAATACTTTAATCTCCATTTCTAAGTACTCATGAATGTTGTAGAAATACAATTAATATGTCTAACTCCCTTAGACAATCTACAATCCAATTCATGACAATCTTAATTTAGTACTTACTTCAAAAAGTATGAGTGATTGTGGAATTTGAATAATCAAATTATCCTGGAAGTAAAACATGTAAAAACGAAACACAAGAATAAATAATGGACAAAGGCAGTAAGCAAACTCATAAATAATCTCTATTATTTAATCACCAAAAAGCAATTACATTTATTTTGTTACAAGTTTCAAAACTAATCATCTAACTACTAAAACTATTATCATCTCTTAATCCAATGCTTCTAGCATGCCGATTGTGCTTAACCCTACTCACAGCCTTCGTCAAAGGATCTGTAGGATTCGCTTCTATTGATACCTTATTTACAATGAGGTGACCTTCTTCTAATCTATGTCTAATATAATGATATTTCCTATAGATGTGTCTTGATTTGCCATGATCTCTATGTTCTTTAGTCAAAGCAACAACACCTTCATTATCGTAGAAAAATTCCATTGGTTCCTGAATGGTTGGAACTAGTCCAAGATCTCCGATGAAGTTCCTCAACCAAGCTGCATCCTTTGATGCTTCACTTGCCGCTATTTACTCTAATTCGCACGTAAAACTAGTCACCATGTCCTTATTGGAACTTTTCCAAGTAACTTCTCCACCATTTAATAGAAACAACCAACCTGACTGTGAACACAAGTTTTCCCTATCTATCTAAAAGTTGGTGTCACTATACCCATTCACTCTGAACGTATCACTAACTCCAAATACTAGAATTATATCCTTTGTCCTTCACAGATACTTGAGAATGTTCTTAACTGTTGTCTAGTGAGCTTTGTCAGGATTTCCGTAATAACATATGGACATGCTTAAAGCAAAGGACACATCAGGGTGATTACATGTCATAGCGTACATGATCAATCCTACAACTGAAGCATAAGGGATCCGACTCATTTCAACTATCTCTTCATATGTACTTGGGCTTTGAGTCTTACTCAATTCGGCATTGCTCTGCATATGTAGCTCTCTTTTCTTGGAATTTTCCATACTAAATCGTTTTAGTACCTTGTCCAAGTATGTACTTTGACTAAGTCCAATTATTCTTTTCTTTCTATCTCTCAAAATTCATATCCCGAGAATATAGGCAGCCTCTCCTAGATCTTTCATATAGAAATACTTTCCAAGCCAATATTTCAATTCTTGCTAAGTTTGAATGTCGTTTCCCATGAGTAGTATGTCATCGACATATAATACTAGAAAATTTACTACACTCCACTAGATTTGACATATACACAAGACTCATCCTCACTTCTAGAAAAACCAAATCCTTTGACTTTTTCATGGAAGCAAATATTCAAACTGCGAGATGCTTGTTTCAATCCATTCATAGATTTGTAACACCGTAAATTTTCAAACAATTTTTTCATTTTAAAATCACATAATTCTCATTGACACAATTCACAAAACACCCCAATTATCAAGTTATCAAAAACACATGTCCATAATTGTTTAAATAAAATCCAGGATCCTCAAAAACATAACTCCACCTCGTGTGTAAAATCAAGCCGGCGCCTTCCCGCGATCCTGAGAAGTACCCGAAACACATAGATTTGTAATACTGTAAATTTTCAAACAAGTTTTTTCATTTTAAAATCACATAATTATCATTGACATAATTCACCCAATTATCAAGTTATCAAAAACACATGTCCATAATTGTTTAAATAAAATCCAGGATCCTCAAAAACATAACTCCACCTCGTGTGTACAATCAAGCCGGCGCCTTCCCGCGATCTTGAGAAGTACCTGAAACACATATCACATAACACAGTAAGCACAAAGCTTAGTAAGTTCCCCAAAATACCACATACACAATAATTAGCCTCTCATGGCTATAGCTCAGCATGGACCCTCCGGTCATGCGTCTCGGTGAGGACCCTCTGGTCTCACGACTTGGTGTAGACCCTCCGGTCATGTGTCTCAGTGAGGACCCTCCGGTATCACAGCTCGGGTTGGACCCTCCAGTCCTATATCTCAGTAAGGACCCTCCGGTCTCACAGCTCGGGTTGGACCCTCCAGTCCTATATCTCAGTAAGGACCCTCCGGTCTCACAACTCAGGTTGGACCCTCCGGTCCGATCTCAAATGCATAGAATAATATAGCATATATCACAAAGAAAAATGCATAATATCACATAACTCAAATAAGACCCTCCGGTCACTCAGTAGTACCACTTGGGTATGCATAGTGAGAAGACTCACCTCGTAATCCAACAAATAAACCTTGTACACAAATCACCGGTCTAGCCTCCGCCTAAAACATACGATAATTATTCCTAATTAGTAAACGACCCTCAAGAAGCTAGGCTAAACCCTGCATAAACTCACAGAAGGATAAAAGGCCATTTTAGGCTTTCATGGTCTCTATACTACATAATTTGACCAAACCCTAAAAGTCAACAAAAGTCAACCGCATCGTGTACACTAGGCGTATTGCTTCGCCATGCATCGGGGATCCTCGACCCTATGCTGCGCGTATTGGGATTATGCTTGGCGTGCGTCCCGGACTTGTTCTTCCCACTCTTTTGGTCTTAATCCATTAAGACAATAACTCTACTCTCAGATTTGGACTCCCTATAGGACCCTGCTCCATAAAGTTCGAGACTTTAAGCATTTGCATGGCTGAGAAAGTCCCAAACCCAAAAAATCTCACTCTTTTCTCCCAATGTTGGGAGAAAAAACTTTTGAGACACACTTGAACAAACGTTAGAACAAGTTGTATATTGTGGAATAAGTTAATCTCAAAGAATCATAAAGCTCAACAATAATTAGAAGTTAAAGTTGTTAGATTGTTAGGTGCGGAAGTATAATTATTGAAAAGTAAGGAAATGTAAATGACAACAAGTTGTATATCAAGTAAACACTAAGCTGATTCGTGACAAGGTTTGCAATCAAACACAAGTCAGTAAGAGTGACCAGCTAAAGTGAAGAAGTCTCAAGGACTTGATCCAAATGAGAGTTTGAGAGTTTAGATGTTAATAGGTGAATATAAGTTTAGATAAATCGTTTAGAGAGAATATAAGATATGAAAAGTAAGAGATGAGTAAAAGAGAGATGTAAGATATGTATTCAATCAGAACATGAGAGCTCTATATATATATATATATATATATATATATATATATATATATATATATATATAGTCTCGACGATTACAAGAAAATAAACAAAGTCTAAATCTGTCTTAAGTGGCCATGCAAGGCAAACTGGATAAAGCAATGTAAAGTGAAAAGATAACACATAAAACTAAGTCTATGTTTGATGAAGACAACTACGGATGCGGTCGGTAATTACGGTTGAAAAGCTGAATGTGGATCAAGAGATGGCGTTGGATTGGCTAAGTTTAAGAGGGTCACTTTCAAACTGCACTTCAACAGTAGTGTGTTTTGATTTCTGGACTACGATTTGAGTAATCTCCAGCTGCTTCCGGATCAGGCGATGCATGTCACTCATTGGAATGAAAAATTTTGTTTCATTATCTTTACGCTTGAAAATGACTCCAAGATCTGGGAATTTAGTTGCTCCAAGGGATCTTTCTTGATAACCTTCAGTAAGCACCAGAGCTGGATCAAGAGGAGGAAGGTTGAACTTCTGAGCAAGAGTTGGGTGGATATCCGCATCGATTTTAGCAAAATCACATACTGTTTCCTTCAGAAACGTACAAGCCCTTTCATAATCAATATTCATCTTCGAATACTTCTTAGAATTAATCTGAAACACCCTAGCAATCAGGAAGACTTCTACCGGATTCATACAAGGAAAGTCTTCTTGGGTTCGGATATAGTCTTGATTTCTTGTTGTGAGAGTATATTGAATGAAGTCTGATTTCATAAACTTTCTGGGCTTGTAGTTCCTGACTGCGGTAGGTTTGTCGTTTGACCAGATGCTTTTGATTTTAGATCCAAGCTTGGGATGAAATCTGTTAAGTCTTTCAAATTCAAGGGGCAACCTCTGATCATCAGGGAGGCTGCGGTCAAATGGTTCAAAGACAATGAAGAACTTTGCATTGGGGGTGATAGGAATGTCCTAATAGTCGTCAGAGGGAGGTTCCGCAAAAGTGAAAAAACATTTGTAGTCTTCATCTATTAATCTTATGGTAGGATTGATCCAAGAGTTGATGAGGGTCTCATCCATAGTGATGTCAAAACCGTGTTCCCTCTAAATCAACTCTGCGAACATTGCTGATTTCCAGTCAACTATTCTTTTCTTGCTTACGGGGGAGTCGTTTGGTGTTTTCGGATAACATGGTTGGAGCTAAGTTTTTGAATTGCGGGGGAGTCTCTGGTCGCGGGGAAGATTGATGTTGAACTTCTTGAACTTGTTGTTGCAGCGGAGACCGATGGGGAGAATGAACTGGACTTTGATGAGGAGAAGGCACAAAAGTATTCTTTTGAGGTGATGGTTGTGGTGAAGGTTGCGGAGTGAGAACTTTATGTTGGATGATGGGTTGTTGAATGATTGGTTGCTGATGAAGTAGGCCGACTCGGATGGGAGAGTGCAATGTTGATGCAAATGAGAGTGTTGATGAGATATGCGATCCGAGTCACGATCTTCACTTCCCCCTTTTGAGGAAGGAATTTCTTGTTGCTCCTCAAAGAATTGTTTAAGACCGTTGATTTTCAAAAAGACGTTGGTAAACTGTGACTTGAGAACGTCACTTAGCTGCTGATTTTTAGGGATTACGGTGTTGAAGAGAAGGTTGTGGATCTCCTTGGTGAGTTTCAAAATTTCTTGGCCATGAAAGTTCGTGGACAAGGAACGCCTTAAGCTATTGATTGTAGATTGTAGGACCACCATTGTGGACTCGTAAGCATTGTGAGTTTCCTCAACAAGCTTCTTGGAATGAACAACTTGACCTACAATTGTTGATTGAAGTTTAGCTTTGATTGCGGATACTTCATTGATGAGACATTCAGCAGTGGCCATGAACTCTTGATGATCAGCTTTTCTGTTAGTATCCAGGGCTCAGATACCCATTTCCACCTTGAGAGAAATTCTCTCAGCCGCCGATCATTCCTGTGCTTCTAGACATTCTACTCTTTCCACTAGTGATTGCGGTCCGGGCAGATCGTCAGACTGCGGTTAGCTAGACTTCACTGCAGTCAATATCTAATCAACTTTGTCTTGGAGGCTGAGGAATTATTTTCTTGTTACGGCTAGTTTCTTCTTCTTCTTTTCCTCTTTGGGCTTGGAAGTTGAATGTTGGGATCCACTGGATTCTTCTTCGTTGAAAATCGTTATCAAATCATCGAATTTCTCTGGTTGGTTTACTTCATTTACATGGAAGTCATCAAAACCAAAAGTTGGTCTGGAGCTGATTTCGATTGCGGTTCCGTCATCATTAGATTCAAGGACATTAGAAGTTATAGGGGGCTTGGACAGACCTGCACCACCAAGAATGTTTTGAGCATTGTGAATGGTTTCAGCCATATTAGTCATCCAGTCTTGAACCTTCAAGATGGTAGCAACTGTGTTGACATTGTTTATTGCATCTGCCCAGTACTTAGCAACAATTTAAATTTCATTTTGCTTCTGTTGTAGTTGATTTTTCTGTTGATCCTTACGTGCCTGAGAAGCCCTACGAAAAGCCACATATTTTATGATACCAGACTCGGTAGTGGGACGTTCCTGAGTCCAAGTATCGTTAGAATTGTAACTGTCAAGTCCTTAATTTCGTACTGGGGTGTCCCCCAGGTTCGTGGATCCTTGCACATTGGTGCTCACCACGCCTAAACCACCTGATTGTAATTGTAATCGGAGTAGGATTTCCGAAGCTTCCTCGGTCTCCTTGACCCGTAGTCAAGTCTGGCCTCGGCCTGGTTCCGGCAAGGGCTAAAGAATTGCCCTGCAGTTGGTAAGGTCTATTAAGTGTTTGGATGACAGAATCACGGATAGAACGAAACTCCTCTGGTTCGAAGTGATGAATTTGGGATGCCCTGGAGACCTTAGGGCGTTCAAAACCAATTAAATCCTCTTGGGATTCAGTTGGGGTTGAGTCTCCACCTGCGGATTTAACAAACACACTTTCTGTGTTTGAGTAGATGGAAAGGGTAAGGACTACCGGGGTCTTTTGAGAGACTGCAGTATTGGTCCGGTTACGCATTTGGCATTGGATTGGGTTGGTCTTCCTTCTTTTAAGATGGAGAATGGGAGCATAATCATCATCTAAATATTCTTCGATGTTGACCACAACATCTTCTTGTAAGATGCAGGGAGGAACTTGAACGTCATCCGAAGATTCAATTATTCTTGACTTGCATTTATTGGATGAGCTTACTCCTTTCTTGTGTTTAAAGCGTGGAGCTTTCTTAGATGACACTATCTGTTTGATACATTTTGATTTCGGTTAGGTTGAGTGTGGTTCTGAATGAGGAGTTGTTGTTGTGATAGCGGGTGCGGATCGAGAGGGGCCTTGGGTTGTGGTAGTGGTTAATATAGGTTGACTGGGGTGAGGCGGGGAAAAATGGTATGGGTCAATACCATCCGTGGCCTCGAGGTGATCAGTGACCTCTTGGGTTTCAAGTCCAATGATTTTGAGAATGTGTGCAGGCAGTCTTCTTAAAGGTCAAAAAATAGATTGATCTTTTGAGAGTGTACCTTTTGAGGTCGCGGGTGACAAAGAAACTAATGTTGTCTCCCATGCTGAGTTTTGCCTCCTTGTGAAGTTCTGAAATGCAGATTGACCAGAAGCATGCACTAGTGAGTTCGGTTGGGTCTTCTCTTGGATTCTCCTTAGGAATGTGTTGAAGAAGTCATCCCATAGAATCTATCCGAATTTAACAACATTCCCAGTAAAGATGATCCACACCAGTTTTAACAGCTTCAAACCCATATTGTCTGTGCCTCCGGTTCTACCAGAGAGAATCCGGATGATAAAGTGATAAATAAATTGCCAAACCGAAGGAAATTGATTCTTCTTAAATTCTCCAATCCCCTTTATTCTTTTCTGGTAACCCATCTGGTACAGGGTTGATGTGATGTTGTTCATGCTTGGGGAATAGACTCTTGTAGTGGGAGGAACCCTAAGGTTGATGGCATTCAAGAACTTTTCCTTGGTCAAGATGACCAAAGAATCATTGATTAGGTTTAGATGAACCTCTTGCAAGTTGTCGATTGGGCAGAATGCAGAGAATGCACATTTGAAGAGGGTTCATAGAGGAACAACATCAGTGAATGAATCGGAGGCTCCAAATAGAGGGTGGGTTGACAAGAACTTGATCATCAGACAGATTGAGTCATTGTAGGAATGATGCTCTTCGAACACAGCTCTAAAGTTGCTTGAGGCAATTATTGGAGACTGGTTCTTCATCGTGGAGTCAAAACCAATTGGTTATACTGATGCTGATGCCTTGGATTGCTTCTTTGAGATTTTGGATTTTACCATTTTGTTTTGAAAAAGTTAGGAACTTGCAGAAAACTGTAAGCTAGAAGGTGAAGAAGAGATAAATCGTCTTGAGAGTTCAGAAAGTGTAAAGCTTTCTTGGGAGGGAAAAAAGGGTTTTTATAGTTCTGGATTCCAAATAGTTATGTTATTTACTTTATTAATAGTTGTTAATGGTAAAAACCCTTGGGTTTAAGCCATTATCAACCATTCATAAAGTAAAATAAAAGATTTATTTTTTGTTTTTTTTAAAAGGCATTTATTGAATGTCAGCCCACGATCAAGGATCGTGTGGAGGGGATTGAAAATCCGTTGGATAAATAAGTTGAAATGGATTAGACGTCTTGGGTAGGGAGATGTGACAAAAAAAGGTAAAAGATTTCTTAAAAGATCTCTTTTATGGGAAAAACAATTTATTTGTCACATAACCTAAAATAGTGATAGGTTTAATACAAACAATCCTATGTGTGCATGCAACCCTAGTTGGATCTATGTTTTCACTATGAGACATACAACTTTATGAACACAAAATAAACCCTGGCATGCTTCTATAATTTTCGAAAATTACATAGAAGTGTAGTAGACATACCTTTGTTGTTATGTAGCAATAACAACTAGTTTCCTTGATCTCTTGAACTCTCTTGAACTCTTGAAAGCAAGCACCACAATTGTAGTGCCTCTAATGGCTCACAAACACCTTGAAGCAAGAAGGCAACTAAGAGAGAGAAGGAAATGATGCTAATTTCGGCCCTAGGGTTCCCTTGGAATCAAGTGGCCTCAAATTGAAGCATAAGGCATGTATTTATACTATAGGGTGCTAGGGTTTCAGTCAAAACCCTAATGGACAGCTTAGCCACCAAGCAGCCCAAGGAGCCTTATGGAATGAGGCCTTGGACGAAAATATGATGATCCTTCATCATAATTTCGTTCCCCCTCAGTCCATTAGGTTTCCTAGCCCAAAACTCAACTATCACACATTTGACAGTTTATACCCCTTTATTTAATTAATCTCTTTTAGTCACCAAATTAATTCCTAATTAATTTATGACTAATACTAATTAAATAAATATGATTTCTACTTTAATATATTATTCTTATAATATATTAATAAATCATAATATCTCCTCTCTCATATCAAATTACCTTGTCAAGTTGCTTTGGTGAAGGCAACCCAAAAGGACCATGCACACTCGGGTCAAGTATATACCAAATATGGTTACTGACTTAGACATTAATCCAACAGTCTCCCACTTGGATAAGTCTAGTAACTATATCTCACGTATTACTTCCGTACCCGATAGCAATCGTAGCTTTCAATAGCCGCTGTCAACCCTGACCAATAATCTGTCCTTTAGATAAGGGATCGTATAATCCTCTGTTCTAGATATCATGCTAACAATACTTATTGTCTAGCATTTTATTTCTTGATCTCTGATTTGTTCGACATAGAACTCAGTTGAACACATCAACTTTATCTTGACCGGGCCCGGCACATAAGTCAAACCAAATCATCAAGTGGCCGAGATATCGCTTTTATCCTCATAGAATAAAAGGAACAGAAAATCGTCGACTAATATGCCTTTATCATTTACTAGTTAAACCACACACAATAATACGTTTTATAACATCAAGTTACTGATGCGTTTTCGCATTATCAATGTATAATCAACCAGCAAACAATAACCATATCTCTAGGTTTAAAGATTATATGATATTATCATCTTGCGATCACTTGTGATAACATTCATGAAGTAATACCAGCAAGTGTGGGTCTATTTCAATGCTCAATACAAATTTCATAAGCACTCATAAACTTTGCAACAAACCTTTGCTATGTCTAAAACTTTTCAGACAATCTACAAACAAATTTATGACAATCTTCCTTCATATCTACTTCCAACATATGAGCGATTGTGAACTGTTAGAATAATCTTATTATTCAGGAAGTCAAAACATGCAAAATCGACACAATAGATAAATAATCAACACAAGATAGAAACTTTCTTATAAATAACACACCTTTATTTAATCATCATTAGTTGAATATGACATTATCTATTACAAGTTTCCTACCTATCTAATCTAAACTAATATCGTCCTTCAGCCCAACGCTCCTAGCGTGCTGCAAATGCTTGACCCTACTCAGTCCCTTCGTAAGGGGATCTGCTGGGTTATCTTCTGACGATACCCTCTTCACAACGAGGAGTCCCTCTTCTACCCGATGTCTAATAAAGTGGTATTTCCTGTCGATATGTCGAGATCTGCCATGATCCCTTGGTTCCTTGGTTAAGGGAACCGCTCCTTCATTATCACAGAAAATTTCCACGGGCTCCTTTATGGATGGCACAACTCCAAGGTCTCCAATGAAGTTCTTCAACCATATAGCCTCCTTTGACGCTTCGCTCACCGCAATATACTCTGATTCGCACGTTGAATCAGCTACGGTCTCTTGCTTGGAACTTTTCCAAGTCACTGCTCCTCCATTGAGGGTAAAGACCCAGCCCGACTGCGATCGGAAGTTATCCCGATCCGTCTGAAAACTAGCATCACTGTACCCTCGTACCCTTAAGTCATCACTCCCACCGAGGACTAGAAACCATTCCTTGGTCCTCCGAAGGTACTTAAGAATATTCTTAACTGCAATCCAATGTGCTCTACCAGGATTCCCCTGATATCTACTGACCATGCTTAAAGCGAAGGCCACATCAGGGCGAGTACAAGTCATAGCGTACATGATAGAGCCTACTGCGGAAGCGTAAGGTACTCGGCTCATATCAGCTATCTCTGTCTCTGTGCTCGGGCTCTGAGTCTTACTCAGCTTGGTATTGCTTTGGATTGGCAACTCCCCTTTCTTGGAATTTTCCATACTAAAACGCTTTAGTACCTTTTCCAAGTATGTATCCTGACTGAGTCCTATCAGTCTCTTTTCCCTGTTTCTTACTATTCTTATTCCCAGAATATAAGCGGCTTCTCCGAGGTCCTTCATAGCGAAACATTTCCCAAGCCAGGACTTGACCTCCTGCAAGGTTGGGACATCGTTTCCTATGAGTAGTATGTCGTCGACATACAATACGAGGAAGCTTATTATACTCCCACTGGCTTTGACATACACACAGGATTCATCTTCGCTTCGCAGAAAGCCAAACTCTTTAACCTTCTCATCAAAACAAAGATTCCATCTGCGAGATGCTTGTTTTAATCCATAAATAGATTTCTCAAGCTTGCATACTCTATTCGGATGCTTCACATCGACAAAACCCTCTGGCTGATTCATGTAGACATCCTCAGCCAACTTTCCATTAAGGAAAGCGGTCTTCACGTCCATCTGCCATATTTCATAATCATGAAACGCAGCTATGGCAAGCATCACCCTAATAGACTTTATCTTCGCAACTGGTGAGAAGGTCTCATCATAGTCAACTCCGGGAGTTTGAGTAAAGCCCTTCGCAACCAATCGCGCTTTATAAGTATGCACTTTCCCATCCATGTCCGTCTTCTTCTTGAAGATCCACTTGCACCCGACTGTCTTACGACCCGGTACATTATCAACCAAATTCCAAACTTGGTTGTCGTACATGGACTGAATCTCGCTGTCCATAGCCTCTTTCCATTTTGCAGACTCTGGGCCTGCCATGGCTTCCTTATAGCTGCTAGGTTCTTCCAAATTTACTAGTGTACTATCACTAATAAATGTATCCCCTTCAGTAGTAATATGAAAACCATAAAACTGGGGTGGAACACTAGCCCTAGAGGAACGTCGAAGAGGTAAGTGTTGGATTAGTGTCTAAGTCAGTAACCATATTTGGTATATACTTGACCCGAGTGTGCATGGTCCTTTTGGGTTGCCTTCACCAAAGCAACTTGACAAGGTAATTTGATATGAGAGAGGAGATATTATGATTTATTAATATATTATAAGAATAATATATTAAAGGAGAAATCATATTTATTTAATTAGTATTAGTCATGAATTAATTAGGAATTAATTTGGTGACTAAAAGAGATTAATTAAATAAAAGGGTATAAACTGTCAAATGTGTGATAGTTGAGTTTTGGGCTAGGAAACCTAATGGACTGAGGGGGAACGAAATTATGATGAAGGATCATCATATTTTCGTCCAAAGGCCTCATTCCATAAGGCTCCTTGGGCTGCTTGGTGGCTAAGCTGTCCATTAGGGTTTTGACTGAAACCCTAGCACCCTATAGTATAAATACATGCCCTATGCTTCAATTTGAGGCCACTTGATTCCAAGGAAACCCTAGGGCCGAAATTAGCATCATTCCCTTCTCTCTCTTTGTTGCCTTCTTGCTTCAAGGTGTTTGTGAGCCATTAGAGGCACTACAATTGTGGTGCTTGCTTTCAAGAGTTTAAGAGAGTTCAAGAGATCAAGGAAACTAGTTGTTATTGCTATATAACAACAAAGGTATGTTTACTACACTTCTATGTAATTTTCGAAAATTATAGAAGCATGCCAGGGTTTTATTTCGTGTTCATAAAGTTGTATGTCTTATAGTGAAAACATAGATCCAACTAGGGTTGCATGCACACATAGGATTGTTTGTATAAAACCTAACAGTGGTATCAGAGCCATTGGTTTTTTGTTTTCAATTGGATTTGATGCATATTATGAATTTGACAAATTAGGGTTTATGGCAAGTAAACCCTAAGGCTTGGTGATTTTCGCAAATTAGGGTTGCAAAACCCTAGTTGGCGATTTTTTTTTTTTGATAGGGTTCTTAAACTCTTTTTGCCTAGCCTCCAAATTTCGAAATTAGGGTTAAGAAACCCTAGGGATTTCGAAATTCCCTTGCCCCCCAAGATAAGATCCCAAGGTTTTAGGGATTTGGATATTGCTATCTTTATGATTATCCATTTAATTGTTTAAACTAGATAATTGAAGATCTTGTATTATCCTTTCCATATATTTAAAAATCTAGGGGATAAAAGGATTAATTAAATTAATAATTTAATTTTTTATGATAAACCTTAAAGATTTAATAGTTCAAATTAATTGTTTAATTTTGATAATTATTAAATCAAAGTTTTCTTGGTGTTTAAAATTTTTAAATTAAATAGCCTTAATATTCGAAAATTTTAAATACACATTAAGATACTAGTATTTTGAAATGCTTTAAAATACACCCTTATACAATTATGATATTATAAGATTAATTATTATATATGTATAAGAATAAGCTAGTCTTATCGCTAGTAGGCCTCATTCACGAAGCCGGTCTATAAGGTGGGTATAAGGTTGCTGCCTATAAAATGGCGCTTAATGGATGTACACTCACATCTACCGCTTGCTTGACTGGTGGAGGGTCGTTAGCCGAACGGATAGGATAGCGCACTTAATTACTCATTAAAAGTATAATGGAAATATTAAAGTAACTACATTGTTTTACAAATTCCCACTCTTAGTTACTTTAGGGTAAAATGTGAAAATGATGCTAATCCATGGAATTACACTTCGTACCCTTGTCAAACGTTGATGGAGCGCGTGTGGTTAACCGGCACATCAATTTGGGGATGACATAGGTAGCGAAGGGTGACTCGATGTTTGTCATAGATCAATGGAGCGTGTGTGGTTTACCGGCACATTGATTAGGTGATAGTGACGTTGAGTGCACCACGTTAATTCGCATGGTTATTCACAAATTTGTTTGCGATCCTCGGCATCCCAGTCGCAAATGTGAAATGCATATCGAGATTTAAACATGCCATTGAAAATTTCAATGAATCTCAAAGATCTAGGAGTTTTCAATACATTTAAAACCTAAATTGCTTTTTCGTTTTTCATGGTGAGAATTAGTGAATCGTCATTCACTTACCTTCAAGTTATTTACTTTTAGAGTACGGCATCCCTTTCTAAGTTGTAAATAATGTTGTTGGATCCTAGCCCTAATTTCTCATTTGGGTGTTTAATTAGGGATTCATTTCTAATCAAGCTTTGTCCCTTTCTTTTTCAGATGTCTGCTAACAACAACAACAACAACGCTTCTGGGTCATTCTCGTTGATGAACTTGTGTCAGAAAGTGACATTTGATGGTTCAAACTTCAACGAGTGGATGAGATACATTCGCATGATCACACGCTACGAGGACAAAGAATATGTCCTCGATGAAAAGCTTGAGAAGATCATCCCAGATGTTGCTACTCCTGAGGAACTGGCCGCCTTTGAGGCCCACGAGCGTGATGCCACGAAAGTTCACTGCATCATGCTGGCCACCATGAACCTCGAACTCCAAAAGTCCTATGAGGACATGTATCCATATGAAATGCATCAGGATTTGCTGGACAGGTATCACCAGAGCGCGAGGCAAGAGCGCTATGAGATCATTACTAGCATGATCACCGCTAAGATGGGGAGTGGAGAATCCCTAACCTCTCATTTGCAGAAAATGCAGAGGTATGTTGATCGTCTTCTCAAACTTAATGTTAAGTTTGATGAGGATTTGGCTATTGACATAATCCTCCACTCCTTGCCCTCCTGCTACAATCAGTTTAGGATGACCTACCATATGAACAAAGAGGAGGTCTCCTTGAGTAAGCTCCAAGGACTCTTGAGGACTGCTGAGAGCAACCTCAAAGACAAATCCGTTGCACCGTCGCCTACTGTGGCCGCTCCCGTGATGGCGATATGTCAAGGAAAGGGTAAAAAGAGGAAGGCTCCATGTAAGAGCCACCATAAGGGGAAACCCCGTGATGGTTCGTCATCAAGTGGGACCAAAGCAGGCCCCATTAAACCCTCTTCTGATCCTAAAGAAGCAGAGTGCTTCTATTGCCACCAAAAGGGCCACTGGAAGCAAAGCTGCCCACAATATCTGCAGGACATAAGAGATGGGAAGATCAAGCCCACATTTGCAGGTATGTATTCTATTAAATCTAATAACTCATCATTTGCTACTTCATGGGTTCTTGATACAGGATGTGGTTACCACATTTGTTCTGATTTGCAGGGCCTAAAAAGAAGTAGGGAGATGGAGCATGGGAAGATGAACCTGATTATGGGAAACAGAAGATCGTCGCCTGTGACCAAAGTCGGTGTTTATTCTTTAGTGTTAAGTAATGGGTTAGGAATAGATTTAGAGAATTGCTGTTATTCGCCAGATATGGCAAGAAACATTATTTCTTTTCATGGGTTGTTTAGACAAGGTTTCATATATTCTTTTGATAATAGTAATGGTTCTATTAATGTTTATTTGAATGGTGTCTTTTATTTCAATGCATTACCTTGTAATGGGATTTATGAATCAGTGATGATTGTTGATAATTTTGGAAATAATGTTTTGAATATTGATTCGTCTACTAGTCTAGACAAAGCATGCTTGTGGCATTGTCGTCTTGGCCATGTCAACAAGAAACGCATAGCCCAACTCCAAAAGGATGGAGTGTTGGAGTCATTCGACCTTAGGGACGATGACACGTGTGAGTCTTGTTTACTTGGGAAGATGACCAAGTCACCCTTTACTGGCACTTGTGAAAGGGGTGAGGGTTTATTGGATCTCATACACACCGATGTGTGTGGGCCCTTTAGATCCACCACAAGGGATGCTTGCCGCTTCTACGTGACTTTTACAGATGATTATAGCAGATATGGATATATCTACTTGATCAAGCAAAAGTCGGAAACCTTTGAAAAGTTCAAAGAGTTTAAGAATGAAGTGGAGAATCAGCTGGGCAGGAAAATCAAGATGCTTCGGTCAGACCGAGGAGGAGAGTACCTAAGTCTTGAGTTTCACGACTATCTAAAAGAATGTGGAATCGTTTCGCAATTGACGCCTCCGAGAACGCCACAATTGAATGGTGTGGCTGAGAGACGTAATCGGACCTTGTTGGACATGGTTCGTTCTATGATGAGTCGGACTTCGCTACCAATAGCTTTCTGGGGGTATGCCTTAGAGACTGCCGCCCATATACTTAACTTAGTTCCCACTAAGAAGGTTTCCAAGACTCCTCACGAGATGTGGACAGTGAAGGCTCCCTCGTTGGCACATATCAAGGTTTGGGGTTGTGAGGCTTTCGTAAGACGAGAGACTCACGACAAACTAGAACCTCGCAGTGAGAAGTGTTATTTCATCGGCTATCCGCAGAAGTCTTTTGGCTACCTTTTCTATAGACCGAGTGACAATGTTGTCTTCGTTGCTAGAAGAGGGGTTTTCCGAGAAAGGGAATTAATAAGCCAAGAAGACAGTGGGAGGCAAATTGAACTTGAAGAAATTCAAGATCAAAGCGATGAAGGAACCTCGGACACTGGCACTCAACTTGAGGAGGAAACTCCTGTTGAACCTATTGACGAGTCCCTACCTCTTCGACGTTCCACTAGGGCTAGCGTTACACCCCAGTTTTATGGTTTTCATATTACTACTGAAGGGGATACATTTATTAGTGATAGTACACTAGTAAATTTGGATGAACCTAGCAGCTATAAGGAAGCCATGGCAGGCCCGGAGTCTGCAAAATGGAAAGAGGCTATGGACAGCGAGATTCAGTCCATGTACGACAACCAAGTTTGGAATTTGGTTGATAATGTACCGGGTCGTAAGACAGTCGGGTGCAAGTGGATCTTCAAGAAGAAGACGGACATGGATGGGAAAGTGCATACTTATAAAGCGCGATTGGTTGCGAAGGGCTTTACTCAAACTCCCGGAGTTGACTATGATGAGACCTTCTCACCAGTTGCGAAGATAAAGTCTATTAGGGTGATGCTTGCCATAGCTGCGTTTCATGATTATGAAATATGGCAGATGGACGTGAAAACCGCTTTCCTTAATGGAAAGTTGGCTGAGGATGTCTATATGAATCAGCCAGAAGGTTTTGTCGATGTGAAGCATCCGAATAGAGTATGCAAGCTTGAGAAATCTATTTATGGATTGAAACAAGCATCTCGCAGATGGAATCTTTGTTTTGACGAGAAGGTTAAAGAGTTTGGCTTTCTGCGAAGCGAAGATGAATCTTGTGTGTATGTCAAAGCCAGTGGGAGTATAGTAAGCTTCCTCGTATTGTATGTCGACGACATACTACTCATAGGAAACGATGTCCCAACCTTGCAGGAAGTCAAGTCCTGGCTTGGGAAATGCTTCGCTATGAAGGACCTCGGAGAAGCCGCTTATATTCTGGGAATAAGAATAGTAAGAAACAGGGAAAAGAGACTGATAGGACTCAGTCAGGATACATACTTGGAAAAGGTACTAAAGCGTTTTAGTATGGAAAATTCCAAGAAAGGGGAGTTGCCAATCCAAAGCAATACCAAGCTGAGTAAGACTCAGAGCCCGAGTACAGAGACAGAGATAGCTGATATGAGCCGAGTACCTTACGCTTCGGCAGTAGGCTCTATCATGTACGCTATGACTTGTACTCGCCCTGATGTGGCCTTCGCTTTAAGCATGGTCAGCAGATATCAAGGGAATCCTGGTAGGGCACATTGGATTGCGGTTAAGAATATTCTTAAGTACCTTCGGAGGACCAAGGGATGGTTTCTAGTCCTCGGTGGGAGTGATGACTTAAGGGTACGAGGGTACAGTGATGCTAGTTTTTAGACGGATCGGGATAACTTCCGATCGCAGTCAGGCTGGGTCTTTACCCTAAATGGAGGAGCAGTGACTTGGAAAAGTTCCAAGCAAGAGACCGTAGCTGATTCAACGTGCGAATCAGAGTATATTGCGGCGAGCGAAGCGTCAAAGGAGGCTATATGGTTGAAGAACTTCATTGGAGACCTTGGAGTTGTGCCATCCATAAAGGAGCCCGTGGAAATTTTCTGTGATAATGAAGGAGCGGTTGCCTTAACCAAGGAACCAAGGGATCATGGCAGATCTCGACATATCGACAGGAAATACCACTTTATTAGACATCGGGTAGAAGAGGGACTCCTCGTTATGAAGAGGGTATCGTCAGAAGATAACCCAGCAGATCCCCTTACAAAGGGACTGAGTAGGGTCAAGCATTTGCAGCACGCTAGGAGCGTAGGGCTGAAGGACGATATTAGTTTAGATTAGATAGGTAGAAAACTTGTAATAGATAATGTCATATTCAACAAATGATGATTAAATAAAGGTGTGTTATTTATAAGAAAGTTTCTATCTTGTGTTGATTATTTATCTATTGTGTCGATTTTGCATGTTTTGACTTCCTGAATAATAAGATTATTCGAACAGTTCACAATCGCTCATATGTTGGAAGTAGATATGAAGGAAGATTGTCATAAATTTGTTTGTAGATTGTCTGAAAAAGTTTTAGACATAGCAAAGGTTTGCTGCAAAGTTTATGAGTGCTTATGAAATTTGTATTGAGCATGGAAATAGACCCACACTTGCTGGTATTACTTCATGAATGTTATCACAAAGTGATCGCAAGATGATAATATCATATAATCTTTAAACCTAGAGATATGGTTATTGTTTGCTAGTTGATTATACATTGATAATGCGAAAACGCATCAGTAACTTGATGTTATAAAACGTATTATTGTGTGTGGTTTAACTAGTAAATGATAAAGGCATATTAGTCAACGTTTTCTGTTCCTTTTATTCTATGAGGATAAAAGCGATATCTCGGCCACTTGATGATTTGGTTTGACTTATGTGCCGGGCCCGGTCAGGATAAAGTTGATGTGTTCAACTGAGTTCTATGTCGAACAAATCAGAAATCAAGAAATAGAATGCTAGACAATAAGTATTGTCAGCATGATATCTAGAACAGAGGATTATACGATCCCTTATCTGAAGGACAGATTATTGGTCAGAGTTGACAGTGGCTATTGAAAGCTACGATTGCTATAGGGTACGGAAGTTATACGTGAGATATAGTTACTAGACTTATCCAAGTGGGAGACTGTTGGATTAGTGTCTAAGTCAGTAACCATATTTGGTATATACTTGACCCGAGTGTGCATGGTCCTTTTGGGTTGCCTTCACCAAAGCAACTTGACAAGGTAATTTGATATGAGAGAGGAGATATCATGATTTATTAATATATTATAAGAATAATATATTAAAGGAGAAATCATATTTATTTAATTAGTATTAGTCATGAATTAATTAGGAATTAATTTGGTGACTAAAAGAGATTAATTAAATAAAAGGGTATAAACTGTCAAATGTGTGATAGTTGAGTTTTGGGCTAGGAAACCTAATGGACTGAGGGGGAACGAAATTATGATGAAGGATCATCATATTTTCGTCCAAAGGCCTCATTCCATAAGGCTCCTTGGGCTGCTTGGTGGCTAAGCTGTCCATTAGGGTTTTGACTGAAACCCTAGCACCCTATAGTATAAATACATGCCCTATGCTTCAATTTGAGGCCACTTGATTCCAAGGAAACCCTAGGGCCGAAATTAGCATCATTCCCTTCTCTCTCTTTGTTGCCTTCTTGCTTCAAGGTGTTTGTGAGCCATTAGAGGCACTACAATTGTGGTGCTTGCTTTCAAGAGTTTAAGAGAGTTCAAGAGATCAAGGAAACTAGTTGTTATTGCTATATAACAACAAAGGTATGTTTACTACACTTCTATGTAATTTTCGAAAATTATAGAAGCATGCCAGGGTTTTATTTCGTGTTCATAAAGTTGTATGTCTTATAGTGAAAACATAGATCCAACTAGGGTTGCATGCACACATAGGATTGTTTGTATAAAACCTAACAGTAAGGACACGTCAACAGGTTCAACAGGAGTTTCCTCCTCAAGTTGAGTGCCAGTGTCAGAGGTTCCTTCATCGCTTTGATCTTGAATTTCTTCAAGTTCAATTTTCCTCCCACTGTCTTCTTGGCCTATCAATTCCTTTTCTCGGAAAACTCCTCTTCTAGCAACGAAGACAACATTGTCACTCGGTCTATAGAAAAGGTAGCCAAAAGACTTCTGCGGATAGCCGATGAAATAACACTTCTCACTACGAGGTTCTAGTTTGTCGTGAGTCTCTCGTCTTACAAAAGCCTCACAACCCCAAACCTTGATATGTGCCAACGAGGGAGCCTTCCCTGTCCACATCTCGTGAGGAGTCTTGGAAACCTTCTTAGTGGGAACTAAGTTAAGTATACGGGCGGCAGTCTCTAAGGCATACCCCCAGAAAGCTATTGGTAACGAAGTCCGACTCATCATAGAACGAACCATGTCCAACAAGGTCTGATTACGTCTCTCAGCCACACCATTCAATTGTGGCGTTCTCGGAGGCGTCAATTGTGAAACGATTCCACATTCTTTTAGATAGTCGTGAAACTCAAGACTTAGGTACTCTCCTCCTCGGTCTGACCGAAGCATCTTGATTTTCCTGCCCAGCTGATTCTCCACTTCATTCTTAAACTCTTTGAACTTTTCAAAGGTTTCCGACTTTTGCTTGATCAAGTAGATATATCCATATCTGCTATAATCATCTGTAAAAGTCACGTAGAAGCGGCAAGCATCCCTTGTGGTGGATCTAAAGGGCCCACACACATCGGTGTGTATGAGATCCAATAAACCCTCACCCCTTTCACAAGTGCCAGTAAAGGGTGACTTGGTCATCTTCCCAAGTAAACAAGACTCACACGTGTCATCGTCCCTAAGGTCGAATGACTCCAACACTCCATCCTTTTGGAGTTGGGCTATGCGTTTCTTGTTGACATGGCCAAGGCGACAATGCCACAAGCATGCTTTGTCTAGTAGACGAATCTATATTCAAAACATTATTTCCAAAATTATCAACAATCATCACTGATTCATAAATCCCATTACAAGGTAATGCATTGAAATAAAAGACACCATTCAAATAAACATTAATAGAACCATTACTATTATCAAAAGAATATCTGAAACCTTGTCTAAACAACCCGTGAAAAGAAATAATGTTTCTTGCCATATCTGGCGAATAACAGCAATTCTCTAAATCTATTCCTAACCCATTACTTAACACTAAAGAATAAACACCGACTTTGGTCACAGGCGACGATCTTCTGTTTCCCATAATCAGGTTCATCTTCCCATGCTCCATCTCCCTACTTCTTTTTAGGCCCTGCAAATCAGAACAAATGTGGTAACCACATCCTGTATCAAGAACCCATGAAGTAGCAAATGATGAGTTATTAGATTTAATAGAATACATACCTGCAAATATGGGCTTGATCTTCCCATCTCTTATGTCCTGCAGATATTGTGGGCAGCTTCGCTTCCAGTGGCCCTTTTGGTGGCAATAGAAGCACTCTGCTTCTTTAGGATCGGAAGAGGGTTTAACGGGGCCTGTTTTGGTCCCACTTGATGACGAACCATCACGGGGTTTCCCCTTATGGTGGCTCTTACATGGAGTCTTCCTCTTTTTACCCTTTCCTTGACCTATCGCCATCACAGGATCCGGCCACAGCAGGTGACGGTGCAACGGATTTGTCTTTGAGGTTGCTCTCAGCAGTCCTCAAGAGTCCTTGGAGCTTGCTCAAGGAGACCTCCTCTTTGTTCATATGGTAGGTCATCCTAAACTGATTGTAGCAGGAGGGCAAGGAGTGGAGGATTATGTCGATAGCCAAATCCTCATCAAACTTAACATTAAGTTTGAGAAGACGATCAACATACCTCTGCATTTTCTGCAAATGAGAGGTTAGGGATTCTCCACTCCCCATCTTAGCGGTGATCATGCTAGTAATGATCTCATAGCGCTCTTGCCTCGCGCTCTGGTGATACCTGTCCAGCAAATCCTGATGCATTTCATATGGATACATGTCCTCATAGGACTTTTGGAGTTCGAGGTTCATGGTGGCCAGCATGATGCAGTGAACTTTCGTGGCATCACGCTCGTGGGCCTCAAAGGCGGCCAATTCCTCAGGAGTAGCAACATCTGGGATGATCTTCTCAAGCTTTTCATCGAGGACATATTCTTTGTCCTCGTAGCGTGTGATCATGCGGATATACCTCATCCACTCGTTGAAGTTTGAACCATCAAATGTCACTTTCTGACACAAGTTCATCAACGAGAATGACCCAGAAGCGTTGTTGTTGTTGTTGTTTGCAGACATCTGAAAAGGAAAGGAACAAAGTTTGATTAGAAATGAATCCCTAATTAAACACCCAAATGAGTAATTAGGGCTAGGATCCAACAACATTATTTACAACTTAGAAAGGGATGCCGTACTCTAAAAGTAAATAATTTGAAGGTAAGTGAATGACGATTCACTAATTCTCACCATGAAAAACGAAAAAGCAATTTAGGTTTTAAATGTATTGAAAACTCCTAGATCTTTGAGATTCATCGAACTTTTCAATGGCATGTTTAAATCTCGATATGCATTTCAAATTTGCGACTGGGATGCCGAGGATCGCAAACAAATTTGTGAATAACCATGCGAATCAACGTGGTGCACTCAATGTCTTTATCACCTAATCAATGTGCCGGTGAACCACACACGCTCCATTGATCTATGACAACCATCGAGTCACCCTTCGCTACCAATGTCATCCCCAAATTGATGTGCCGGTTAACCACACGCGCTCCATCAATGTTTGACAAGGGTACGAAGTGTAATTCCATGGATTAGCATCATTTTCACATTTTACCCTAAAGTAACTAAGAGTGGGAATTTGTAAAACAATGTAGTTACTTTAATATTTCCATTATACTTTTAATGAGGAATTAAGTGCCCTATCCTATCCGTTCGGCTAACGACCCTCCACCAGTCAAGCAAGCGGTAGATGTGAGTGTACATCCATTAAGCGCCATTTTATAGGCAGCAACCTTATACCCACCTTATAGACCGGCTTCGTGAATGAGGCCTACTAGCGATAAGACTAGCTTATTCTTATACATATATAATAATTAATCTTATAATATCATAATTGTATAAGGGTGTATTTTAAAGCATTTCAAAATACTAGTATCTTAATGTGTATTAAAATTTTCGAAAATTAAGGTTATTTAATTTAAAATTTTAAACACCAAAAAAAAAACTTTGATTTAATAATTATCAAAATCAAACAATTAATTTGAACTATTAAATCTTTAAGGTTTATCATAAAATCAAACTATTAATTTATTTAATCCTTTTATCCCCTAGATTTTTTTAAATATATGGAAAGGATAATACAAGATCTTCAATTATCTAGTTTAAACAATTAAATTGATAATCACAAAGATAGCAATATCCAAATCCCTAAAATCCTGGGATCTTATCTTGGGGGGGCAAGGGATTTTCGAAATCCCTAGGGTTTCTTAACCCTAATTTCGAAATTTGGAGGCTAGGCAAAAAGGTTTTAAGAACCCTATCAAAAATCGCCAACTAGGGTTTTGCAACCCTAATTTGCGAAAATCACCAAGCCTTAGGGTTTACTTGCCATAAACCCTAATTTGTCAAATTCATAATATGTATCAAATCCAATTGAAAACAAAAAACCAATGGCTCTGATACCACTGATAGGTTTAATACAAACAATCCTATGTGTGCATGCAACCCTAGTTGGATCTATGTTTTCACTATGAGACATACAACTTTATGAACACAACATAAACCCTGGCATGCTTCTATAATTTTCGAAAATTACATAGAAGTGTAGTAGACATACCTTTGTTGTTATATAGCAATAACAACTAGTTTCCTTGATCTCTTGAACTCTCTTGAACTCTTGAAAGCAAGCACCACAATTGTAGTGCCTCTAATGGCTCACAAACACCTTGAAGCAAGAAGGCAACTAAGAGAGAGAAGGAAATGATGCTAATTTCGGCCCTAGGGTTCCCTTGGAATCAAGTGGCCTCAAATTGAAGCATAGGGCATGTATTTATACTATAGGGTGCTAGGGTTTTAGTCTAAACCCTAATGGACAGCTTAGCCACCAAGCAGCCCAAGGAACCTTATGGAATGAGGCCTTGGACGAAAATATGATGATCCTTCATCATAATTTCGTTCCCCCTTAGTCCATTAGGTTTCCTAGCCCAAAACTCAACTATCACACATTTGACAGTTTATACCCCTTTGTTTAATTAATCTCTTTTAGTCACCAAATTAATTCCTAATTAATTTATGACTAATACTAATTAAATAAATATGATTTCTCCTTTAATATATTATTCTTATAATATATTAATAAATCATAATATCTCCTCTCTTATATCAAATTACCTTGTCAAGTTGCTTTGGTGAAGGCAACCCAAAAGGACCATGCACACTCGGGTCAAGTATATACCAAATATGGTTACTGACTTAGACATTAATCCAACAAATAGGTCTAACACCAAAAGTTTATTTGAAAAGGAAGTGAAACATTGTATGCTACAAAAAGAATGTTTGAATTTAATATGAATGAATTGTTTATTTAATGAGAAACATTAAATAGCACATAATGTTTCGAGAATTTATGAAGTAGTTGTTGAGAATCATTAAGTGTGACTGCGGATTGATTCATCAATGCGGATTGATTCTTCACTGGGATGTATGGACATGCGACTACGGTAGTACAAAATAAGGAACACTTGAAAAAATATCAGAAATAACAAGCAATAAGGACCTAAGAAATACAGGTATGATATATGGTTGCGGTACACAGAGTATACTGAAACCATGTATGATAGATATATTTGACTAGCACCGCAATGGAGACCAGAACTGGTCTTACCTATCAATTCAAAAAGAATTGAGGATCTGAATTCATCATTCCTAACATTTGTAGAAAACTGTAGAGTTTTGTTGCATCAAGTGCCTTTGTAAACACACCCGCAATCTCTTCATGAGATGGTACACAAATTAGTTCAATGTTACCTTTGAGTATATGGTCTTTGATGAAATGGTACCGAAGTTCAATGTGCTTCGTCTTCATATGGTGAATAGGATTATGAGAAATCGCTATAGCACTCTATGAATCACAATAAATCGGTATCCGCGACATTCTATATCCATATTCCATCAGTTGGTTTTTCATCCATAGGACTTGAGAACAACAACTCGCTGCGGCCACGTACTCAGCTTCTGCGGTAGAAAAAGAAACACAATTTTGTTTTCATGAAGACCAGCTAACCAGTCTTCCTCCAAGAAATTAACAACCACTGGAAGTGCTTTTCCTATCCAATCCGCATCCGGCATGATCCGCATTTGTAAAGGCTTGAAGGCTGAAGTCGTTCCCTGTAGGATACCATAGGTTGACAGCTTTACTTCCTTTTAAGTATCTGAAGATCTGTTTGGCTATGGTTAACTGCGATACTTTGGGTTCGGCTTGGTACCTGGCACATAAGCCTATTGCAAAGACAATATCTGGTCTGCTTGCGGTGAGGTGCATCAAAGAACCAATCATTCCTCTATAAGTTTTTTGGTCCACTGGTTCTCCGGAAGGATCTGCAAAAATCTTATATCCGAAGGCCATAGGAACCTTGGCTGAGGAACAATTATCCATTGAGTATTTATTTAGCAGTTCAGAGGTATATTTTTCCTGATGAATGAATATCCCTTGAGGGATTTGTTTCACTTGGAGTCCTAGAAAGAACTTAATCTCTCTATTCATGCTCATTTGGAACTTCTTGGTCATGAGCAATGCAAATTCATCCACCACACCTTGATCTGTTGACCCGAATATGATATCATCCACACAGATTTAAACAAGCATAAGGTGATTACCATTTGTCTTTCGAAACAATGTGGTAACAATCACACCTTAGTTATATCTAGACATGACAAGGAACTCAGAAAGAGTCTCATACCATGCCCTCGGTGCTTGCTTAAGACCATAAACTGCTTTCTCAAGCTTGAAACAATAATCTGGGAAATCAAGACTTTCAAAGCCCGAAGGTTGTTAGAGATAAACCTCTTCTTTCAGTTGACCATTCAGGAACGTGCTTTTTACATCAATTTGATGTACTTTGATATTTTTGTGTGCTTCATACGCTTAGAAGATGTGTATTGCTACCATCCTGGCTAGTGGGTCATATGTTTCATCGTAGTCAACACCTTCTAATTGACTATACCCCATGGCAACTAAACTTGCTTTGTTTTGAATGACTGCACCAGATTCATCGAGTTTCTTTTTGTACTCCCATATTGTTCCAACAACAGTGTGGCCTTTAGGCTTCGGAACGAGTTTCCACACTTTGTTTCTTTCAAATTCTGCTAACTCTTCCTGCATGCCATAGATCCAGTCAGGCTCCAGTAGAGCTTCCTTGATGGATTGGGGCTCGACTGCAAACATAAAGGTTGCATAGTGGCAGTGGTCCGTAAGACCATGAGAAGATCGAGTCTGTATTCCCGCAGATGGGTTTCTGATGATTTGACCCGAAAGGTGTTCTTTTGTCCAGACATGTAAACAAGATTGTTAATGATCAGTAGCTGCGGTGGAAGGAATGTCGACAATATCAGAGGATTCTATGGTTGGATAAGGTAGTTCCCCCTCAACTTGTTAGCAGCCTACAGAAGTGTCTTGGACTTGGACTGAAGGAGTAGGATCAGAATGAGGTTCCCCTTGGAATGCGGATGGGAGTCCCTCTTGAACGGGAGATGGTTCCCATGGGATAAATAATGTGTGATAACTCTTGGATCAGTTCTTGTGTCAATATTTTCTTCTTCATCCGAGTCAGAGGATGCATTTGATGGATTAGAGCCTCTACGGATGGAAACGAGAGTTGCGTCTTCAAGCATTGGAACCTCAATGGTTGTCGTAAGAATCGGAGTAGTGCTTTCCCCCTCAACTGGCGAGGTGGAAGTTCCGTGAGACAAGTCATCAGATATGGAGGGTCCAGAAACTTCTGTGTTGTTGCTAAGCTTCCAGAGACATGAGAATTTCGGACAGTTGAGCAGTCTGTACAGGGTCAAAGAGATCATCATAGTTAACTTCAACTATGTTGAGAGGACCCAAAGAGGCTGGGATGTCACTTTCAGGGATTGCGTTCGTTGCACTCGAAGGAGCAGTGTGCGGACGTAATAATCATCGAATTTAAAATCGAAACTTTCAACTATTAGTCACGTGCGTCTGAAGAGAACTCTGTATGCCACCTTGTTTGTTGAGTAGCCAAGAAATATGCCTTCATCTGACTTCAGTGCAAAATTGTTAAGGTGATCCTTGTTGTTGATTACAAAACATCTACACCCGAATATGTGAAAGAATCGGACATTCGGTTTTCGATTGTTGAGGCCCTCATAAGGTGTTTTGTTGAGACGCTTGCAGACAATGCTTTGGCTTTGGACAAAGCATGTCGTTTCCACTGCTTCGGCCGAGAAGTTGAGAGGAAGGTTTGCAAAGTTGAGCATAGATCTGGCTGCTTCCACCAGAGTACGGTTTCTTCGCTTTACTACTCAGTTCTGTTGCGGTGTGTAGGGACCTGAGAATTTGTGACCGATACCTTTTGACACCAAGAAACTGTTTAAGAGATGATTTGTGAACTCATTTCCATTATCACTTTGGATTCGGCGGACCGGTAATTTGATTTGAATTTCAATCTCTTTGATGAATTTGATCAGAACCTGCAGTGTTTCCGATTTGAGTCTCAGGAAGAAGACCTAAGTGAAACGAGTAAAGTCATCAACTATAACCAGTATGTATTTCTTGTGATGGAGACTTGCTACGGTATATGGACCATAGAGATCAATATACAACAGCTCTAGAGGTTCAGAAATTGATGAATCAATCACCATAGGATGGCTTCCTTTAGACTGTTTTCCACACTCACAGGCTAGGTAGAGATTAACGTTTTTGTACTTCAGAATGGGGAGACCTCAGACGAGTTCTATGGTGACAAGGTTGTTGATATATCTAAAGTTCAAATGAGCTAGCTTGCGGTGCCATAGCCAGCTAACTTTGGATATTGCTTTGGACAAAAAACACAGCTGCGGTTTCCCAATGATCAGAGAGACGTCCAAATGATACATGGTCCCTTCGGACTTAGATTTGATCAAACAGGTGCTTCTATCACTTGCCATTATGTAGCAGTATTCATTATCAAATTCAACCCGATGGCCTACTTTGCATAGTTGGCCTACACTGATGAGATTGTGTTTGAGGCCTTACACGTAAGAAACCTTTTGAATAGAGAAGTTCCATGTAGTAAGCACACCGTAACCTCAGATTATTCCATTCACATTGTTGCTGAATGTGATGTTTCCACCGTTGCATATAGGCCTGAAATCCTGAAGGTATTCTAACCTTCCGGTCATGTGCAAGGATCAGGCACTGTCTATTAACCACTCCTTTTCTTGTTCCTCCTTGCACATTGCCTAAAAATTACACGGTTACTTTGGGCACCCAAACAAGTTTGGAGCCCTGGGTGACAGGTGAGTTTTTCATAGATGTATGAACCGAGGTTGGAGGGACATGTTTCATGTCAATCTTGAGACCTAGACCGGGGTGTTTGTGAACCTTTGGAGGGCTGTGGGATTTTGTAAACTTACGAGGTTTTTGAAAGGTGCGAGGTTGGACTTGAGATGTCCCTTTTTGAATAAAAAGCCAAATGAGAGATTTTTCTCATTCATCCAGACACTATTCTTGGTCAGCGGTCCGGAGGGTGTAAGGTGAGTCTTATGACCAGTCCGAGAATGAGATCTGAAAATGGTGCCCTTAGGATTTGAAAAAGTATGGTTTGAAAGAGTGTGAGCACATGTAAATCTCCTAGGTTGTGTTTTTTTGAAAAGTTGAGGTGACTTGAAAGGTGTTGGAGTTGGTAAAATCCCCTTGCATTTTGGGTCGTCTAAGGAATAGATCTAAAAACCATTACTTTGAAAAGGCTTTACTCTCTTTTGGGTTTGTTAGAAGAGTTTGACATGGTTTTTGGAACTATACATTCCTTTTTGTTCGATTTCTTAATTGCAATGTTTTTTGAAAAGTAATTTGAGAAAACGAGTTTTTCTGGACTCTTATGTTTTGAAATTCTGGCTTGTCTTTTGTTTTTTGAAAAGATTTCTCGTTTTTTATTACGAGATCTAATTCTTCTTTGAAGGCCAGTTTTGCCGGAGTTTTTGGAGAACCACAATCATTGATGTTCAACTGTGGTTTCCTAAAAACCTTTGATTGTTTTTGAAAACGAGGAATTGAGTCATTTGAACTAGAAGGTTCAAGACTCTAAGAGCATTGACCGAAATTCTCTGTGGGCAACTCATGATGAATTAGCTGAATAGTCACTGAGCTCTTGACTGCAGTCTGCGGTAAGGAAGATTGGACTACCGCATAATAAGTCAAAGTTGATTCTTTTGTGGGACACTTAATAGAAGGCAGTTCGAAAGATTGCGGTTCAGGACTGCAGTGAGAGAAACTGCGGTCCGAAGGCAGGGATGGATAGTTCATAAGAACTTTGGGTCCTTCCACAAGGGTTTCCTCATCGACAACTGATGAAGCTTGAGGGTTGGGATAAATTGTGCCAATGATTGGAATTTGATCACATGGATGATCTAAGGTTTTAGGAAGAACTTCCTTGATGACACAATTATTACTCAGATTATGAAGTCTACCGAAATGGACTCTAATGTCTTCAATAAAGGTCTTGTCATTCACTGGGAAGTGAAACTCTCGGTCAGGAGGGACATAGAGACAGTCTTTGTTAAATCGGGGTGATGAGTCCTTTGCGGTGGAGTACCCATTGGACCAACCCAATTGTACGTATTGTCAACGGTTCCATTATTTACAATATTTTCAATCGTCTTGCTTTCATTAAACATTTTTTCAATTAACATGTTCAAATATACAATTTCTTTTTGTACTAAATCCCTTTGATCTAACGCTATTCCTAATTGGGTTTCACATAACATTTTTGCATCCTTCTCTAATCCTAAGTTTCTTTCTAGCATGGAAAATTTGAGTCTTTTGTCTTCTAGACGTCCTCTTACATGGAACATTTCCTAGGACGCTATGGTCTTCTCACCTAGGGATTTGTTATAGTCTGAAAGGACGGCAACACATGTGTCATTAAGGTTGTGAAGGAATGGTTGACAATCATGCATGTTATAATTGAGAGTGTGAATCATCAGTTTTACTTGTTAGACCATGCTCAAAGTTCCGTACTTGGCCATATAGCAGTAGTACTTTTCAAGCTTTGTCGATCCATCTTCGTCCGTAGTTGCTAGCATGCAGATCTTACCCTTGCCCTTGATGTTGAAGTCTTCATCCTCATCACCCGAAGACCATACTTGATGATCTCTTTTCACTTGGGCCACATATGCTCTTCCATTTTCTTTTTCATCCATCTCCCGTGCCATTCGAAGATAAAAGGCTTTGTCTTTCACAGCATTTGCTTTACAACCCTTAGCAAAATAATTTTCTTTGTTTCACTTATGACAAATGACAACATCTTCTTTAACTTCGGTTGAGGGACCAGAGTCAGTTGATTGAGCAGGTTGCAGTACTTCCTTGGCTTGATGAGGGTTTATAGGTTGCGGAGATTGATGAGGGTGTTTTGGGTATCGAGGGTGATTGTTTTGAGGATTGAAGTTTTGGTTAAAGGGTGGCTTAGTGAACTGCTGATTTTTACGAAAGAAGGTTGGAGGTAATCGATTGAACTGCTGACTAACAAGAGCAATAGCATTCTGGAATTCTTCTTCATCATCATACTCTGTGTCAGCCTCGTAAGACTGTGGTGAGTTTTCATAGGAGAGAGAATAGGATTGAGGAGTTATGTTTTGCAGAGCTTAGGCCATAAGTGTAAGTGGCCCTCCGAAGTCAGCACAATCCTTGAGAACGGTTGATTCTTGGGCTTGGAGTTCTCCGTATAGTTTGAAAAGAGAAAGTGATTGAATATTCCTGTCACCTTGGACTATCATCTATGTTGTAGTCCAGTGTTTCCCTAAGCTATTGAGGAATTGGAGATTGGTTTCATGGTTGCTGCGAACAGTTCCAACGTTTGACAACTTGGTAGCAATGAGGTTGAATCTTTTGAAAGAGTCCTCAAGGCTTTCACCTACATGAGCTTTGAAATTATTGAATTCGTTGAGTGCGGTAGTGAGCTTCTTATCTTGTGCCTGCTCAGAACCTTCATACAGGTTCTTGAGAACATCCCAGATCTCTTTGGCTGATTTGCAATTGATGATGATGTCGAAGTTGTAAGGAGCAACTCCACAGGATATTTAATAAAAAGCAGTTGCGACATTTTCCATTTTATCGAGATCATCCTTGGTGGGACGATTCATGGTAGGTTGACCTCCTCCAAGTCTAGCTTGAGCACCGTCGGCTTGAACTGGAGTATGCATGGGGACATGAGGTCCTTCTTCTATAGATCTCCACACATCTTGTCCAAGTCTTCTTAGATATCTTTCCATCCTTTGTGACAAGTGTTGATACTCATTTACCACTAGTATTGGAGCTCTATTCGAACCTCCAACACTATTGGAAACGTTAAGAGATAATGTTTGTGCCATATTTCCTTGTATTGTATTTTTTAAGAGAAATAGGCTTTAGTGGTATAGAAGGATTTTCAAAATCAAAGTTTTGTTTAAAAAGCAACCACTTTGGCTCTGATACCAATTGTTAAGAGAAAAAACTTTTGAGACACACTTGAACAAATTGAACAAATGTTAGAACAAGTTGTATATTGCGGACTAAGTTAATCTCAATGGATCATAAAGCTCAATAATAATTAGAAGTTAGAGTTATTAGATTGTTAGGTGCAGAAATGTAATTGCTGAAAAGTAAGGAAATGTAAATGACAACAAGTTGTATATCAAGTAAACACTAAGCTGATTCGTGACAAGGTTTGCAATCAAACACAAGTCAGTAAGAGTGACCAGCTAAAGTGAAGAAGTCGTAAGGACTTGATCCAAATGAGAGTTTGAGAGTTTAGATGTTAATAGGTGAATATAAGTTCAGATAAATCGTTTAGAGAGAATGTAAGATATGAAAAGTAAGAGATGAGTAAAAGAGAGATGTAAGATATGTATTCAATCAGAACATGAGAGCTCTATATATATAGTCTCGAGGATTACAAGAAAATAAACAAAGTCTAAATCTGTCTTAAGTGGCCATGCAAGGCAAACTGGATAAAGCAATGTAAAGTGAAAAGATAACACATAAAACTAAGTCTATGTTTGATGAAGACAACTACGGATGCGGTTGGTAATTACGGTTGAAAAGCTGAATGTGGATCAAGAGATGGCGTTGGATTGGCTAAGTTTAAGAGGGTCACTTTCTTGCTTCAACACCTTAAAATGCTCATATATCATGCATGGGGTGGTTTTGACGTCCAAGACTCCATTTTTATGAATCCACTCCATTAAAAACACTCAAAGGGACATATATTAGGCTCTGGAGTTCAACAACTCATAAAGCTTCAAGCTTTGGGATCAAAAACCCTAAAATGGACCATATTATGCACAACAAAAAGGATGAGAAAGCTTTGAGATTTATACCTTCAACTGATGCTCCAACCACAGAAAAACTCAGATCTAAAGCCTGGACTCCAACTTTATTCTCTTCAATTCTCCTTCTTCACTCCAAGGATACCACAAGAACACTAAGAAGCTCACAAATAGACACTTAAGCTCAACGAACGAAAATAAGGGTTTTGAGAGGGTTGAGGGCTGCAAATGGTGGCCAGAAATGAGCCCATCATGTTCCTTAAATAGGGACACACCCCACAATTAGGGTTTTCACTCTCAGCCTAGTACGCCCAGCGTACCCTCTAGTACGCCCAACGTACTAGGTGGCCTTCGCATCCAAATCACGCACATGAGTACGCTGAACGAACACACGTGTATGCCCCGCGTACTCAGCTACCACCTTTTCTCAAATAAAGGGCCAAAATTGACAATTACAATAAAACAAGGGCTTATAAGTTATACCTGGGCTGATCCCTGGGTGAGCAGGGGACACCCGACCCTTTTATGGCCCGTCTGGTTGCGGTGAAAGAAAACAGAAAATCCCTTGGGGCAGTCCCTCGCCATATGCCCCTCCTTGCCACATTTTGTAGCAAATTCCTGCCCGACAAGGTCCCTCGTGGGCCTTTTCGCACTTGCTAAAAGTGCGGCCCTTTTGGCCCCCAGCCCTCGAATCAGCGGGCTTAGCCCGCTTAGCCGCCGGCTGTGATTGTGTCGGTCTCCTATCTCTCCCCGGCTGCTCTCCCTCCTCCCTGACTTGAATCTCCAGCTCAATCTCTCTCCTCCTGGAATTGGTATGCAACTCATCCAATGACCGATAAGACGAGTTCGCCACGAACTCTCGAACGTCTCTCCTCAAGATTCTCAAATACCGACTTACACATGCCTGCTCAGTGGACATGTGCTCAGGGCAGAACAATGCCCTCTCCACCTGGGGAACATACTCATCTCGGAACAACTTGGTGAGCCTCTCCCAAGTCACTGCAACATGCTCTACAAGGGTAAAATCAGTCATCACGATCTTCCACCAGTCCTTCGCTCCCAAGTGAAGCTGGTTCAACGTGAACCGGACTCTCAGATGCTCAGGACATGAACATGTATAAAAACACCCCTCAATGTCGGAGATCCATCTCATGGAAGCTATCGGATCCTGCGTCCCAACGAAATATGGTGGCTTTGTGTTGCTGAACTCACGAAACAACAACGAGTCACCTCCTAGTGGCCTATCTACAGCTATGGCCGCGGTGGCTGCAACAGCAGCAGCCTCCGTAACAGCAGTGTATCCCTCATCGAATGTCTTAACCAACGTGGTCTTAATAGACCCAAACATCTTCGGTGTGGCCTCTCGAATAGCTATAGCCACCTCCTCTTGAATGATACTGCATATCTCCTTGTCACTAGCACCACTGTCCCCGGGGTTGTTGCGGGTAATCACCATGGTGTCTCTAAAACACAAACACAAAATCATCAGATACTAGCTCAAAACACATACTCAATTGATTACCCACCCCTATACATTCCTTAGCATCCTAATATTCTTACGTGGGTTGCATACAGATCTGGTGTTTTCAGTAGTACGGGCCCAATACTACCTTCCGCACCAACTTGTAGTCGTCTCAAGTCCACCTCTCAGGATCCTAATTCACAGTACTCTATCCCTCACGGATCTCAGCTACTCTCTCGGTAGATTCCTGAATGCTCATCTAGGTATCTCTCCTAGATTATTCAAATTTTATCTAAAGATTCCTGCTATGTTTCTCTCTACTCAGTACACATATAGAGAAAATAACAGATAAAATCAATCAATAGCATTTCCTAGGCTAAGGCATCAAAAATCAGGCAACTCTAGCCCTAAGATATGAAATACCTAGCCTATCCTCTAGCATGCATCCCTAATATCTCATGAATATCTCATAACACAAATAAGTCAGGGTATTTTGGGAAATCACCGTTCGGGCTCTGGCTGATTGTACAAACTGCTCCAACTAGTTTTTCTCTTAAAACTCTTTCTCATTTTGAAAAATCATTTATTTTGAAATTTTTTCTCCAATACTTAGTTTGAGTCTAGACAAATATGAAGGTACATCTGAATCCCTCAAACCAAGGCTCTGATACCAACTTGTAACACCGTAAATTTTCAAACAAAATTTTCATTTTAAAATCACATAATTCTCATTGACACAATTCACAAAACCCCTAATTATCAAGTTATCAAAAACACATGTCCATAGTTGTTTAAATAAAATCCAGGATCCTCTAAAACATACTCCGCCTCGTGTGTCCAATCAAGCCGACGCCTTCCCCTGATCTTGAGAAGTACCTGAAACACATATCACATAACACGGTAAGCACAAATCTTAGTGAGTTCCCCAAAATACCACATACACAATAACAAGCCTCTCATGGCTATACCTCGGCATGGACCCTCCGGTCATGCGTCTCGGTGAGGACCCTCCAGTCTCATAGCTCGGTGTAGACCCTCCGGTCATGTATCTCAGTGAGGACCCTCCGATCTCACGGTTCGGTGTAGACCCTCCGGTCATGTATCTCAGTGAGGACCATCATGTTCCTTAAATAGGGACACACCCTACAATTAGGGTTTTCGCTTTGATCCTAGTACGCCTAGCGTACCCTCTGGTATTTCGAGCTTACTAGGTGGCCTCCGTGTCCAAATCATGCACATGAGTACGCTGAGTGTACACACGCGTACGTCCCGCGTACTCAGCTACCACCTTTTCTCAAATTAAGGGCCAAACTTGACAATTACAATAAAACAAGGACTTATAAGTTATACCTGGTCTTGGGATGTTACAAGATTTCTCAAGCTTACACACTCTATGGGAAACCTTGCATCAACAAAACCCTCTGGCTGACTCATGTAAACATCTTTAGCCAACTTCGCCTTAAGGAAAGCGGTTTTGACATCTATATGCCAAATTTCATAATCATGAAAACATCTATGGCGAGCATTGTCCTAATATAGTTTATCTTGGTCACTGGTGAGAATGTCTCATCATAGTCAATCCATGGGGTTTGAGTAAAGCCCTTCGCAACCAGTCATGCCTTGAATGTGTGTACATTTCCATCAATGTCGGTCTTCTTCTTGTAGATCCATTTGTAACCAGTTGTCTTTTGAACAAGTACATGATCAACCAAATTCCAAACTTGGTTATCATACATGGACTTGATCTCATTGTCCATTGACTATTTCCACTTCAAAACCTCAGGGCTCGTCATTGATTCCTTGTAGTTAGTTGGTTCTTCCAAGTTTACCAGTATATGATCACTGATAAATGTATCACCATTTGTAGTTATATGGAAACCATATAACTTATGTGGTATACTAACTCTACTAGAATGATGAAGAGGTAATGAACTGTCAACTAGATAAACTAGAATTTCTTCCTCTAGTTGAGTGCTAGTGTCTTCTAAGGTTCCTTTATTGATTAACTCTTGAATCTATCTAAGGTCAATTGTGCTCCCACTGTCCTCGTTACATATGATCTCTCTATCGCGAAAGAATCATCTTCATGCTACAAAGACCACGTTTTCGCTTGGCCTGTAGAAAAAATATTCAAAAGATTTTTGTGGGTAGCCAATGAAAATACACTTCTCATTTATAGCTTCTAGCGTTTCATGATTCTCTCCCTAACGAAAGCTTCACAACCCCAAAATTTGATATGTGCTAACGAGGTAACTTTCCCTATCCACATCTTCTGAGGTGTTTTAGCAACCTTCTTAGTAAGGAAAAGATTGAGGATATGCGCGGTTGTCTCTAAGGCATACCCTCAAATGGAAATGGGAAGAGTGTCTTGACTCATTAAGGAACAAACCATGTCCAACAAGGTCCAATTTCACCTCTTAGCTACACCATTAAGTTGTGGTGTTCTAGGAAGAGTCAGTTGTGATACTATTCCACATTCCTTGAGGTATTCATGGAACTCGATACTAAGACACTCTCTTCCTCTATCTGATCGGAGCATCTTTATCTTCCTGCCTAATTGATTCTCGGCCTTATGTTTAAACTCTTTGAACTTTTCACAGGTTTCTGAGTTATGTTTGATTTAAGTAGATGTAATCATATCTACTATAATCATCTGTAAAGGTTACATAAAACCGAGTAGCATCTCTTGTGGTGGATCTGAAGGTTCCACAGACATCTATGTGTATGAGGTCCAATAATCCTTCACCTCTTTCACACGAACAAGTGAAAGGTGATTTTATCATCTTGCCCAAAAGACAAGATTTGCATTCATCATCTAGTTTTAGGTTAAGTGATTCCAACACTCCATCCTTTTAGGGTTGGGCAATGTGTTTCTTGTCAATGTGCCCAATACGACAATGTCACAAGCATGTATTGTCTAAACCATTAGACGAATCAATGCGAAATAAATTATTGCCTAAGCTATCAGCACAACTCATTGTTTCATAAACACCATTACAAGGTAAAACTTCAAATATAAAAAATGTCATTTTTATAAACCAAAATTGAACCAATCACATCATTAAATGAGTAACGAAAAACTTGTCAGAACAATGCATGAAATGTAATAATGTTTCACGTCATTTCTGACGAATAGCAACTATCTATCAAATCTAAATTAACATCACTACTAGCACTAGATGATAAGTCCCAATCTTGTAAAGAGGAGAAGATCGCTTATTTCCCATGATAAATTCATCCTCCCATGCTGTACCTCCTTACTTTCTTTTAGCCCCTACAAATCAGAACAAATGTGAAAACCACCTCCTGTATCGAGGACCCAAGAACGAATAGATTGTGAGTTATTAGTTTGAAGAGTGTATATACCTGCTAACAATGGTTTCACCTTGCCATCCTTGATGTCTTGCAAGTACTTAGGGTAGCTCCTCTTCCAATGACCCTTGTCATTGAAATAGTAACAAGTGGCCTCTTTGAAGTCACTAACAGGTGGAACGTCCGAGTTGGGCCTTGCCTTTGGTCCATTGCTAGATGACCCTGTTTGGGCCTTCTTTTTCCTATTAGATTTGGGAGCAGCCTTCCTCTCATTCCCTTTTCTTTTCCCAATTGTGAGAACAGGAGCGCTAGAAGTACTAGTAGGCACTTGATTCTTTCCCTTCATTCCCAACTAAGCAGTCTGCAGCAAGTTGTGGAGTTGGGCCAATGTGGTTTCCGTGTTGTTCAAATGATAGGCCAATATGAACTAATCATAAAAACATGGCAAGGAGTTCAAGACTGTGTCAATGGCCAACTCCTCATCGAAATGTACATTAAGCCTAGCAAGGCGTTCCACGTATCTTTGCATTCTCTGTACATGGTTGCACACATATTCTCCCTCTTTCATCTTGCAAGCCATGAGAGCTTTGACCACCTAATATTTCTCTTGACGGGCTCTCTTATGGTACTTTTTCATAAGGTCATTATCCATCTCATATGGCCAGTAGTCCTTATAGAACCTCTGCAATTCGGGAGCCATTGTAGCAATCATGATGCAAGCAACTTTTGTTGCATTATCGTAGTGTTTCTTGTAGGAAGCTAGTTGTTCATGAGTAGTAGTGGCTTCATTGATCTCAACAAGTTTTTCTTCAAGGACATACTCTTTTCCCTCAAATCAAATAGTCGTCTTGATATTATGTATCCAATCATTGTAGTTGGTGCCATCAAAGGTCACCTTGGACACGATAGAGAGTATGGGGAAACCAAGTGGTGGGTAGACGACGATGGAGCAAAAACATCACCAAGAGTAGACATCTAAAGAGGAAAGGATAGTTTTAGTTAGACGACAATAATCCTTAATATTTTAACTCATAATAAATGATTAAGGATATGATCCAATATAACAATTCACAACTAAGTAAAGGGATGTCGTAATCTTATTGCGAATTTATGAACGTAGGTAAAAGCAATTTACCAATTTCAAACTATGAAATTCCTAGATCTTTTGAGATTCATTGAATCTATAGTTGGCATGTTTAATCTTAGATTATGCTCTTCTATTTGTGACCAGGTTACCGAGGATCACAAACAAGATGTGAATAATCATACAAATATGTTTAGCACGCTCGATGTCATTTATCATCTCATGTTAATATGTCGGTTAACCACACGCGCTCCATTAATCAATGATAATTTTCGAGATTCCCATTATTAATCTTTATAGTCACTATTAGTGTTCCGGCTAACCGCACACGCTCCACTAACTACTATAAAGTATAATGTACAATTTTATGGATCAGCATACTTTTCATATTTTTCCTAAAGTAACTAAGAGTGGGATTTTAAAAAATGGTTTAGTTACTTTAATAGTATTATAATTTTAATGAAGTTAATTTCATATCAGATCCGTTCTGCTAACAACTCTCCACCAAACAAGGATGCGGTGGGTGAGAGTGGAAACACAATCAACTACCATTTTATAGGCAGTTTCCTTATACCACCTTATAGTTCGGCTTCATGAATGAGGCATACTGGAGATCCGACTGACTTAGTTTTATACGTATAGTAATTATCTTTTAATATTATATATAAGGTATAAGGTGTATGTTCAAACTTTTTTCAAAAATACTAGGTTTAATTTTCAAAATTCAAAATTAACAAATAATTAATTCAATTTAAACTAAACCATAAGGATTAAACAATTTATTAACCATTAAACAGTTAATCAAATAAATTTTAATCCTAATCCAATACCCTGTTATTTCGAAATAAGGTTTTGGGATTTACCAAATAGTAATTAACCAATTTCAAGACATTTAAAACTAATAATTATCAAAACAAGGAAACCCTACCAAACCCTAGCAATTTCAAAAATGAAGAAGGAGGCTAGGGTTTCTAAAAACCCTTGCCCAAATCGAAAACCATCAAAAAGGTTTTTGATCTTATTCAACTTTATGCAAGATCACAGAGAAGAACCACTCTAATACCATTGATGGGTTTTTATAGATAACAAAAATCATATTTTTGGCGGGAAACCTATAACCCTAAGTTCGCATACACCCTAAAGGATATATGTTGTCACTATGATATGAACCCAACAATTTGAATTTAAGAACCCTAAAGTACATTGCTATTTTCAATTTAGGAGAAAGGATAATATAAATCATACCTTTTAGTTTATTATTGTAAATAAACTATTAATCCTTTGTTGTAGAACTTTAGAAGGCCAGTACCAGAAATCGCGTGCCTTTGATGGCTCACACCCAAACCCTAGCAGTTGGAGGCTATTGAAGATAGAGGATATGGAGGTATGATTTTCGGCTCTTAGGATCTCTAGGAAGAAGCAAAATCTAAAAATCATACGCCTTGGGTATTTATAGGGCTTAAGGAGGTGTATAAAAGGTAGTTACCTTAAGGATAACTATAACCCTTTTTCCCCCAAGCAACCCTAAGCTTCCTAGAAGATCTATAAAAGCCCCATAAAACCTATCTAGAACCCTCCCTTCTCCTAGCGAGGTTCTAGAATCAGTCAATGTTCAACTTTTGGATATTGACACTTTTAGTTCTTCTACTTTTAATTAATCCAATTAATCTGAAAATTAATTCCAATTAATTTCTTATTAATTTATAATTAAACAATATAATTTCGAATTAATATAATTTTCTTAAAACATATTAATAAATTATTTTTTTTGATTTCTAATTAATTTATTAATCATATAATAAATTAATAAACCAATCTCTCTCTCCAAATAACATTCTAGTCTCTTACTAGGTTTGAGGGCAACCCAAAAGAAATTTGCTAATAATTTAAGTCTATATTAATTTAGTTAGTGGTTTAGACACCTAATCCAACACTGTATTGGACACAGATTGCCTTTAGTGTAAGTCTGGATTAGTTATATTGAACTTGTAAAAAGGTGTTTAGTTCCCAATAAGTTGGACATTAGATAGGTCTCTAGCTGGGGGAGAGTGCAAGATTAGATAGCAAAGTGTCATATTCATCCTCTTTCTTGGATGACCATAAATGGTGAGTACAGATCAGACAACTGGCAAGTATGTCTGGGCCATCGACCAGAGTAGATGATAACATTTGACTATCCTAGGCGATCTATTGAATTACGTTACTAGCATGGACTTATAACCCATGGACGTAGATAAAATGGGATACCATATTTATCAAATCTCTGAATATTGGTTGCCTTTACATGACTTACACTGGTCAAGGACTCCCCTAGCATTGTAGTCAAATAGTTGCTCAAACGATTTATCAGGTTGGATGATTCCTCAAGATAATTGTTACTTTAGGATATGTGAGGATCGGTTGGGATGGGTATTTGGTCTTAGTTCATATTTTATATATATAATTTGACATTATCATTTGCAAGAATGATATTCTATATTATCAATAAATTATTACGGGCTAGAAAACCCTATGAATCTCACCTGGTTCTCCTAAACCTGACCCACTCATTTTATGCATCATGTTGGTGATTTGTTGTCATCAATATTATTTAAGTGTAATGGGATTACTTTGTTGACCAAATGTGATCTTGATAAATATTAAACAAGTAAGGAAGGTGTGGAGTACACACTTGTTTAAGTTTGATCAAGTTTTCAAAGTACACTGTCATTTAGGGGCGAAGCCCCTAAACAAACAGGGGTCCGGGGGCAGCACCCCTGGGAGCGGGGTCCAAGGGGTGGCAGCCCCTGGCGGGGTCCAAGGGGCAGAGCCTCTGGCTGGGGTCGAATTTTTATAGGGTATGTTGCTATATAAAAAATGCATAAGAAAATCGTATTTTCAGAGAATTGACTATTGTTTGACCCTTATCCAAACTTCCGTTTTATGTCAGTTTTTATAGTTTATGACAGTTAGAAACTGTCATATGACAGTTTTCAAACAAATATCATAAATTCGGTTTTGGTCTCATTTTTCTGGTACAGACGAAACTATCATCAAAGCATTCTAAATTCTTGTCTCTCTAAGTCTTATCCGATTAAAAAATATTGGGAGTACCACCCAAATGCTTTAATTTGAAAGTGTTTTACACAATTCTCAGAATTCCAAGCCTTACTATACCCCAATTTCTAACAAAGATTAAAGCATTTATGTGATCATGACAAGTGGTGATTCTGTGAAGGAAATGACTAGTAAGTTTAAAAAGCTGAACAAGTTTGAAGGGCAAGATTTTCGTAGATGGCAGAAGAAGATGAAGTTTCTCCTTACCACTCTGAAAGTGGTGTATGTTCTGAGTACACCCATGCCAGTCTTACCAAAATCTGTTGAAGATGAAACTTTGGAGGCAACAAGAGTGGGAAAATGACGATTACATATGTCGTGGTCATATTCTCAATGGTATGTCTGACTCTCTTTTTGATATCTATCAAAATTTCGAATATGCAAAAGAACTATGGGATTCTCTTGAATCCAAGTATATGGTTGAAGATGCTTCTAGCAAGAAGTTTCTTGTTAGTAACTTTATGGGTTACAAGATGATTGACTCCAGGCCTGTTATGGAACAATACCATGAAATCTTAAGGGTCCTGGGATAGTTTGCTCAACACAATCTGAAAATGGATGAAGCCATTGTTGTGGCTATGATCATTGACAAACTGCCCCCTTCCTGGAAGGATTTTAAACATAATCTGAAACATAACAAAGAGGAATTGACTTTGACTCAACTTTGAAGCCATTTACGGATTGAATAGTCCTGAAGGACTCAAGAACTTGATAACAATCCCTAAGGCAAGAACCAAGTTGGTTCCTCTTCTGTGAACATGGTGGATGGAGAAGGATCAAAGAATCAAAAGAAGTCTAATGGAAAAAGGAAGTTTAAAGGAAAGGATGACACGTCTTCCAACAAGAAGGATAAAGTGGTGTGTTGGAATTGTAACAAACCGGGTCACTTCAAGAAAGATTGTCATTTGCGTAAAGTGAACAAGGATGGTGCAGGACCAAGTGGATCCAAGGATCCAGAAAAGCAACAAGGTCAGACTTCTGTTTTCATGAAGAATTTTAACTACATTTAGAATTATATTTCTGTGATTTCTGAAGCATTTTATGTGCAGGATGATAAAGTTGCATGGTGGGTTGATTCGGGAGCAACAAGTCATGTTTGTAAAGATCTATATTGGTTCAAGGAATTTCAACCAATTGATGATGGATTTGTTGTGAAAATAGGAAATGTTGCAACTGAACCAATCAAGGGCATAGGATCTGTTTTACTTACTTTTACTTCTGGGAAATATTTGTGTTTGAACAATGTTTTATATGTTCCAGGGATTCGTAAGAATCTTGTGTCTGAAATTGTATTAAATAATTGTGGTTACAAACAAGTGTTAGAAAGTGACAAGTATATCTTGTCAAGACATGGTTCTTTTATGGGATTTGGCTATATATGTAATGGAATGATTAGGCTTAATATTAATTATCCTTCTATTGATAATTCTGCTTGCATGGTTTCTAGTAGTACTAGCAATAATTTTCATAAATCTGAATTATGGCATGCTAGACTAGGACACATTCATTACAAGAGATTAAAAGACATGTCTAAAATGAGTTTAATTCCTGCTTTTGATATGCAAAATAATGAAAAATGTAAAACATGTATGCTAACTAAAATCACTAGACAACCTTTCAAAGATATTGTTAGGGAAAGCAAGGTGTTGGATCTTATACATAGTGATTTATGTGATTTCCATGCAACACCTTCCCTTGGAAACAAGAAGTATGTTTTTACTTTTATTGATGATGCATCTAGATATTGTTATATCTATTTAAAATATATAAACAACAAGTTGAGCTTCATAAAAATGAATTAATAAAAGTATTGCATACTAATAGAGGTGGTGAGTATTATGATCCACTTTATTTTGAAGCAACTACATGTTACATCTTGAATAGAACTCCAAATAAAAGGAGTAAGTATACTCCTTATGAACTTTGGTGTAAAAGGTACCAAATTTGAGTTATCTCAAAGTTTGGGGTTGTAGAGCAGTTGTAAGGCTCACTAAACCCAAAAGGAAAACGTTGGGGTGAGAGAGGTATAGATTGTATCTTTATTGGATATGCTGAGAATTCCAAAGCATATAGATTCTATGTTTTAGAATCTAATGACTTTGTGTCTGTAAACACAATGATAGAGTCAAGAGATGCTATTTTTGATGAAGAAAGATTTACATCTATACCTAGACCAAGGGGCATGATTCATCAATCTTCCAGCAAGAGTGCTACTCAAGCTGAAGATGTTTATGGTGGTGCAAGTTCTGTAACCAAACCTAGGAAAAGCACCAGAGCTAGAAAAGATAAGTCTTTTGGATCTGATTTTCAACTATATTTAGTTGAAGGAACAAGGAATGAGACTATTTCTCAACATCAATATTGTTTTAATATTGAAGAGGATCCAAAGACTTTCAGTGAAGCTATGGCTTCTAGGGATGTACATTTTTGGAAATAGACAATTCATGATGAGATTGATTCTATCATGCATAACAATACTTGGGTATTGGTTGATTTACCTCCTGGTTGCAAGGCATTAGGATGTAAATGGATCCTCAAAAGAAAAATGAAGGTGGATGGCACAATAGATAAGTATAAATCCAGATTGGTTATCCAAGGCTTTAGACAAAAGGAAGGCATTGATTTCTTTGATACTTATGCTCCTGTTGCCAGAATTTATACTATTAGATTATTATTAGCTCTTGCATCTATACATAATCTTGTGATTCACCAAATGGATGTGAAAACTGCATTCTTGAATGGTGACTTGGATGAGGAAATATACATGAAACAACCTGAAGGGTTTGTGATTCCTGGAAATGAACACAAAGTGTGCAAGTTGAAGAAATCATTATATGGTTTGAAACAAGCACCAAAAAAATGGCATCAAAAGTTTGATGATGTTGTCTTGTCTAATGGTTTTGCACTAAACCAAGCTGACAAGTGTGTATATAACAAATTTGATACTTCTGGTAAAGGAGTCATGATTTGCTTATATGTAGATGATATGTTGATTTTTGGTACTGATTTAGAAGAAGTTGATAAAACCAAGAAATTCTTATCATCTAGTTTTGATATGAAAGACATGGGGAAGGCTGAAGTAATTCTTGGTATAAGAATTAGAAAAGGAAACGATGGGATTTCAATTTCTCAATCTCATTATATTGAGAAGATATTGAAAAAGTTTAATTTTGAGAATTGTTCTCCTGTTAGCACTCCTATAGATCCTAGTCTTAAGCTTCTACCTAATAAAGGATCTCTAGTGTCTCAACTAGAATACTGAAGGGCTATTGGTTATCTAATGTATGCCATGATTAGTATTAGGCCTGATATAGCATATGCTGTGGGAAGGATTAGTAGATATACTAGTAATCCTAGTTCACATCATTGGAAAGCCGTGAGTAGAGTATTCAAGTACTTAAAAGGGACTATGAATTATGGTTTAACTTATAGTGGATATCCTTCTATTTTAGAAGGTTATTCAGATGCCAGTTGGATTAACAACTTAGAGGATCACTCCTCTACTAGTGATTGGGTGTTTCTTCTTGGAGGAGGTGCCATTTCTTGGGCATCTAAGAAACAGACTTGTATTACTAACTCAACCATGGAGTCTGAATTTGTTGCTTTGTCTGCTGCTGGTAAAGAAGCTGAGTGGCTAAGGAATTTTATTTATGAAATTCCATTATGGCCCAAACCGATATCTACCATTTCTATCAGATGTGATAGTGTTGGAACCTTGGCTAAGGCTTATAGTCAAGTGTACAATTGAAAGTCTATACATTTAGGTGTTAGACATAGCATGATTCGTGAGCTCATCATGACTGGTGTGATATCTGTGGAATTTGTAAGAACTCAGTTGAATTTAGCCGATCATCTAACCAAAGGGTTAGCAAGAGATCTTGTGCACAAGGCGGTTGTAGGGATGGGTTTAAAGTCCACTTAAAATCTTTTATATTGAGATACCCAATTCCCATCTAATGTGATATTAGATGTTGAATTCAATGTGGAAAGCTTGATATTTGAATATTGGAACACATTATTGTCATCATCCCAGGGTATGTGTTCAGTACTGCAAGTAAAGGAGGTTGAATTTATATTCTTAATAGTTCTTTTGAAAAATGGCATTTGCAGGTGCAAGAATAAAAGGACTACCTATATAAGCATGAAGTTTAGCTGCTTCAAGAAGTTCGGACTTGGCTTTGATATGCTTATTGAAGGATGGGACACAAGCTAGTAAAATATAGTGTCAAGTTAGAACTTATGAGATTGTAAACTGTTGTGTGTATAATCTTCAAGGATTCACTATAGATAGAAAGGGTTCAATCCTTAGTGACACCCTGATATTCGAATATTTGGATTGTGTAATATACTAAGGTGAAATTCAATCGTCACGATATTTCATTTATGCATCAGTTTGTTGGTGTTATGTTTCATTTTAAATTAATCAAGATTACACTTAAATAGGGGAGGTTTGTTGGTGATTTGTTGTCATCAATATTATTTAAGTGTAATGGGATTACTTTGTTGACCAAATGTGATGTTGATAAATATTAAACAAGTAAGGAAGGTGTGGAGTACACACTTGTTTAAGTTTGATCAAGTTTTCAAAGTACACTGTCATTTAGGGGCCAAGCCCCTAAACGAACGGGGGTTCGGGGGCAGCGCCCCTGGGAGCAGGGTCCAAGGGGCACCCATTGTTTGACCCTTATCCAAACTTCCGTTTTATGTTAGTTTTTATAGTTTATGACAGTTAGAAACTGTCATATGACAGTTTTCAGACAAAGATCATAAATTCGGTTTTGGTCTCATTTTTCTGGTACAGACGAAACTATCATAAAAGCATTCTAAATTCTTGTCTTTCTGAGTCTTATCCGATTAAAGAATATTGGGAGTACCACCCAAATGCTTTAATCTGAAAGTGTTTTACACAATTCTCAAAATTCCAAGCCTTACTATACCCCAATTTCTAACACATCATAGGTAGTGGATGTAAGGCTGTCGATGTCTAGTTAGGATGTTGAGTGGAATAAAGAGATGTGACTGTAATAAGTAGTTTCAAGACCATTTAATATTTATGTTGTAATGTATGTTTGGATATGAACACTGACATCCTCAAAGTTTTAAATAAATGAAATAACTTTTGTTATCTCAAAAAAAATTTGTTTAACTGGGAATTTCCGCATCTCAATTTTATAAAGCATAAAGAAAATGTTTTAATTGGTTATAAAAAAAAATGGGAGATGTCACAGTAGCATATCCCATAAGAAATATGCAATTAAGCGTGCCCGGGAGAGAACAATTTAGGGATGGCTGACCCCCTGGGAAGTTTTCATGTCGGGATCCCAAATCGGACAATATTGTGATACGTACTAGAGGGAGATGTTACAACAATGTTTCCGAAATTGTTTTAATCAGTCCTTAAACTTTTTGTGGTTGTATAGGGGCATAAGATGGATTTTGTTGGGTCTAAATAGTCACTTTGGAAAAAATGAAGGGGTAAACCGATTACTCCTTACCATATTACTAAAATAATATGTCATATAGACACTTCCTTTAACCTTCTTATCCTTCCATCGATGTTCACTTCTCATCTTCCTCTTCTCCCTTTCTCTTCTCCATTTACTAAATACATCAGATGGGTTAAGTTTGTGTATTGTGTGTTTTATGGCGGTCTACAATTGCAACTATGCACCAACAAATGGAGACGAAAGCATCAATCCAGACATGGTTGTAATTTATGGTTGCAAGCCTCTTGTGGAAGGTTTCGTCGCCTGCGACGATTGTGAAAGTGGTCAAGGGATGGCCGATGATGGCAGTAGTTAACCACTTAAAGTTCTAATTGGTTTTTGTACGTGAAATCGGATTTACAAATCTAGGTTTTTTATTTATTTGTAATTAGGTTCATATAAGTTTCTTCGATTTTGTTATTTCTCTTGAATTGGGAATCATCACGACTAACTTCGTCTCCTTCTGCAATACAATCGATTCCTCTTAATAACTTCGATATTTTGATTCTGGCTCCACCGTGAGCATATTGCATGGAGTTTGTAATGTCCATTCCCCCATTATTCAACTTCCAAAACATCTTCAAACAAATCCATCATCTATAGTTTTCTAGTGAAGAGCTCAAGAAATCCTTTTTCCCTTTCCCGTTCATTAGAATAATATTTTGATTTCAATTCGAAAAGGGTTTTGTTACTTTTAATAAAGATTCATAAGCAATTAGGTTTTCAGGCAATGAACATCACCGAACAACTGTATCTCGTGAAGAAGACGACTATGTTTCAGATTCTTGTTCCGATATCCGCCTGGTTCGTATAATGCATTTTGGTTGAGGGCATTAGGATCAAATCTAATGTTATAGATATTATGTTTAGGTTTGAATTCGAATCTGAATGGTTGTCTGTGAGTTAGAGTGTATCCACTTGGTCTGGTTTAATTACGTGGCACATGAAAAATTACATGAAACTGATTATAGTAGGTTAGAGAGACCAAAAAAGCAAGTTCAACTCACCTTATACCCGCATAAAACAAGAAAAATAGTTTTGGATCATATTAGACTAAATCTGGAAACATTGTTGGACTACAATGTCATATATATATATATATATATATATATATATATATATATATATATATATATATATATAGAGAGAGAGAGAGAGAGAAAAAAATAGTTTTGGATCATATTAGACTAAATCTGGAAACATTGTTGGACTACAATGTCATATATATATATATATATATATATATATATATATATATATATATATATATATATATATATATATATGTATATATATATATATAGAGAGAGAGAGAGAGAAATAGTTTTGGATCATATTAGACTAAATCTGGAAACATTGTTGGACTACAATGTCATATATATATATATATATATATATATATATATATATATATATATATATATATATATAAAAGAGAGAGAGAGAGAGTAGTTGTCACATTATTGAGTTAGAATCGTTTGTTTTAGAATATAACATTGACATGCATATTAAATAGTCATTTATTTATATCTTGAAATTCGAATATTTCTTTGCTTAGTCGATTATAAATGATAATAAACGGAATCAAACAAGTTTAGATGAGATTATCAATTAAATAATAAGAAAAACAGATACTACAAATTAAATTGAATAAATATTAGAAATGTATTATTACATGTTAATTCTTATATTAACAAGTTTCAACATGTAATAATTCAATATATAATGTGGTCTTTTAGTACTTTACTAAAATTATCTAATTCTCTATACAAAGTATTTAAATAAACTATGGTATTAGTTAAAATATTGAAGCGGTTAATTTTCGTTTTCACATGTATTTTCTTACTATAGATAGGGACCACCATCGGTGCTACAAATTTATTCAAAGGGTGGTCTCTCTCGAATAGACCATTTGGGTTGGCGGTAGTGACGTGACTGGCGGTACCGCCGTGGAGATTGCACCGAGCAAAAAATGGACGGCGGCTTGGCTCTTTGGCGGGTTATGCAACCCGATCTCATTCCCCTCTCTCTTTATTCTCTCCTTATATTTTCTTGTATAAATATGTTTTTATATACTTATCATAATAAAAAATAAAAAATGAAGCCATCTTTTTAAGCATAATGATGTCACATATCATTTCGTTAGTATTTTTTATTTTTTATTTCAGTTGATATAAATCTCATATTTTAAGAAATTAAAAATTTTAAAATTTTAATTAAGGAATAATAAATCGTAATAAAATCTGAAAATTATTTTGAATTTAAAATTTAACAACAAATTAGGAATGTGATATATATATATATATATATATATATATATATATATATATATATATATATATATATATATATATATATATATATAGGTTCAATTGAGAAAATAAAAAAGGTTGAATGGGGGAATCATTCTCAGCCACTCATTTATCTAATATGTTCAAATTAAAAAAAATACGCGTGTCCATTTTCATTAAGGGTATCTTTGTAAATTAGCAACTTTTTTTACATAGAACTTACCTGTTCGTGTTATCAGGTTCCAATTTGATGATATATTTATATCGTTTGAATTGGATATGAGGAATTCATTATCAAGATTATTTTCTTTATATAACTTGTTAGCAATTATACGTTTTTATTCCATTAATCGTGAAGTTTTGCATCTGTGTTTCAGTTTTCTACTTCTTTATCAGCTTCCGATTTGATCAGGTATGTATATCGTTTGAATCGGATAGATCAGAGTTATTTATATAACTCGTTAGCAATTATACGTTTTCATTTAATTAATCGTGAAGTTTCGCATCTTTGTTTCAGTTTTATACTTCGTTTTGAGTTTTCGATTTGATCATGTATGTATATCGTTTGAATCGGATGGATCGGAGTTCATTATCAAGATTATTGCTTTTTATAATTTATTTTGAATTATGCTTATTATATTCCTTTTGGAGTTGTTTCATCGGAGTTCATTATCAAGATTATCAAGTTTCGAATATGTATTGGAGTTATTTCATCGGATTTTTGTTAAGTAGTTTGAGATATTTATTTCATCAGTTATATCGTTGTAGTTTTTACGTTCTATACTGAGAGAGATTGCTTAATTACATTATATGATCATATATGATTTAAGTTTCTTTCAGATATTTTGTACGTTGAGGTGAGATATATTTGAAATTAACCAGGTTTTCATATTTATGACTTTTTTTGTGAGATATATTCGATATATTCGATATTAAGATTGTTTTTGTTTATTTATATAGATCATTTGGTGTATTATGTCGAATTCTAGTGTTATTGATGGTGATTTGTATTCTTCTATGAGTGAGAGTGAAGAAGAAGATGTTGAGAACTCATTTTTTGAAGGTATCAGTTATTGAATTATTTTGTTGTTTTTAATTTTATTGATTATCATTTATTTACATATAAATATGTTAATATGAATAAATTGTTGTCTTATTCATATATGAATAAACGTGCGATAATTGTAATTTCGAATTTATTATTTTTTTCGTTTTATTCATATATGAATAAGTTATGTTTTATTTACATATGAATATGTTAAAATGAATAAATTGTTGTCATATTCATATTATGAATAAACGTGTATTAATTGTAATTTCGAATTTATTATTTTTTTCGTTTTATTCATATATGAATAAGTTATGTTTTATTTTATATATTTTTGAATCCTCATGAATTTTATGTATTCATATATGAATGTTTTATTCATATATGAATGATTTTTGTTTTATTTATATGAGTTTTATGTATTCATATATATTATTGTTTTATTCATGCATTATTATTTTAGGTGGTGAATCTTCAAGTTCAGTACATGATGCACAATATTTTGATGATATAATTGGAGAACATGTCTATAAGCCAGATGTACATGTTCAACTTATTCCTTTTAAGGGTTTAATCTTCAAATCATTAAAGTTGGCTATCAAAATGTATTCTGAGTATGCTGAAATTGGTGGTTTTGATGTTAGACTGAGCACACAGTCAAGGTTTGATAACAAGATTATAAAGAAGAAACATGTTATATGTAATCGTGGTGGTAAATAGAAAAAGAAATCTTGTGACACATTAGGTACAAGTGGTGTTAGAAGGAAACAAAATTCAAATTCAAGAGCTATTGGTTGTCAAGCAAAGATTATATTTGAATCTGTGTATGGAACTCCAAATTATAAAGTTTTTCAGTTTGATGAACTTCACGACCATCCACTTGAGAAGAGAAGTGATTTAAAAAAGGTGAGACAAATGTCATATTCAGAAAAAGAGTTTATTGTGCGTGCTTCCACATCAAAAATAGGTCCAACTATGGCTCATAAGTTGAGGGCAAGTCTGAGAGGTGGGTATGAGTTTGTAAAGCCCAAAGTAGTTGACTATAAAAATTTAAGGAGAGATATCAACAGGGTTATTGGTTATAAAGATGCCCAAATGATAGTAAACACAATGAATGGCCGTCGAGCTCACTATCCAAATTACTCATTTGAGTTTAATTGTCAAGATGATGTTTTGGACTGTATGTTTTGGGCTGATGAAATAGAGAAGGCATATTATGCTGAATTTGGTGATGTTATCTCGTTTGATGCGACTTTCCGAACAAACAAGTAAGTTATTTTATCTACTTTTGTTTATAGATTATTCATATATGAATATTTTTATATTCACTTATTAATACATCAAAAATTGACTCTAATGAACATTTTTTTTGTGTGTTAGGTATCGAATGGTTTTTGTTCCGTTTACTGCTATTGACCATCATAAAAAATCGGTTACTGTTGGATCTAGGTTGCTAAGCAATGAAAGCATTGAGTCTTACTCTTAGTTGATTAAAGCATTTCTTAAAACTCATGGGAAAGAACCAACACTTGTTTTAACTGATCAAGATGCTGCAATAAAACAAGCTGTTGAGAATGTGTTTCGTAATTCAAAGCACCGATTATGTATGTGGCATATAATGAAAAAGTTGAAAAAAAAGGTATTATTTTAATATATTTCAAATATATTACTTATTAGTATATTCATTTATGAATATTGATTGTTATTTTACTTATTATTATTTATTCATTTATGAATATTTTTGTTTTAATACAGATATCAGATGATTTATTTACAAACACAGACTTTAGAAAAAGGTTTTCGAAGCTTGTTTGGGACATTAATATGAAACCTGATGTTTTTGAAGTGAAGTGGGGTTTGCTTATGAAGGAATTCAATCTTGAATACACAAGATGGTTTGAAGAAGACTACATCGAGGTCAGAGAGTATGAATTCATTCTTTAATACATATTCAGAAAGTGGGAACTTACTTTTGAATTTCATGATGAATTACGACACTGCCATTCAAAAGCAAAGGAATACTCAACGAGAGCTTGATAGGGCATCAAAGAAAGCATCATATAAAATGCAAACACCTCGAGAAATAGAACTGCAAGCATCAAAGGTTTATACAAGTACATTATTTTTTGAGGTGCAAAAAGAAATATATAAAGCATGTTTTTTCTGTACGTACTCATATGTTGGTATTGAAGATGGTTGGGAAGTTTACATTGTGTAGCACAACATCAGTAAAAGTGATTTTAAAAATGAATTTAAGGTAATTTTACTTGTTTTTTTTATGAAAAATGTAATAATATTCATATATGAATATGATAATATTCATATATGAATATCAATATTCATATATGAATATTATATGAATATATGAATATATATGAGTGTTGATATGAGTAGTCTTATATGAATGTAAATGTGTAAATTTTGTTTTTGTATAAGGTTGAAATAAAAGCTGAAGAGAAAGAAATAAATTGTAGTTGTGAACATTTTAAGTGTATGGGTGTTTTATGCAGACATGCTTTTACAATAATGATGAGATGTGGTGTTAAAGAAATTCCTGAAAGGTACATTTTGAAGAGATGGAGAAAGGATGTGATATCAAGAAATTATCGTTTTAGTTCTGTTCAATCCGATTCAGGTGATTGTGAGAATGTAAAGCTAGTCAATGATTCATATTATAGTTTTGAATCATATTTGGATATTGTAAGAGATGACAAAAAGAGATTGACTTTGTTTGCTGAGAAACAACAAATGTTGTTGAAGGAATTTGAGAGTGATTATATTTCTCCTGGATTGAAAAGCAAGACAGATGGTGAAGTCGTATGCAAGCTTTTGGGTGTTACTATTCCTATTCCAGAAGAGATTAATATTCATGTTCCTGAAGTTCAAAGCAATAAAGGTTCTGGAATCAAGAAAAGAATTCCAAGTGCAGGTGAAGTAGCATATGAAAATTCTAAAAAAGAACATAGAATGTGTTCAGGATGTGGAAAGCAAGTTCCACACAATTTACGTACTTGTCCAGAAAGAGTTGGAGCTGCTAAATCAGCAAAAGACAGTTAGGGATTTTTTTTATTCATTTATGAATATATGCAGATAAAAACAATAAACAATAATATTCATGTATGAATAATACACATTTATATTGATATGGTAAATTGATATGTTGATATTAGTTTTTTAAATTACTATAAAATAAGTTATATTGATATTGTGAATTATTTATAAATGAATATAAATATGTGAAATTTGTTATACTAATAAATAAGTAATATTCATATATGAACTTTTTATGTTAATATCTGAAGTTTGTTATACTAACATATTACTTTGAACTTATTCATAAATGAATATATCATATTCGTATTCATTTATGAATAAATAAAAATAAATTTTGAAAATATTTGAATATATAAAAATGACATAAATAAGAAAACTTGTTTCTACTAATAAGTTAGTTATATTCATATATGAAATTTGTTATATTCATATATGAACTTTGTTATACTGACATATTACTCCTAATTTAATCATAAATGAAGATATCATATTCGTATTCATTTATGAATAAACATAAATAAACTTTGAAAATATTTAAATATAAAAAACTGACAGAAATAAGCGAAGTTGTTTCTATTACATAATCATTCAACACAAGATAATAAAAGCTGTTCATAAGCATTTCACAAAATATTAAAACGATGTTCAACAATATTTAACAAACCATTTAAAACTTGTTTCGCAGAATCATCTTACATGTACTTCAAATCCATTCATATTCAACACAAACTGTTCTATAGCATCACACTTCAACATTCTTTCATCTTCACAAGCAATCATTAATATTCTTTTAACATTTTTTGAATTGTTTGCATAGCTTTGTATGCATGATCAGTACGCACTTTGAATTCAACTTTTTGATATTTTTCAGCAAGATCCAACACCTTAGCCTTCAACATGTTAATTTCAGAAGTTAGCATTATGTGTGCATATCTTTGCCTGAGCTTCTCTAAAGTAGTTTGTTGAACTGCACTTTCTTTATGAAGACCTGGTTTCCACTTTGAGAGTGGTTGTCCCATATAGGTCTCCATATGTCTCATTGCAAAGACCCCACAATCAACTTTGTTTTTAACTGTTCTCCATGACATTTCAAGTCGTTGGGGTTTGATACTTTCTTTTGAGATTACATTTGCTCTTGGATGGTTTATTTCTTTAAAGTATCTCACAAACAAATTTTTCTGATCACTAAATAAAATAAAAGTTAGATATGTAATAAATTGGTTCTTTTATGTTGTTGTGAACTGGGTACATTCCAAAGGTTTCATTATTACTCCGTATTTCCCTTCATAATCCCCCTCAACTGCACTATTGTCTAGAATTTCAATTGACGGTTTCTTTAAGTTGAAGACAATCACAAAAATGTGAGCACTTCTAACAACTGGAAAGAATACCTGTTTTTATGTATATAATGGTAAGTATTTTGTTGATAAAAAATATATAAAAAAAACACAAATTTAATTAACATACCATGTCAATATTTTTTATGTTCAAGATTTTTTTGTACCCATTGGTACTGTCATGAAAGTTCTCCTTGAATTTTTCATACTTTCTTTCATCAGACAATGTTGAAGTTAGATAAGCAGTCTGTAACCAATATAATCATATGTGAATTTCGATTGAATATATATAATTATGTTAAAGAATACATCATATTTGTATAATCATATGTGAATTTAAGTTGTAAAAAAATATAATATTCATAAATGAATACATCATATTGGTGTATTCATTTATTAATAAGGAAGGAATTAAGGTTAGAACATAAACTTACAGAAACTCCAACTTTCAAGAAGTGTCTGTATGGTGAATTTCCAAAATCCTTTTCCAGTTCTTGGTGGTTAAGTAAATCATACCAAGTGTCTAAAACTTCTCCAAAAATCTTTGTGTTTGCATATGGACTTTCCATAACTCCTCTTTCTACTATCTGGCCATATTTTGTCTGGACAACCACATCTCTGCAAATATATAATCAAAATGTCATAGATTATTATCTATATAATAATAATATATGAATATAAAAATAAAATTACTTACGATGTATTGCCTTGTAAGTTGAACAACCATTCACATACAATACTCTCCTGATGTGTCAGTTTGGGTTTTATGTCTGTTATTCTGCATTTGAAAGGTGATTTGAAAGCATCAGCAAGCTTCTTCTCTCTTGGTTGATCCAGATCATGCTTTGATGGTCCTGCTTCAATAGGAATTGATACATAGATTGGATTTGGATTAAGAACATTTTTCTTTGCTAATATGATAACAACCTTCTGATGGTCGTCTTTGATTTGTTTCTTTGTAAGTGCTTTTTTTTGGTGAAGATTCATTAGATTTTTTACTTGAAGTTTGATTTGAATCTTGATTGAGATCTAGACTAAAGCTTGGATGAGTATCTGCATGCCAGGAGATTTATCATATAAATAGTTGTACGTTAATTATAATATTTGAGTTTATATTTTGAAATGTTTATCCAAATTGTTACCTCCTTTATTTCCTTTTGTCTTGTCAGCTTTTTCTCCTTTCTTTTTTTGATTTTCTGACTTTTTCTTTCCTGAAAGATAAAGAAATGTGATTAAGTAATTCATATGTGAATAAGTAATGTATTCATTTATGAATAAGTAATACATATCATTATTTATGAATAAGTAATACTATATTTTTTATTTATTCATATATTGTGTTATTCATGTATGAATAATAAAACTTACTATATTCATTTATTAGTGAATCAACTATTTACCTCTATCTTCTGCATTTCCTTTTTCAATTTCTGTTTGTTTTTCTTCACCTCCATCTTTCGTGTTCTTAGCTTCCGTTCCTCCTTCATTTCTATCTTCAGAGTTTTCCTTGCCTGAAACATATACATCATATATGAATATTTTTTATTTTTTATTCATTTATATAGTATATTATTCATTTATGAATAAACAATGTTATTAAAAAAATCAATATAAATATTGTAATATATTCTAAATCATTCATTTACCTGTATCATCTCCCTTTGTTTTTTCAACTTTTGTTCCTTGTTCATGTACACCTTCTGATTTTTCCTTTTCTGCAAGAGTATTAGTTTTACCTGTACTCATTGGTGACCCTGGTCAAAATTTAACAAACAAAATTGTTATTGTGTATTGATATTTTTATATATTTTTTTAAAATAAAATTAAGACAAAATTTACCTATATCAATATTATCGAAAATAGTTTTCATTTCAGGGTGATTCCAGATTTCATCTTCTTGAATATTTAAACTTGAAACTCCAATTCCAAAGACATTGTCCACAATGTTGTCAACAACTTTATCCAACAAATTTTGATTTTGAGTTTGTTGAATAGTCTCTTCATGATTATTTGTTTCCTCAGCATGATCATCTTTTTCCTCTTCATCATTCTGATTTTCATTCCTCTTTCCATCTTTCTCTTTTACTCCAATTTCACCTTCTTTTTGATTATTATCTGCATCATTCCTTATTCCTTCATTATCTGCTTCATTTGAATCAATCAAATAATCTACTTCTGGTTGACTTGCACCATTATCACTGTCTTCTTCACCATTTCCCTCTTTATCTTCATTTTCAGTTTGATCATTTGTTTTTTGACCCATTATTGGTGTCAAATTGATTCCTTCAACTCCAATTTCATTAATTGGAAAATTAAAAAGTGTTGTGATTTCAGTTTTTCTTCAACAATCATATTTTTCATCTTTTCTTTGAAAATTCTAAAACTTTCCTTTTCAGGGAACTTTGTCATCGCATCATTAAGCTTTGAATTCAGCTTTTCCTTCATCCTCTCAAAACTATTAATCATTTTTGATATTTTTGATTCATATGCCTATGTAACAAAAAAAAGTATATGATTAGAATTTAATATAATAATTTAATGTAATCATATATTATTAACATGTTAAAACTAATTACCTCAACAGAATGATCTTCATCTTTATCAGAATCACTGTCTTCGAGATCTGTATCTCCTTCATTTTGTTCATTAACAAATTCTTCGTTTAATTCTCCAACTCCAAATCTACCTTTTTCTTGTTCAAATGTCTCTCGATATCTAATCTTCTCTGAACTCCAATAACAAATTGTTGGACATTTACGTGTTACCGTTAAAGCTTCCGAGTGGATGTTATTAGCATAGAACAACTGCACATAAATGATAAATAATTGATATTCATATATGAACAAGTAATATTATTTTTTACTTATTCATAAATGAATAAGTAATGTAAAGCATTACGTGTGAACAAATATATTTTTCTTATTCATATATGAATATTTGCTATTAGATTATGAATAATCAATATTATTAAAAATTGAGTATAAACATTATAATAACTTACCACCAAGAAAGCTGAAGGTCCAACAAAGAAGTTGTTATCTCAGTATGGTATGTATGAGTTTTTTGTTCTGACAAGACAGTCCAAAACATAGCTGCACCAGTCTATGTTGCTGATATCTGTTTTTCTTGAAATATAACTCAAGGGAAACAGGTTGCATCTTCCCATTGATGTTGACTCGCAAAAAGTGTTGACAAAAAGAACTAAGAAGTTCAATTTGAAATTGAAATCAGCTTGTGTGGTAGAAACAATAACATTTTTGATTGCACTCAGTCGGATGATTGAATCTTTTTTAAATTGTTGCTTCCATTCATCATAACTTGTATCATCCTTAGGCCATTGATCCAGTTGTGTAAGTTTGGTTCCACCAATTGGTATGCCTAACATGTCATGAATAAACTCTGTTGTTACTTTCAATTCCTTTCCTTCAATATCTATCACCATTCTCTCAGAATCAAATTTTTGAAGAACATAAAATCCCAGCTTCAGTGGTATATCCGTGATTTTCATTTTTAACAAAGCTCCAAAACCCATAGATCTTACAGATTCTTTTTGTTCTTTGCTCATCCCAAGGATTATAGATAGTAATGCCTCTGGTGAACATCTGTTTTTCATTGAGTAAAATTCTTTTACCATTGGTTTTTTTTCTGTATTTTTTGATTGGTGACTCCTTTTTTTTGCCTTCTTCGATGGATGACTACTTTCAAAATCAGAGTCTGGATCTTGTAGTTGTTGTTTTTCAGGAGTTTTCCTTTTTGATGGACTTTTCCTGCTTTGATGCTTCATTTTCTTTGGTACTTTTGTTTCTTTTTTATCTGGGAAATGAAAACATATAATATTTGAATAAGTTACTGATATATGAATATGATATATGCTCGTTGATTTATTAATATTTATTTATTTCAAAAATATAACTAATATATACAATTTTATTATATATGAATATATTAGATATGATAGGAATTTTGTACCTTTCGCATTTTTCCTCTTCTACATTGATCTTGTTTCTCTCATTGTTGGTGAATCTTTATCGGAAATGTTAGTGTTCTTACCTTCATTCAATAGTAAGTAGAAGATAAATGAGTTTGATATTTACGAATGAATATTTGAATAAAACATATGTATTCATATTTTTTTTATTCACATATGAATATGTTTTGTTATATTCATATGTGAATAGAACATATGTAAGTGATTCTTGTTGTATTCACATTTGAATAATATATGTATGGCAGCAAGCTATGTTCTATTCATATGTGAATATAACATACATATTCACGAATGAATATTTGAATAAAACATATGTATTCATATTTTTTTTATTCACGTATGAATATGTTTTGTTATATTCATATGTGAATAGAACATATGTAAGTGATTCTTGTTGTATTCACATTTGAATAATGTATGTATGGCAGCAAGCTATGTTCTATTCATATGTGAATATAATATACATATTCACGAATGAATATTTGAATAAAACATATGTATTCATATTTTTTTTATTCACGTATGAATATGTTTTGTTATATTCATATGTGAATAGAACATATGTAAGTGATTCTTGTTGTATTCACATTTGAATAATGTATGTATGGCAGCAAGCTATGTTCTATTCATATGTGAATATAATATACATATTCACGAATGAATATTTGAATAAAACATATGTATTCATATTTTTTTTATTCACGTATGAATATGTTTTGTTATATTCATATGTGAATAGAACATATGTAAGTGATTCTTGTTGTATTCGCATTTGAATAATGTATGTATGGCAGCAAATTATGTTCTATGTGAATATAACATACATATTCACGAATGAATATTTGAATAAAACATATGTATTCATATTTTATTTATTCACATATGAATATGTTTTGTTATATTCATATGTGAATAGAACATATGTAAGTAGTTCTTGTTGTATTCACATATGAATAATGTATGTATGGCAGTAAGTTATGTTCTATGTGAATGTAACATATATATTCATGAATGAATATTTGAATAAAACATATGTATTCATATTTTCTTTATTCACATATGAATATGTTTTGTTATATTCATATGTGAATAGAACATACGTAAGTAATTCTTATTGTATTCACATATTAATAATGTATGTATGGCAGCAAGCTATACATATTCACGAATGAATATTAGTTTTGCTTGTGTTCAGAAGTAAACAAAACATATTTTATTTACCTTTTTGATTTGTTCTTGGTTTTCGTTATATGTATTCTTCACTGTTGATGTCGTTTCTGTAAGGGTAAGTAGTTAATATTAGGAAAACATAAGCAAAATGTTAAGTAACGTTTGTATTTTGACAGAATAGTTTTGAATAAAGATGAAAAATGAAGAGATGATGTAAAATCATTTATATATCAAATAATAATGGATGATTCTTACAAAAATTTCAAGTAAATAAAGTAATAACGAAGGAGGGTTACGAGAATGAACGAGTATCATAAATTTCAAGTAAAATTGAAGTAAACAACCTTTTTTGAAGAATGAACAGTGTGAAAACAATGTTTTTAGTTATAAATCAACTAATAATTTTCGAACATTACGAGAAATTTCAAGTAATCAAGTGATAATTTTAGAAATGATTCGAAATCGTTAAAAACTCGAGAAAAAACGCCGATGGTTACCTTTCATTGTCAAGAGTGAGGAAATGGTCTCGTTCATGTTTCCATCGGAAGACATTTTTCTTTGTTTATGTTATTTGATGCTTCTGCAAATGTGCTTCTTCTTGTCGATTGTTCTTCAAATGGTTTTCAAGTTATGGTGTATCGAAAAGGGAAATGGAGCTTTTCTGTCGAGATTTGACGTGATATCAAATTACTCAAGTGCCCTGACGGTTTAATGTTTTTTGATTATTTACAAATTTGTCACCGCTCATTAATGTATTTGGATTATTTACAAGTTTGCCACCGTGCGTTTTTTAAGCTCATTAAATTATTGGCTGAGAATGGTTCCCCTATTCTCAACCTTTTTTTTCCTCAATTGAACCCTCCTCTATATATATATTAACTTACAGAAGTATAATATTATCAAATATAATTGATGTTTCGTTTTTATGAATTAATTCGTACATTTATAATTATTAAAAATAACGGTATGCTAAGCAGGTTAAGTGAGTTAGGAAAGATGTTAGTTTCATTCGTTGTGAGTTAAAAAAGATAAAAGAAAAAAAAATAAGGAAAAACTAATGTGAGAGTGGGTTGAGTGGTTATCAATTCCTACCACCCCTAAAGGTGAATAAAGTAGTAAGTATTTTTTGTGTTTGGGATAGAGGTACCGGGGGTACCTTCAAGATCGTTTCCCCTCCAATGGAGGTACCATTGATTTGCTATCTTCAACAACTTAGGGAACCTGCTTGATTTTCTCTCTCTCTCTCTCTCTCTCTCTCTATATATATATATATATATATATATATATATATATATATATATATATATATATATCTTTTCTTATACTATGAGCTTATGAACTTTTTTTTGAAAGAGCATGAGCTTATGAACTTGTATCCTACGTTGTTTTATTTGTTTTTAGGTGAGTGGATTAGAAAAAATGTTATTTTCATGTGTCGTAGGTTGAGAAAGATGGGAAAAATATTTCAGAGAAAGTTGATATGGGTAGTGTAGGTTGGGATACTTCTACTCATATCACCCTAAAAGACTATTAGATATCTTATTAATCTTTTAACGAATATTTTTACTACCTCTTTGATTAATTGTTAGCTTTATGTTATTATAAGAATAATATATATTGTCAATAGGTTAACTTATCTAGAATTGTGTGAACCTCTACAATACCAATTAGATTTGATGAACTTGATGGCAAAGGTCGAGTGAGGCCTATCTGTGTATTGCCCTGATCGGCGGTGTGTATTGCCTTCATCAGCGGGGATGAGTCCATTGTCATGCCGAAAGTTGGCAGTTATGTGATAGACACTCGATAGTGGAATTGAGTTTAAAGTTGTAGCCCACAATCATTTTTTTATTTTAGGTTTTCAAAATAAAATAAAAAATAAGAAGAATGAAAATTATCTCTACTGCTCGGTTCCACAGCAAAACTAAAACTGGAAATCATCTCTGTCGGGGAAATCATATATTGACTGTTGGTGTTGTTTAATATAGTCTATTAATTCAGATCGACGTGTTCATCCAAATGAATTCAATTCTCAATCCATGGATATAAAAGACCTCTATTGTGGGATAGCATAAAACTACAAGGTGTATGGCATTGATGTCACTATCCTTGTTGGCAACTCTTTTCTCGCTTTTGTTTTTCAACACTGCTAGAAACATCGTGCACATCCTCATGGAGATAAGCAAACTCGAGAAGTCAATCAGAAGGGAAGGTACATCAAAAAATCTAGCTTTTGGTGGAATATTATGCGATGGAAACTGTTGCTCCCAACTCTCATTTTGAGGACTTCAAGAGGAAGTTAGTCCGGCTTCCGGAAGCTATAGCAACAAAAAGAAATGTTTGATCGATTCCGGGGAATCCCCGAAACCTATCCAATGCAAGAGTAAGTATTTTGTAGCGTGAGGCTAAAGTTAAACTAGACAAAAATGACAGATTGGAAGTGAATGCATTGAATGTTTACCTCATCGTCCTTTATAAGCGGATCACCCGATTTTGCACACATGTCCTAGGTCCGACAGTACATTGATGGGACGGTTTTCAAAGGTGGACAAATTGCCTAACCCGTCCCAACGCTTAGTGGATATTACCCGGGTCGCCTTTACACCGAGGTCGAACTGGGGAAACCTTCCGGATTTCTACATACGTCATCAAGCATCCCTAGTTTTGACTCGATTTTTAAACTGAGTTAAAATTAATGTATTCGGACGACCTCGTTTCTATGACCCTATCTTTCAAAGTGATTATTACACTGGAAATCGACATTAATGGGTTGTCACTTCTCTAACTTCTCTCATCCTTAGGATAACCCTTGCATTTCCTTTAACCCTTTAAAATGGAGACAATTCGACCTCTTCCTTGGTTCTTCGTACGCTTTCTCTTTTGTTATCTTTTCTTCAACAAAAATAGTTAGGATTTCGATGGTGAAAACCAACGTAGAGTCTATCCCATCATTTGTGAGTCATGATTTCCTAGAATAGATCATAAATATGTATAGGATTTCGTATGAATTTCTTCCCTTAGTGGGCCCTTTGGAATCCACCGTTCGTGACATAAGGGATCGTCAACTGGAATTTTATGTTTAGTTTCTCCTTGTTGGCTTAAGGTTTCTACATCCATCTTTCATTGGTGACGTATGTCGAGTTTACAAGATTCATGTTACTCAGGTGAGTCTAAAAGGTTTTCATAAGATCATTGGCTTCTTAATTCTCTGTAAGGCCTTAGATATTGCTCCAGACGTGGATATCTTTTACTACTTCTACTGTACGACCTCAATTAGAGATTGAGTTACTTTTTCCTGCCAACTCGGGGTAGTTGACATCTGTATGGGACTCCTAGATTCTATCAGGCTATGGAAAGAGGAATTCTTTTTCGCAGACTCTTCTGCCTTTCCGTTTCCCATGCACTTTAGGAAGACTTCAAGGCGTCTTACTAATCCGAAACCAGTGTCACAACTAGGAATTTGAAGCCTTGTAAACATTGAACAATGATAACAAATGTAAACCAACAATGGGAAAGCATGTAAGATGCTTATTCATTAACAACAAAATCTCAATCAAACACATCATACATGCACTGCAAATAGCCAACAAACAATTGGAAACCTTAGAAATCCTTGTTTAAGTCCATTTTGGACTAGGATTTTCTTATTGGGCCCAATGGACCAATAAGCTTCAAATTGGACTATCATGGGCTTAGGACTCTTGAATGGCTTCTATTTGGACCCACTTTCATTTATTTTAATATTTTGGGCCATATTGGGCCTAGAATGAAACAAAATATTTAAATGGACCGTATTGGGCCATAATTAACCTAATTTAGCCCTAATAGGTCATAAAAATCATATTTATATTTATTTTTCCCAAACATCACTCTACATAACCATAAAATAGGCTTAAGCATACAAGGCCCAATCCTTTTCTTTTTCCCTCTCCATTCTCGGCCCAAGCCCAACCCAAAAAGGAGAGTTGACTCTTGGATGCCACCTCACAATTGCCTAAAGGATTTCCATGCAAAAATGACTCATATATCCATGCATTTCCCATATTTCCATGCAATCACTCTCTCTCTTTTCTCCTCTCTCTTTCTCTCAGTCGAACCCAAGCACACACACATTTCACTCACAATTCTCTCAAGAAAACTCTCTCCACTCCTCTCCATATTTTCGAGATTAAGGAAGTTTCCAAGGAGATTTAACCCACAAACACATCATCTAAGGTAAGTTGACGTTAAATTCATAATCTAGCTACTTCATTTCATTCAAAAATCATCTCTTAATTCATTCAAACTCATGATCTTGCACCTTAGAAGCATCTAAGTTCGAGATCCTCCAAGAAAGGTTGCTAGGATCAAATTTTCATCATCTTCTCCATCAAAAACCGAAGCCACACTCAAGGTGAGCTTCATACCCCCTTTCTTTTCGGTTTTCATAAGTTTTATGGGGGAGAATACAAGAAAATGTGTAGATCTGTGTGTGTATGTATGCTATGTGTGATTTGATGCATGTATGTGTGTGATTTCATGTGTTATGTGATGATTGTGCTAACCAAAAAGGGTGTAAAACCGAGATCTAAGACATGAAAAAGGAAATAAACATATCTTAAGCTATTTTACACTAAACAAGTCAAGAAAAATGAGTTAACAAGGTTGTGATAAACATACTATAACATAAAACTCATTTTTGGGCTTAAAGTGCCAAAAATACAAACTTGGGGTAAAAATCAACAAGTCACGGTTCTTGAAGGTTAAAAAGATTCAAAACAGTTTCTATGCATATTTTTCTGAATATTAGAAATTTCTAGGGACTTAAAATGTAAATTTTTAACCTAATGGGCTAACTATGGGCTTTTCGGCCCAATAAGTCTCCAAATGCGAAATTTTACAAGTTGAGGGGCTGGAAATGCAATTTTCTGTAAAACAGGGGGTAATTAGCATAACAAAATGTTTATAAGGTTCAAAAATGCTTTTCATTATCAGAAAGGACTAAAAATGCAAACTTTTCAGATTTTGGGCTAAAATTGTAAAAGTTGTGAAAAATGAGTCCTTAACCGAAAATCACTATTCTAGAGGGGTTGAAGCTGTCAACTAAACAAACGTTGGGTTAAAAATGTGTTTTCATCAAATAAAGTATACAAAATTGTCAAGAAAAGTGTTTTAAGGACTAAAAATGAAATACTTTTATATAAAAGGACCAAATTCCATTTTCAAACAAATAAATTCAATAATACAAAATACAAAACCCACGACTACCGACGAAATGGAAAACAAATACACTTGCAATAAAACATATCGTTACAAAACGAATTGATTCGGTCCCGAATCAATAACAAAACAAAATCGTTAAACCAAAACAATTCGTTAAACACGCGTTAACTATGATAAGTCAATATACAAACTTTGGGCTTGGAAGTTTCAAATCATGCTCGTTGGGCCTTGCTAGCCCATCAACATGATCTTTGGGACCAAAGGGAATACGCTTACACGATATTGGGCCTTTTATGACCCAATTCCACGTAAAAGGACTTTCAATAGCTCTAACATGTTATTGGGCCCTAATGGGCCATTAGTACTGCTAGCGAGGTCGAGAAGTCAAATGCGAGTGGGGTTAAGTGCCTTTCGCATTCCCGATAGCCTGGAATAACTCATGGAAGTAAAGGGGGCTTCGTACCCTCCTTTTTCCTCGATTTTTGGGCTTATGAGAAATCAAGTAAACAGATTCATGGCGTTAATCAGGAGAAAACAGGGTGGTTGGATTAAGTGAGTAGTACGGACGACGCCTTAAGGATCGTTCGTAATCTGTAGTTATAAACTAGTCATTTCTTTAAATGTGTGATTGTAACGACTCACAAACCCTAATTAATCCAATGTCACGTGGGTAATAAAAAACATTCGTCGTATCGGTATAACAATAAACAAGTCATGTAATTTACGTATTGGGAAAACATCGGGTTTTCCCGGGAAGTTCAACATTTTCACTTGTGTGACGTATACAAAGTTCAACAATTAAACATGTTTTGAAAATCAACAAGCATATTTACGGATCTTCACACTTTCTATAAACAAATATCTTTTTTTCAGAAAATATCGGATTTTCTGGGTTTTTCAAACTTCACCAAATCATTTTACCATAACATTACTTATGAACTCACCAACATTTCATATGTTGATGTTTTCCAAAATAACTTGTATTCTCAGGTAACAGGTAAGCCAAAGAATAAGTATGAAGAAATGTCATGGTGTTTTGCTTAGATTATCCGTCAGACAGTTATGTTATGGATTTGTAATGTCTAAAACAATGTACTGAATGTAAACAATATCAGTTGTAATATTTAAATGCATGGTGATGAATTATGTTATGATTAATGTATATTAATTGTGATGGTATTCAATTTGAGTCACAAGATCCCTCGGACTTTTCCGTCGTCTGGTTCAGGGGTGTGACAACCAGACCTTCCTCCAAACGAGGAATAGATCAATCAAGTATAATTTGCTCATGTTATCAGGTGGAAGATCCCATGAAGGTTGTTTTAGGGATTTCTGGGTTAACCTCGTATTTGGAGGCAAGAGGCAAGAGGCTTGCTTTGACATTGAAGGGGTGGGAAATCCCTTTTATTTCTATTTTAAAAGGTGAGGTTTCATAATCAGAACTCAACCTTAGGAAATTCCTCTTAGATATCACTCAAATGATTCCAAAGCAAGTCGATTTCAATCATAGTTATTAGTGGATCCAGATCGAGTCTTAGATAGACCTTCAGGGGATGAAGGGGGTTCTCGTCGAGAGGTCGTTCTGCCTGACCCAACCACTTCTCCAAATGAACCATTTATGTCGATTAAATTCATGCCTAAGCCTTCTCGTTCCCATTAACGTACCTCCTCTAATTCGTCGGGTACATAAAAGAGAAGGATGATTTGGTTAAAGGACTTGTGTTTGTTCTTCCGACTCAAAACTCTCCCATTGATCCTTCCGCTTTAACGAGTGACTCTAACGAACCATTCGAGCCCTATGTTCCCCCTCTTACTTCAGTTACTTACATGACGGTCGATGTTCATCTCTTTGGGCCTGATGACTCTTCTTCGGTAACCTTTAAGGTTTAATACTCCCTTGTCTTCCACCGAACTCAGGTAATGTTATTGACAAATTTATTTTTGGTCTGTCTGATTACTTTGACGCCTCCTAGGTGATCTTCAACTTTTCGATGTTGGGTTCGATTCAGTTGTATCCGGTTCCTATGTGAAAGATGATGGCCTTACCTTGTCTGATTATATTCATGGCACTCACCAAGATGTTTTTCCTAATTTCGGGATTGTTGTTTTGAAAAGTGTTGAAATTTCTATATGGAACTCGGTTGATAAAGTAACTCCTATTATTGGGAATGTGGGAAGTAAAACTTCATTCATGATAGAATTGTCCTCTCCTCCCAAAATCTCTCCGATAAAATAGGGCTACCTCACTCTCCTTCCACAAATTTAGCAACTACAACTATTTCTCTTTATTCCTTGCCACTTTCAAAGGGGGATCTAAGAGACATGTCTACCTTGGACGGGAGGAAACGATTAAATGATGACCTTTCTCGATGTAAGGCCTCAATTGACAAAGTTTTGTTTTGTTTGGGACAGAATTCCTCGGATGAGAAAGAAGTCACTTCTCTTTCTGAATAGTTGAAGAAGTCCCAACTACACATCTAGTTTTTGGAATTGGAGAATTCTGATCTTCGTCGCAAAGTTGCAGAGGTTAAGGTTAAGACTAGAGAAGCTATGGCTGGTAAACTTTCTTTGGAACAAGAGATGTTGTCTTTTTTTTAGAGGCTGAGAAATGTAAGGAGGAAGGGGATCTACAATTGTTAGTATGTGAAAAGGAAAAAGTTGTAAGCTCGTTGGAGTTTGAACTCTTATGTGTCCAAGAAGAGTTGTCGGCTAACAAGGTGAAGTTGGGTGAGCTATTGGGTCATGTGGAACATTTACTGGTTGCAGGTCTTGCCGCCGATCATCGAATGGTTAGTCCCGAGAGTGATAATATGGTGATGTCCGAGGAATTAAGCCGATGTCGTCTGTTGTTGGAGGAGAGCTTATACGATGTATCTTGGTTGATAAAATAAGGGGTTCTGGGCACATTGTTTCACTTGTTGCGGTCCCCTGAATACGGTTAATCCAACGTAAGGGTCCAGACTACTTGTATTCAATATGGGCTTTATAAGGGTTGTGCTGAAATAAAGAGTCGATATTTGTCCCAGGTCGCTTCTGTTGTGCCCGTGTATGAATAACTGGATGCCTTGGGGATGGTTCATAATTGGTTTCTATCTCTTGTGGTGGAGGACATTTCCTTCTTGAAACAACTTAGGGAAGGGGATATTGGTGTATCCGAGCTTAAGGAGCTGATCGGCAAGGGGGTTGGGCCGAGACCAGCTGACGAAGGGGTTTAGTTTGTTTGATTTGCATGTATGTTTGATGGACTTAAGTATCTGAATAATATTTTTCTTATACTTTTGCTTTTTTTTCTTTGGCTTGTGATGTATGAACTATTCGCTTGTGTTTTAGATGATCGGCATGATGACAAGCTTTATTTTGTTCGTAAGAAATGGTTTGCACATGGGTGGCTTTGGAACACATTTATTTGTATCATGCATTTATTTTATGAGTTAGTGCATAGGGGTAACTACTAGTCGACCCCTTGTGTGTTTGGGTCATTATTGCCAACATCTTCTTCAATTGGTTTGTGTGTTTTAATCGGGTATTGATTAAAACAGGTAGCGCACATTGGCACTGGGCCAACATGTTGTGCTCATTCCTTACCGTATGTTGTCCCGGTTTTAAGCCTGGTGCGATCCTGACTTAAATCAGTAATAATCACATGTGACTCGCTTTGAGTTAGACGACAATTTTTTTTATGTATGTCTGTTTCTTTATGCATCGTCCAGTTTTTGAGAAAATAATGTTTATTCGCATCCCACGATTTAGACGTGCCATGTTGTTAGATACAATATTTACTTTGTAAATTGACCGTAAATAACTCAGGAAAAGCTCGTACTATATTATGAGTATGTTGAGGCAACAAAATTAGCTTGTTTGATGGGGGCTTACAATTCGTTCAAAGTGCGGAATTAGTCCATTTTTTGGGCAGGTTATGAATGTTTGAAAGAAATTGGAATCAGATAATATGATAGCTCTATTTTGGGAGTCAATTTGTGACATATCCCTGTGTTATCTGGACTTAGACACTTAGCGGCCTTAGGCGCGTTGTAAGTTTTGGCTCCAACTTTGAGTAAATAATGCTTATTTTCCTGCCATGATTTAGACATATCGTGTCGTTAGATACAAAGTATATATTTTGTAAATTGATCATAAATTACTCGAGACAAGTTCATACTATATTATGAGTACGTTGAGATAACAAAATTAGTCCGTTTGATGGGGGCTTACAATTCGTTCAAAAGGTGGCCTTAATATGGCAAAACTTTTCCCTATTCTTTTCCTACATAGTTTAGAAATGGAAGTTTTTTAGGTTAAACATATTCCAGTTTCTTGGGACCCGACTTCCTTGCAATGTTTTTAGAACGTAGGATCCATTCCTTCGTGCCTATTTGATTCGATACGGGCCTTCCCAGTTGGCGCTCGGTTTTCCTCCTCTTTCGGTCCTATAGGATTCGTTTTTGTGTAGGAGTAGTTCCCCGACTTTGCATGTTGTTTCCCTAATCCTCTTGTTGTAGAATGCTTTTACCACTGCCTTGTAACAAGCTTGCTTGATTGCAGACTCTTCCCTTTTTTCTTCATCCAGATCCAATGCTATCCTTAGACACTAATCGTTTTTGTTTAGGTTGAAACCTGCTACTCGAATTGTGATTATGTCTAATTGTGTGGTATGATGGCCTCGACCCCATATACTAAGGAGAAAGGAGTCTCATTCGTTGCCCTCCTTTCACTTGTTCTATATGCCCACATGATGTTATGGAGCTCTTTCCTCCATAAGCCTTTGGCCCAGGATAACCATGTTTTGAGCCCCTTGATTATAGTTCGATTTGTTACCTCAGTCTGCCCATTTTCCTGAGAAAGCCATTGAGGTGAATTGTTGTCTTATCTTTAATCGCATGCACCATCCTTTGAAGGGATCGTTTACAAACTGAGTCCCATTGTCGCTAATTAGGGTGTATGGAACTCCAAACTCGCATATTATTTGTCTCCACATGTATTTCGCCATATGTTTTCCAGTAATATGAGCAAGGGGATCTACTTCCACCCATTTGAGAAGTAATCAACAGCGACCACTAGGAATTTTACCTAACTCGGCGCTTCGGGAAAGGGTCCTACTATGTCTATTACTCACTGGTTAAACAACCAAGGGCTTTTGATTCCCTTCATTTTGGTCTGTGGGACATGCGAGATGTTTGAATGTTGCTGGCAGGACTTGCATCTATTTACCCACTTTTTTACATCCACAGACAAGGTCGGCTAGAAATAACCTGTCCGTATGGTTTTGTGGGTTAGGGATCTTTCCCCCTCATGTGCTCCACACAAACCAACATACAACTCCCCGATTCTTCGTTCGCCTTCTATTGATGTTACACATCTTAACCACGACGAACTCGCTCCCCACCTATATAGGGTTTCTTGCTTCAACACATAATTTGGTGCTTTTGCTCTTATTTCCTTGCCTGCAAATGGTCTTCTTGCTCGATTCCATTGAAAAAATAGAGAATAATCGGGCTCATCCACGTCTCCTCTTCTCCTTCGAGTTTGAATACATCTTTTTCTTCAATGCTATTACCCTTTAATATTTTGATGAGTACCTCTTTTGTGAGAAGACCGAACGCGACCAAGGCCATTTTACTCAAGGCGTCCGCCTGCTTGTTCTTTGACCTTGGCACCTGACTTATGATGAGCGCCTTGAACCCGGATGACAAACTATTGATCAACTTAAGGTATTGTTTCATCGACACATCTTTTACTTCGTACGTTCCATTTACCTGGTTTACCACTATCATCGAGTCGTAATACACCGTTAGGTGCTTTACCCCCATTTCTTTAGCGATCTTCAACCCGACCAACAGAGCTTCATACTCAGCCTCATTATTCGAACATAAGAATTCGAAGCGTAACGTGTAAGTGAATGTCTGCTCTTCAGGGTTAGTCAACATTATTCCCGGTCTATATGTAGGGTCTTGAGCATTCTAACACTCCTAAGGTGTACATGCAACCCTAGAAACCTTGGATCTATGTTTTACTAAGATACATGCAAATTTGATTTTCCAAGGTTCTTAACCAAACTAGCATGACATGGGGAACTTTGAAACATAATAGCTAGTAGAAGAACATACCTTTTTGTTGCTTGGATTCCTTGAGAACTTTGTGAGCCTAGCACCTCAAGTGTGATGCCTCAAATGTTTCACACAACACCACAACTCTTGGAATAACTTTAAGAGAAGTACACTATCACTCAAAATCGGCTAGCCCTCTTGTTCTACACATAGTGTCCATTTTGGTAGCCCATGGGGTCCTTTTATAGTTGTGTCACAAGTAGGGTTATAACATGTAATCCCTAATTGACATGGCTTTTCATATTCCATGATCCATGGGTTTATAACCTCCATGAACTATCCATGGACCACCTTATTTTTAGCCAAATTTAATAAACCATGGATCATTAGCCCACTATAAAAGAATGGGTGATTTACACAATCAACCCCATATATTTAATTACTCTCCTTTTGATCACCAAATTAATTCTAAATTAATTATTGATCAATACTAATTAAATAATATTATTAATATATTATAACTTACAATATATTAATAAACCTTAAGTGTCCTTTCTCTCATTTAGTCTATCCAAGTGCTGCAATGCCATGCAACCCAAAATGGACCATGCCAACCGGGTCAAGTACATCCCATAAATAGTTATGAACTTAGACACCTAATCCAACACTATATCCATCTGAGTTGGATGCTTCATGAGTGAATAGCATCCAACATCGCTCTTTAGCCTTTGTATCTTTTTACTGTTTAGTGTCATCAGGTGTATCTTTTTCTCCAAACATTTCTATCATGAAATATGCTAAGACTTATCCTTTGATACCGATTCTAGGTCTGTATTTAATGTCATATTCTCCTAGCTCAATGGCCCATTTAGCTAACCAACCCTATCTCTCCAGTCAGAGCGGTACTTGTCTGATAGGTTGATTTGTTAGTACACAAATTGGATGGGCTTGAAAATACCTTCGGAGTTGTCTTTGTTGTGGGTACTAGAGTCGGGACCAACTTCTAGAACGTTGGGTAGTTATTCTTTAGTCCCTACATCATTCAACTTACATAGTAAACTGGTACCTGAACTTCATCTCTATTGACCATCAAAACAACGCTTAAGACCCGCTCGCCTACAGCTATGTAGATGGTTACTAGTTCACCTTGACGGGGAATAGTTAACCCGGACAGGTTTTCAAGATTTCTTTGAGTTCCTTGAGGGATTTATTGACTACAGGTGTCCAATATACGTCCTTTTGGCTTAGCTGTTTCTTTAGCACTTCAAATAACGAGATCGATTTTTGGCACTTTTTTCTAGGAATCTGCCTAATGCTGCCATCTTTCCGGTTAGGCTTTGGATTTCTTTTACCGTTTTAGGCTTTGTGGTCTTCAATATGGCCTCAACCTTTTCTGGGTTTACCTTGATCCCAGTCGGTGTTACAATATACCCTAAAAACTTCCCTTCCTCTGCTCTAAATATTCATTTTTTGGGGTTCAACTTTATTCTTGCCTCTCTGGGGGTAATATGCGTTTCTTGGATGTCATGTATGAACGTCGAACCGTCTTTGCTTTTGATAACTAAATCGTCTATGTATACTTCCACGTTTCTTCCAATTTATTTTTCAGAGAACTTATCGACCAACCTTTCATACTTGGATCCGACGTTATGCAAGCCGAAGAACATTTTAGTATATCAATGAGTTCCTTTTCCCATGTGGAACTTTGTCTTTTCTCATCTTTTGCCACCATTTTGATTTGGTGTTAACCTTTGTACGCGTCTGGGAATGATTTCCAACGAAACCCTTTTAAGGATTCAACCTTCTGCTCGATTTCTGGCAGATGGTAGCAGTCTTTGGGGCAAGCTTTGTTTAGGTTTGTGAAGTCTACACATATGCAATGTGACACGTCCACCTTTTTCACCATTATCGAATTTGATATCCATGTTGGAAAAGTTGTTTCTCTTAATACTCCTGCTGCTACTAGTTCGACTGCCTCCTTATTGACTATCGCGTTTCTTTCCGATGCCATGAGTCGCTTCTTCTGGAAGACCGGTGTCTCATTGTCTGGGATCCTTAGGTGATGCTCTGCTAATTCCCTTGGGATTCCTATCATATTGGTGGGCCTCTATGCAACATCCTTCTCCAATCTTAAAAGTGTTATTAAATCTTTTCTGTGAGTGGAAGGAAGGCGTTTCCCTATTTTGACTAGTTGTTCCAGATATATTTCATGTATCTCCACTTCTATGTAGCCTTTTCTGATTTTTCCGACGTCTTTAGGTTTTTCTTCCACACAACATCGCACGACCCTTGGCGGCTGATTGAGCAGGGTCAATGTGTGTCCCTCGTATGTGATTTTGAGTGCCCCATGTACTGTTGAAGGTATTACCTGCAACCGTCATATTCCCGTTCGCCTTAATATTATGTTGTAGCGTGAATCAGAACTAATCACTAGGAAGTCTGCTAAAATAGTCTTCTTTAACAGGCTAAACGCATCTTCAAACGGCATCAACAAGGTGTGTGTTCCCTTCGGCCACACGACTTGACTAGTGAACCCCAATACGGTTGACCGAGTGGGCTTCAATTCCCCTTTTAACTTCTCCGGAAACTTTAAGTAGCATCCTTCATACATTATGTTGGCTGAGCTCCCGGTATCTACGAAGACCCGATGAATGAGGGTTTGCCTTATCCGACATGAGATTATTAGAGGTTCGCCTCCCCTATATGACTCAATCACAAGGTCGTTTCTTACGAACTCGATATTTCTTCCTTTCTTGGGTCGGGCACCCCAGATTCGTCATCGGCTCGACTTGTTATCATGAGGGTTTCTGGTCCTTGATTGTTTTTGGCTTTTTGTTAGTTTCCGAGATGTCGTGTTATTCCTTTCTCTTTCCCTCTTGATCCCTTCACAATTGGCAGTGGAATGTCCCCGACATTTGTGAAATTCACAATATTGGGTTGGATTTCTAGGATACCCTTTTTTACCCACTCTTTTGGGTTTGGTCCCACTTTTCTTTTGTTTGTCGCATAGGCTTCTACGTTCGCACCCCTGGAGTGTCTTCTTGTTAGCCAAGGTCGAGATGGTACTAGGGCCGTGCGCTTTGGTCGACCTGTCTCGGTTGATCTGTCGGGGACCGTGCCTTCGCATATCTAACATATTTTTTTTCAATGTCGATGCTTTCCAATCGGATAAACGGATTGACCTTTTCTAGTAGTTCTTCTATATTCTTGAATTCTCTTCCCTAGAGCTTTCTGAAGAGGGGTCCGTTCTCAGCCCATATGTAAAAGACACATTAATCATTGTCTCGTCTTTGGTAAGGAGGTGTGTGCATGCTTCCATAAATCTTTCTAGGCATGTTGCATTGGACTCACCTTCTCGTTGCCGATGTGCAAATATAGATTGTGCTTCTTGTTGGAATCGTATTTTTGTATGAAGCTTGTGGTAAATTTATTGCATAGATCTTCGTAACTCGCTATGGTTTTGGGTGGAAAGCTTTCCAACCAGTACCTCGCTAACCCGCCAAGTGTTCCTGCGAAGAATATCCACCATAGATTCTAGTTCATTGGTATGGTCTGTATTGTCTGCATGAAGTTGGACACATGATTATCGGGGTCTGTCATGTCGTCGTATCTGCCGAGGACCGGCCTATTCAACTTTCTTGGGACGTGAATATGGTTTATTTCATCTGTGAACGGTGATCTAAAATTCAAGGATGTGAACTCTTTGTGGTATTCTAGAAATTCGTCTGATGAATGCCTTCGGATACGTTTTTTCTTAGTTGACGTCTTGTTTTTCATTGCTTTTCTTCCTTTTCACCAAACCCTTCTATTTCTTCGTTCGGCATATCGGTGACTGTGATTTGCTCATACATGCGCTCGCCTCCCTCTCCTTTCGAGGCTCTTTTCTCTTCTTTCCTCCGCAAGTATGTCTGGAACGCCTCAAATTCTAGCTTTTCTTTTTCTAAAGTATTGCTCGTTCTGGTACCTTGGACAGGTGGATGTGTACTTCCAGTTTCGAGGGTCTGCATCTGTCATATTGGGCTAGTTTCTTGTGGAGTGACTATGGATCCGTCCATGGTTTTTAGTAAGACGCGACGGATGACGCCAAATGTTGCTCCTAGCTCTCATTTTAAGGAGTTCGAGAGGAAATTAGTCTGGCTTCCGCAAGATATAGCAACAAAAGGAAATGTCAGAGTGATTATGGGGAATCCTTGAAACCTTTCTGGTGAAAGAGTAAGTGTTTCGTAGCGTTAGGCTGAAACAAAACTAGACAAAAATGACAAAAATGTGATCCACTTAATATAGTCTAATCATCGTCGTGCTTTATGTGGACTGTTGACATTTGTAAATCAAATTATATATACGAATTACAAAGGAGTTACATGGAGCGTCAACTTACGTTTTGGCGCTTACCTGATTTCTTTTTTTATAGTTTTTGTTTTTAAAAATGCAAATGAGTTTTTCAACATACTAGGTTTCCGCACCATCACGTGGACGGTCCAAACCCTAATTTTTTTATTTACTATCCTAATATAGAAATTAGTTTTTAATTAAGGGCCATGCTATTAATTTTTTAGATTCAAAGTATTTGATAGTATCTTAATTTTTATCTTCTAATTATTCAGCAACCATTTGTTATGAATTATTATTTAGTGAATGACTATTGGATTCTCCATATTCCCCCATTACTCTCCATAATTAGTGAACATTATAGCAAACATTATTATGTGTTTTGTGAGTGTAGTTATGCACCACTATAATGAGCATTCATATCATACATCACCTTTCATCTTCTTTGTCTAGTATAAATAGTGAATATTATGTATTGTAAAGTTTGATGATTTTCATCACAAATATTGGAATAAAAGTTCTTTTTATTCTCATGTCTTTCTTTATCTATAATGTATCTTGTTATTTGATCATATTTTACAACACGTTATCAGCACGACTCTACCATAGAGTTCTAACTCCTTATTGTTCTTGTCATTTTCAGGTATGTATTTTTTATAATTTTACATGTACAAGGATTACGACTTATTTTATGAAATTTCTTAAATAACAATTCCTTAACATACAAGTCTTTATTTTGATTTATATTTTCATTATGGAAAACCATGCTAGAGAAAACTTTATCTAGTTTTCATACTACTAACATGCTCCTGCAGTAGCAATATCATGAGAAAGGTTTAAAATAAATATGAATTAATCTCATGTCTTCTTGTGGCTAAACAAAACAATGAGTTATTGATGAAAAATCACAAATCAATCCCGACTGGTTCTAGTGCATTCCCTGAAGTGAATGCAACATCATATAATTATAATAGTCATGGGTCTAACCGATGTCGTGGAGGTTATCATAATTATCATAAAAATAACAAGATTACAAGTAACCACCAGAAGTTGGAAAATAGCAAAAATCCACATCCTAATGATAAAAGTGGTCAAGGCAAAAAAAAAGTTGAAAATGTTTGTTACTAATGTGGAATGACCGATCATTGGTCTTGTACATGCCGCTTACCAAATCATTTTGTTGATCTTTATCAAGATTCTCTAAAATATAAAGAAAAATATCGAAACAAATTTTATTCAAAGTGATGTTCATGAAGATCAACTAGAAATGACACATTTGGATATTGCCGATTTTCTTGTCTACCCAGAAGGGACAAGTGGTGATATGGATGATGATTGATCAGAATAATGTGTAGTTTTGTTGCATGACATTTATTATGTTTTTATGTCATATTCATTTCATAAGAAATGATGTCGTCACAATCTTCCCAAATTAATAAAATATGACTTTATTTCTCTAAGTCGAATGTTTCTTGTGTTTTATTTATTTATTGAAAAGAAATATGGATATTCGCAAAAGAAATAAGGAAGATATATTTCTTACAGACAATGCAATAACACATAACATTTTTAATAATGAAAACTATTTTGCTTACTTATCAATTAGAGAAGCAAATGTTAATATAATAACAGGTAATGCCAAAATGATTGAAGGCTCCGGAAGAGCGAATATAATATTACAAGGGACACTAATTACAAATTAGTGATGCATTATTTTCGTCTAAATCACCAAGATTGAAGGCTCCGGAAGAGTGAATATGGTATTACCACAAGTGACAATAATTACAATTGGTGATGCAATCTTTTCGTTAAAATCATCAAGAAATTTATTAAGTTTTAAGGATATTCGGTCTAACGAATATCATATTGAAATAACTAATGATGGTAATAAAAATTATCTCGATATTACAAAAATGATATCGGGTAAGAAAAATCTTTTAAAAAAAATTACATGTATTATTCTCCGGATTGTGTTATACAATAATTAGAATGATTGAATCTCATGATATTGAAAATAAAAGGTATGATAATACCTTCAAAGTTTGGCATGATCGGTTGGGCCATCTCGGATCAATTATGGTATGTAGAATAAATGAAACTTCAAGTGGTCATTCCTTGAAAAACTAGATTTCTTTTTAGAATAAAGAGAACTTTAAGTGGTCATTCCTTGAAAATTAATTTCCCATCCATCATTGAACAAAGTTGGGTATGAAAGTCGTAGTTTTAAAAACAATTCAAAGGGATATGTGTGGACCAATTCAACTACCATGTGGACCATTTAGATATTTTTTGGTTTTAATTGATGAGTCAACTAGATGGTCACATGTGTGCTTGTTGTCTAGCTGTAATTTGGTTTTTGCAATATTACTTGCATAAATAATAAGCCTAAGGGCACATTTCCATGATTACCCAATTAAGATAATTCGACTTGACAATGCTACAAAATTTTCATTGCAAGTTGTTAACGATTATTGCATGTCGATTGGATCGAACATCCTGTTACACATGTTCATACGCAAAATGGTCTAATTGATTAATTAATCAAACACCTTTAATTAATTGCAAGACCATTACTAATGCATTATAAACTTTCTAATCAACATAAGGGCATGAAATTTTACATGCAACATCACTTATATGCATAATGCCAACTAGTTATCATGAGTTATCCCCTATTCAATTGGTTTGCGGTCAGGAACCAAATATTTACCATCCAAGGATGTTTGGATGTACAATTTATGTACCCATTTCTCCACCTCACTTCACAAAAATGGGTCCTCGAGAAGAATGAGAATTTATGTTGGTTATGAATCTCTATCTATAGTAAAATATTGTCACACCCCAAAACCACGAACGGCGGAAACGTTCAGGGGTGGAGGACGTCATGTATAGTATCACAACAGTGTAATATAATAAACAAGCAACAACATCATCCATTGCATTATAAGTAAAGTTTTATACATGTGTGTTCTTTCATTTGTAATAAGACACCAAAATATACAATCAAAATAAAAGACGAGACTTGTCTGCTCCGTCTTCTCAAAACCTGGCCTTCGTACCTGTCTACTGGTGACCTGAGAATACAAGTTATTTTGAAAGCGAGTATCAGCTTTAAAGCTGGTGAATTCATAAGTATATAAGTGTCATTGCCTTGTTTGTGAAAAATCTGTTATAAAAGTCATGTCAACCTTTAAATGAAAATGTTGTGTTAAGTATGAAATCCCTAGAAAAACCCTTATTTTCTATAAGTATGAAATGTAGTCTTCTACCAAGACCCGAAGGTTTTGTCATGATTATGTAAAATGATGATTTTTCCTTTCTATTGACTAGTACCAAAGTACTGAGTCTAATTCCTCGTTTATGTGAAAGATATCACAAAATAAAGTAAACAGGAAAAATATAATCATGTATGTGTTAGCCGGAGGTACTGGTACTAACAAGACGAATGTAAATGTTGACCCGAGGTACTAGGGCTGACATATTACATATAACCTAATGGACATCCGAAGATTGTCCAATTGTCCTCCGTAGCAGCAGCAGGTGGAAGGAAGGGTTAGTCCCTGTAAAGGTACTCCTAGTATAAGTAATAACCGTAGGCATCCGTAGATGTTCATTACCCACTGTTGCTAACAGATGGGTTCCGGAATGGTTAGTCCCGTACATATATCCCGAGGTACTGTGGGATAGGGGCCCATCTAGGTATCCCGAGGTACTATGGGATAGGGTCCTGTCTTAGATATTCCGAGGTACTGTGGAATAGGCAGGAAGATTTACACATAAACTACTAATAAATCATCCTCGCAATTCAAGATACAAGTATTCCGGTTAAGGTACACAGATAAGCGTATCTACGTAAAGGTACTCATGTAATGCGTTCATGTAAACGTGTTCATGTATCATGTAAGTATATGTAAACATATTCATGTATCAAGTAATGTACTAGTATTGACTCATGAATGAACTGACTCTTGTGTGATTCCTTGCAATAGGAATAATGTTTTGTTCTTTCTAACTATCCCTATGATAATTAACTGGAAAGTATGTGGTTTGTCCAAGTAGATTTATACACCCTTGATACACTAGGGTGCGGGAAACTGAACTAAGGATGAAAACTATAATCTCTATCATATAAATGAACATATATGCATAAGTATAGTTTGATTTTCAAAGGTAAAGCAATGGTTTTGCAAGATATCTAGGAGTTTTGAACAATAATTTAGAGTGACTTGAAGTCATTAAACATTTCAAAACTAATACTTCTGTTATCCAAGTATTTTAAGATAGAAACCCATTTCATGTGACACCTTTTGAAATATGTGAAATGTACTGAGTGAAAGCACAGTTATAAAATACATAAGATTGATTTAATAACATATTGTTTTCTACTTGTATCCCCCCCCCATTAAAGCATTTAAAATCCTTTAAAACATTGATTAAGGGGTATGAACTCACTTGTAGTTGGTGATTGGAATGAACTGAACGGTATAGGATGGCTAGGTGTCAAGCGAGGACTTGTGCACACACTACGATCCTAATGAACATATAATCACACATATATGCACTCAATTAGACTCAAATGACTAATTGATAATGCTAAGACATCCTAGACATAATAAACACTTTATATAAGTGTTTTAAGCCTTAAGGATTTCATCTAGGTTATTGTGGGACAGGGTATTTGTGTTTAGTGTTTCCAAAGGACCCTATATGAGAGTTTACTCTCCATAAACCATCACACGTGGAGTTTACGGTTGTAAACTCTTGAGTTTACGGCCGTAAACTCCCAAACATGTGTGTTTGGTGTGTTTTGAAGTCCCAAATGCTTTCTTGAATTATCCTAACTTAGTGGCTAAGTCCTTGGAAGGGTTTAAGGTCTAGAAGTACTCTAAATAGGAGTTTACGGCCTCAAGGCCATTTCCCCTTGGATTTTACGGCCGTAAACTCCCTTGGGGTGTGGTTTTTGTTGTTTTCAAGCTTCTTGCTTTTGAAGGACATGTTCTAGATAATTGTTTAAGGCAAATGAGGACCCTAGGCACACTTTGGTGCCATTTCTTTGAGTTTATGGCCCAAGAACATTCTCTTGACCGTAAACTCACTTTGATAAGTGATTTTGGTGAGTTTTGGCCCCTCATTTTAATTGGAACAATTTCTTGTAAAGGTCTAGGGCTTTAGGTGCAATGAAAACACCCTTTATGTCCATTTATGTGGAGTTTACGGCATAAGGGAGTTCTGGGCCGTAAACTCACTTTTGTTTGTGTCTTTTGATGTGTTTAAGACCTTAATCTACAAGGGAAAATAGCCTAGATGCAAGCCTTAAAGTCCTAGTGTCCTCAAAACACCTTTTAGTGTTTGGAAATGGAGTTTACGGCCTAAGAGAGTTCTGGGCCGTAAACTCCCAATCTTGGGTGGATTTGGGTGTGTTTTCTTGTCCCTAACATGCATACATAATGGTCTAAGGCTTTATCAAGGCACAAGTGTCGGTTTTGGCTTCGTTTCGGGAGTTTACCGCCCAAGAACACCTTGGGGAGTAAACTCCTAGATCTAATGATTTAGCCATCTAAATCATGTTATTAGTATCTAATATGTGTTCTAACACTACTAGAAAGAGTCACTCACAATCTGGGATAAAAAACCCGAAGATCCGTCAGAGAGAAAATGGCTTTTCTCTAGTTGGAATTGTGAATAATGAATTAATTTAATTCAGAAAACTATTTATAGTCCTGAATTATTTTGACAGAAAATATTTCTATTCTCGAACTTGGACTGTAACATTATGAAACTTGAAATGTTCAAATTTCACAAACCCAGGAGCATCCACTCTCCTGATATCTCCTAAAGTGTAAACCCTAATGTACACAAACTTGATCGGAAAAGTCTGAAAATCACTGAAATTGGATTGGCTTCTATTGAATAGATATTGTTCGTACAAATGGAAATTTCGGGTTGTCACAAATATTTAAAATCATCAACTAAAGATTATTTACATCTATATTTGATGATTAATATTTTGATGAATCATATTTTCCAACATTAGGGGGAGAAATAAAGAAGCTGGAAAATAAAATCTATTGAAAGGAATTATCACTTTCAGCTTTAGATCCTCGTTCAACTCAATGTGAACTTGAAATAAAAAGACAATTCCTTTACAAAATGTAGCAAATCAATTGCCAGAAGCATTTACTGACCCTAAGTGAGTAACAAAGTCTCATGTACCAGCTATACTTACTCCAGTTAGAATTGATATCCCAGAAGGAAAAAAAAATACAACTGCAAATGAATCTTAGGCATGCCTGAAGCGTGGAAGATCAGTCGGTTCCAAAGATAAAAATCCTCGAAAATGAAATGAAGCAAATACAATTGATGGTCCAAAAGAGAAAACATAACCTCTTGAAAAGATTAATGAAGCTCTAGAAGAGCCCAATGACATAACAAAAGAAAATAAGGTACCTGAAAAAATGAAAATGATGAGACCTCAATAAATTATGTCATAACAGAAATAAGATGAAACCGAAATAAGATAGACGTCGACGATAATTTTTCATATCATGTTCCACGCGCGATTATAAAGAAAATGAGGATCTTGAACCTAAATCTATTGAGAAATGTATGAATAGAAAATATTGGCCAAAATGGAAAGATGAAATAAATAAAGAGCTTAATTCTATTACTCAACGAAAAGTTTTTGGACCTGTAGTCCGTACACTAAACAGAGTAAGAACAGTGGGACTCGAATGGGTATTGGTGCGTAAAAGAAACGAGAAAAATGAAGTTGTGAGATATAAAGCAATACTTGTTGCACAAGGTTTTACCCAAAGACCCGAAATTGATTATGAAGAAACGTATTCTCCGGTAGTTGATGCAATTACATTCAGTTATTTTATAAGTTTAACAACATATGCAAAACTGGAGATATGTCTAATGGATGTATTTATTGCCTATTTATATGGTTCACTTGAAAATGATATTTATATGAAAATCCCAGAAGGGTTTAAGGTGCCAGAAGCACAAACTTCTAATTCTCGTGAAGTATATTTGGTAAAATTAAATAAATCTTTGTACAGATTGAAACAATCTAGCCGTATGTGCTTCACTTGTTTTAGTACATTTTTGTTGAAAAAGTGCTATAAAAATGATCCATTAAGCCCATGTGTATTTATAAAAAGATCCAGATAAGAATTTATCATAATTGATATTATTGTAGATGATTTGAACATAATTGGAATTCCTGGAGAATTGGAAAATGTCACTTCTTGTTTGAAAGAAATTTTTGAAATGAATGATCTTGGTAAGATGAAATTCTATTTGGGTCTTCAAATTAAGCACACAAAAATGGAGTTTTTGTACATTAATATCTAGAAAAGGTGCTAAAAAGGTTTTATATGAATAACTCACATCCATGAGTAACCCGAAGGTGGTAAGGCACTTAGATGCCAAAAAGGACCAATTTCAGCATCATAAAAACATGAAAATCTTCTTGTTCCCGAAGAACTATATCTTAGTGATATTGGTGCGCTAATATATCTTACTGTTAATACAAGACCTGATAAATCTTTTGTCGTAAACTTATTAGCAATATATAGTTCTTGTCCAACAAGAAGATACTGGAATAGAGTCAAACACATTCTTTAATATCTTCGTGGTATAATAGATATGAATTTATACTAATCAAATTCATAAAATGTGAAGTTAATTAGTTATGCAGATGTGAGATATTTATCTGATCCACACAAAGGTGGATCCCAAACATGTTATTTATTCACTTGTGGAGGTAACGTAATTTCTTGTCATTTTGTTAAACAAACTTTAGTTGCTGCTTATTCTAACCATGTAGAGATTATAGCAATTTATAAGGTAAGTCATGAATATATTTGGTTAAGAATTTAACTTAACACATTTACAAGAATTGTGGTCTAACTTCTAACAAGGATGTTCCAACCATACTATATGAAGATAATACAACTTGTATAGCTCCATTCAAGGAAGGATTTATCAAAGAAGACAAAACTAAACATATATCACCAAAGTTTTTTTTCACTCATGGTCTTAAAAAAGAGTGTGGCATCAAAATCTAGAAAATTCAATCCATTAACAACTTTTCTGATTGGTTTACTAAAGCACTTCCTACATCGAAATTTGAAAAGATGGTACGAAACATTGCTATGCAGTGCTTCAAGAAAATCAAGTGATGTGCTAATCAGGGGGAGTTGGAAACATATTGTACTCTTTTCCTTAGCTATGTTTTTCCCACTGGGTTTTCTTAGCAAGGTTTTTAACGAGGCAATTGTTTCCAATATCTATTATTAATCATGTACTCTTTTTCCTTAATAAATGGTTTTTCCCATGAGGTTTTACCGATTAAGGTTTTAACGAGGCACGATACAATCGTCAATCAAGGGGGAGTGTTATAAATTATTATTTAGTGAATGACTATTGGATTCTCCATATTCCCCCATTACTCTCCATAATTAGTGAACATTATAGCAAACATTATTATGTGTTTTGTGAGTGTAGTTATGCACCACTACAATGAGCATTCATATCATACATCACCTTTCATCTTCTTTGTCTAGTATAAATAGTGAATATTATGTATTGTAAAGTTTGATGATTTTCATCACAAATATTGAAATAAAAGTTCTTTTTATTCTCATGTCTTTCTTTATCTATAATGTATCTTGTTATTTGATCATATTTTATAACACCATTTAATTTTTAAGAGAAAAAAATGTAAATGAATAAAAAAATTACATGTTCCGAAATACCCTATTTCACACGGCTGCCTCCATAGGTCATCCCAATGAGCATTAAAAACTTCAATTTTACAAATTCTGATCTTGAGGAAAAGTTCTTTATAAGTAAATAAATTCGTTCGCTTAATTTAGAATTTATATCATTTGCCAAATTTTTGGTATGATTCATAGCACTTGTATTCTTAGTTTCTTACCCTGTTTAACACATTGCTTATTATATTTATTATGTATGATCATAAAAATTTGTACACAACAATTTTTTTTCATACATAACAATTGATGTTTTAAAATGTTGTACTGTACAACTCTATAATGTATAATTTATTATGTATGACAATAAATTGTTGTGTACGAATTACTTCCCTAAAAATTTACTCCTTCCTACTCACTTAAGAAAATTACCATTTCTAGTTGTTTTGATTAATATATTTAATTTAATAATTTAAAATAAATAAATATACAAATTTAAAGATTATGTTAGGATGTTCAAGTAACAACTATAGTTTTTTAAACTAAATAAAATAGAAAAATATCGTTTTTTGTTTGTACGCCGGTTCATTAATCACTATACAACAATTTTTAAGAGTGTGTTCTGGAAGTCTTGATGGGTCCTGGCCCCACACATCATCAGTCTTGTCTGTAGACACTTGTCACAAGAGTTATCCGACTAATAAATGGTTGATAATTGATGAATTTTAAATAAATTTTGACCCACAAATATTTCTGATGCTTGTTTTTGTTTATTTCTATTTAAAACAAAACTAGGAACAACATAATTTTTTTTTCTTAATCCTGAAACATGGTGAATATCAAAAGATTTGAGTTATCGGATATTTTTTTTTGTTAACAAGTGAGTTAGGGATTCTTTAATCTCTAGTTAGAAGGATTGAAATATACCAAGAGAATTAAAATTTTAAATGATGTGTAATAAGTCAATTTTATTCTTTAATTTGGATTATAAATAAAAAATTTATAATTATTTACTAAACTATCATATTTAGAAACTAGTTATATCAAAATCTCTATTCTAATAAATAAATAATTTTAATCTCTTTTTTGTCAAGTGTCACTTTAATACAACTATTCATTAATATTATTTTATTTGTTATGTAGATATATTAGACAACTAATTTCAAAATTCAAATTCACATTTTCTAATTATATGTTAAATTTGAAATTATAATAACTTTAAAAATTTGATATATCTCTTAAGTAATAATTTATTTAAAATAATTGATTAATAATTATAATTTTTTATTGTGAAAATTTAATTAATTTTATCATGTGATTCCCACAGATTACAAACTAGTACAAAATATGACGAGCAGTTTCATTAATAACTATATTTTCTTATTCCGTTATCACTAACTTCATTAAAAACCGTCATGCAAGTTCATGAATCAAACAATCGTCAATAGAACCACGGTTACAAAATCATTTAAATTTTCATAGGAAAAACTCATAATTATTAATCATTTATTTAAAATAAATAATTTTAAATAAATTATTAATTAAAAGATATACCAAAATTTTAAAATTAGTTATAATTTCAAATTTAACATATAATTACAAAACGTAAATGTTTCTATAAAAAGTTTAAAATCTATTATTTAAAACCTTAACGTCATTAATTGTGATAGTGATTTGTTTAATATATCTCCCTGAAATGTGACATAATATTAAGAGAAAATGACAAAAATAGTCATTTACACTAACTACATTACAAAAATAGCAAAAAAAATCGAATTTGCAAAAATAGCCACGAATTTCGCGGATGGAATAGCCCTATTTGCGCATTGCACATTCCATCTGCGAATGTACAAGTGGCTAAAGCACAAGTGTGCTTTAGCCACTTGTACATTCGCAGGTAGATTGGTTTTTTAAATTTTTTTCTTTTTTTCTATATATAGGGCATTTCATGGTTAAAAGCACAGATGGACTGTGTCCATCTACGATTTTCTTTGTATTCCATCTGCGAATTTGCTTATTTTTTTTAACTTTTTTTACTTTGACTATGAAATCAATTGGTCTGACTACGAAATAATGTTACTATATAAAAAGTTTTGTAGAAAATTATCAGTTTAGTTGTTATTTGTTTAGAAAATTTCTCTAAAATCTCTCTAAAAAAATGATTGAATATTTGGTTTGTCTTGTAACCGGTGGGAAATGGCAAGTTATTGAAACAAATCTGCAATACGTATGTCCACAGGGAGGTATTTCTGAATTTGCTTTGATATTTTTTGAGTATATTAGCTATAGTGATTTTGTATCTTTGGTGAGAAGCAAAATTGGTTTGTTAGACAAATATAGAATTAGTCTTCGTTTTCATCATCCTGAATTAAATTATTATATAGCTATAGTTGAAGACATGAATGTTAGAATGTTGATAAATGTAATCAAATGTAGTGGAGGAAGGGCTGTGAAAGTGTTTGTGGTGATTGATGAAGTAGATGAGGTCAATAAGGGTGGTCACAGTGGAAATCAGCCGGTTGGTAATTTATGCAGTTACAAAGAGAGCAACGATCCGATCGGTACTTTCAATACTCCTAGTGTACCTCAGTTTCACAGTGTTGCTGAAAATGTTAATGTTAGTTATTCACCTATTAACTATGTGGATCCTGAGAATTACAAGTATGTTGGTGATGATGATTTTTGTACATATCTTAATGATGTGGGTGGTCGTTGTGATGATGTTGCCGAACAAGAAGTTAAAGTTATGAATAGGCGTGTGGTAGATAAAAGTAAAAAGAAAAAAAAACCAGAGTCAAAAAAATGAAAAAATGCGTGTTTATGGGGATTATGTTGATGTTGTTGATGTACGTTTAGATATAACCGACCTACAAACCAATTCAGATAGAGATGACTTGGGTGATGAAGTTAAAGCTAAGTTTCCCGATAACCTTTTTTACGGTATGCCCCCTGTACCAGCATGCCCAGTTGATATTAATGAAGATATCCCAACACAGATGGTAGACAAGAATCTTCAAAAGATTGAATGTGAGAGTATATTTAAGAACAAAGAACTTTTAAAGTGGTGTATTGGTAAAAAAAACGTCTTCGAGAAGGTTTTCAGACGAGGACAAGTAGATCCACCAAATCAAGGTATGAGGTTGTGTGTGTTTCGAAAAATTGTTCTTGGTTACTAAGAGCAAAAGCAATTAAAAATTCTGATGGACTTTACCAAGTGAATAAATTTGTTGATGTACATACTTGTTCTTCAACAATTTTGCAACCAAATCATCGACAAGCAAACAAATATGTTTTGGGTGAATATCTTGCTGATGTTTTGGCTGAAGATTATAGTAGAGTTTATCGGGGAAAAGATATTGTTAATGATATGAATGCTCAATTGAATATCAATATCTCATACCATCAGGCGTGGCGTGCGAAGCAATATGCATTGTTGTCGTTAAGGGGTACGAAAGAGGATTCTTTTACCAAACTTCCAGCTTATTTCCACAACTTGGCCAAACATAATCCGGGTACTGTCACACATATTAAAATAGATGGTGATGATCGCTTTGAGTTTTTGTACGTCGCACTCGGTTGCTTGGTTAGTATTATAATATTTTATTAAATTTTTAATTTTTTTGGTGTATTTGAATAGATATACAATGTATTGTAGGTATGCGCTTTTGTCAATTTTGTAAACCGACCCTAGTAGTAGATGGAGCCCACCTAAAGGGAGGGTTCAAAGGTACCATGTTACTTGCAGTTACTAAGGACGGACAAAACCAAATATTACCGGTTGCATATGGTATATGCAAAAATGAGTGTACCGATTCTTGGTCATGGTTTTTTCTAAAACTACGTGATTGCATAGGAAATATGCAGGAGCTTACAATTATATCTGATAGGTCTCCATCTATAGCAACATGCCAACATTTTTCCTCATGCTCATCATGGAATCTGTGGTGTCCATTTGTATTTCAACATAGTATCTAGATTCGGGAAGAGTAACACAGTTAAAGGAATTTTTTGGGAGACTTGTAGGGCGTACACAGTTGATGCTTTTGACGCTGCCATGGATGTTATGAAAAAGACAAAAGAACCAGTATGAGAGTACTTAAAAAGTATAAATCCAGAAACTTGGTCAAGGGCACATTTTAAAGGGAACCGATACAATCTTATGTCGTCCAACAGTGCGGAGTCTATAAATGCATTATCTAGACATGCACGTAAGGTGCCAATACTTATGTTGATCGATTTTCTTCATGCAATAATGCAACAATTGTGGTTTCAAAGACGTAACTTTGCAGGTATTAAGTAAATTTTTAATATTAATGTTTTATTAATTTTAATGTTATTGATCTTAACTTCTTCATTTTGCCTGTTTTTTTAGCGGAAGCAACAACAATACTTACCCATTGGGCCGATGAAATTGTAAAAGAAAACAAAAAAACTTTTACTAAGTGGTATGTTCGCATGATCTCAAATACGAAATACGAGGTCAAAAAGGGGGCACAAAATGTGATTGTTGATTTCCAACATATGACATGTACATGTAGGCATTGGCAACTTGATGAGATACCTTGTGGTCATGTCATAAGATGTTTAACAGTCAACAATTACCAAGACTGCTCTAGGTATGCATTAAATGCTTACTTTACCGAAACACTGAGGAAAACATATGAGGAATCAATAAAACCTCTACCAAATCCATCCGAATGGGAGATCCCTGATGATTTGATGATTGTTAAGCTACCTATAATGGATAAACGTCAGTCAGGCAGGCCAAGAAACACAGACTGCATTCCATCCCAAGGCGAGGGTCCAATTAGAAAAGAGTGCTCTACATGTGGTCAAGTAGGACAAACGAGAAACAATTGTACTGGAAGGGCGTCTGGTAGTGGAGCATGTCACACAATTTCTACTGCAGAAATGGCATTTAATATTGGTGGTTCAACGAGTTGCTCACAAACCTATGACGCTGATTTTGATATAAAACAACCTTGAAATGAAGAGCTGTTAACTTATTATGTATTGTAAATTTTTTATTAAATCTTACAAGACATTGCTATGCTTTCGTATTTTAGTTTAGTTTGTAGATTATAACAATTAATGGAGCTTTTATATTATAAAATTTAGTTTGCAGATTTTAACAACAATTACAACATGCTATTTAAAAAACAACAAACGATCCTTTTGCAACTTAATCTGTATCATGATAATATTACAACAATTTTGTAACTAATTTTTAAACTCGGGGAACTGCAATGGGTACTTCTCTTTCTCCATTGTTATATAGTCATCCCTAATTCTCATTTTGTCTTCCAAACGATCCTTTTGCACCATAATGTGTATCAACTGCTCGTCCTTCTCAGCAAGCCATTTTTCAGTCGTTTTGATTGCCTTCTTACTCTTTTTATCCAATCTTCATGCTCTTCGATTTTGTTTTTATTGAGGTCTATCCATTGTTGAGCTTGTTTGCATTCCGATGCAATATCATTAGCACGTTGAGTGAGAAGTCGTGATGACTCTTTGTCCTCTTCTTGTTGTTCTTCAGTCTTCTTCAATTCTTCAAAATTTTCATCTGACATATACGGCTCGGCTGAAGAGGGTGTAAAAAAAGGGTCGACTGAATCACAGTAGTAACAATCTACTTCGTTGCATGAGCAAACTTCGAATTTGTGTGAGGAACTCATAATACGGTCGACATTAAAATAAACTGGTGCTATAAGTGGTATTTATACATACTAGACAGTAATGACAAGTCCAACTTTGAAATGACTAGACAGTAATGACAAGTCATTGTAGTAACCTGCAAATCGTAGTGAAACTCTTAAGTGACAAGACATAAATGACTGTTTGACATGATAAGTCACTGCAGAAAGCTGATAATCGTAGTCCAAATGCAACCATTTCGTAGTCAAAGTTGTAATTCATAGTCCTGTATTTATTTATATAAATATATGTTTAAGATCTAAAAACCAAACACCCAAATCATAAAAAAGAAACGAACTCCCATATTTAGAAATGTCATTGAATGCAACAAGTTCTTCGAATGAAGTACCTGGTTCCCATTCTGAAAAGCCATGGACGACAAACGAGGTGTTGGTTCTTACACGATGTTGGCTAAGTGTTAAGGATGGTGTATCGTTACTTGCTCCCCCACATTGCCTTGTAGGTGATGAATGGACTCGCATAACAGCTTTGTTCAACCATGAGATGGGACAAGGACAACAACTTGAAAAATCAGATGTTGTTACTAAATGGATGGATGTAAAGGAAGAAGTGACATGGTTCAATCGAGCGTGTAATTATGCGAAAATACCAAACTTCGTTGTAGGGACGAAGAAGAGTTTTTGGAAGTTGTTACAGATTTTTACATCTGTGAGCGTGACGGCAGAGACTTCGAATATGTGGAAGTTTGGAAGGTTGTAAAAAAATAATCAGTATTTCATGTAGACAACTCTATTTTCCGTTAATAATAACCCATGGACTTGTGTTATATTTTAATGCTTTGTTTGTAGTATGTCCTTGTTTTTCATGTAATTGTTGTAATGTTTGTAATGATTCATGGAATTCTTGTTAGTAATGTATTCTAATGTACTGTGAAAACTAATGCAATGGGAATTTATTAATTGAAATTAAACATAGGAGATGCATCCAATACATACGAAATACATGAAAATAAAGGTGAACTCACATAATAAACTGAAATAGATTTTAAACAAATGAGATATATTTCAAAATATTCCAAGGGGCTTCAAACTGGAATTCCAACCCGTTACTTAATGACTTGTATTCCTCCTTAGCAGCTTCCAAGATGACCTCCTCAGTAGCATTTAAACGGGTGTCGTTAATTTTGGTATAAAGATCGTTGAATAATAGAACTTCGGTTTTCATTTCATACCATCTTGCTAAGATGTTTAGTTCGTCACGATCGTTTATTGTAGTCATTTGGTTTTCAGCGTTGAAAATATTGGTTAAACGAGTCCAAAACATTGGATCGTTCAACTTGCTTGTCTCGTACACATGAATATAAGCACGTGTAAGAACCAAGAACTCTTCATTGCTCCATGATATAGAACTCATTTTGATTGCAACAAATAGAGTAAAATCTCAAAAAAAATATTTGAACAACTGTATTGGTTGTTTAGTAAACTATTTATTTAACTTAATGTCAATTTATAGTAGTTTATACACAAAATCGCAGTCCAATCTTCTAATATGTCTGCAATTCATAGTCAAAATTAACTGACGAACGCAGTGTACTATACTAATAACACAACAGATCACTGTTCGAGTTGACAACTCATCCCCGCCGAATGACAACACAATACACTGCTACTTGAGTTGACAGGCCATTGCACCGGGAAAATAAGGAGTCGCTATAAAAAGTTGTTAATATCCATTTCAGTTGTATCGTATTACTTCCCCCTTGAAATTATGGACTCACCTGTACCACATATATGGAGGAACGAAGAGGAGGTCGCTTTGGTTCAAGCTTGGATTATAACTGTAGAGGAGGATTTTCCACCGGGTCCCCCACAAGTTCGCGCTGGATCATTTTGGTCTCGTGTGTGTCATTTGTTTCACCATTTAATGGGGCGTACTCAATATCAAAGAAGAAGAGATGTCAAAGCGAAGTTTCTGGATTTGAAAATAAAGGTGAAACAATTTCAATGTATTTATAACGAGTTGGATAATGAACATGAAAATATGGATGAAGACATTCTGCGACAGGTGGCTTTGGAACTATACGGTTTTGAATATGATGGTAGCGAGTTTACCCACTTAGATGCATGGAATCTTTTAAAGAATGTCCCTCATTTTTAATATGCATGTTGGTTAAGTTAATTGTTTTTCGTTAGTTAAGGTGATTGTTGTTGTATGTGTGTTTTGTTACTGTTTAATAAATGTTCCTTACTGCTAATGTATGTTGTTTCCTCAATCGCTAATAATACGACATAAATTAAATAACTAATACATAATACGACATAAAATATAAACGGGGTACATGAATAACTAGTACATAACACGACATAAAATAAAAACGGGGTACATAAATAAGTAACACGACATAAAAAAAACGGGGTACATAAATAACTAATACATAATACGACATAAAATATAAAGGGGCTACATGAATAACTACTGCATTGAGGGAGGTAACAGGACCATCGTTTCATTTGGTATTTCCCAAAGCACATGTGATGGTATAGTATTCACCAACTCAGATCCATATGCAAGTCGATACACGAAATTAGTGAACTTGTAATCAACCATTTTGTGAATGGCTTTAGACGTACGGGTTCTTAGACATGCTATAACGTGGCCACATGGTATACTGCTTTTTTGCCATTTCCCACAACTACATACCCTTCGTTCAAGTTGTACGTTCGTGATGGCAAAATTGTCATCGACTTCAAATGTATCCCCATACAAATGTCTTGCCATCCAATTATAAGACTTGTTGACACGTTTTTGAACCTTACTCTCAACATAAGGGGTCAACCCACCAGACAGCCTCCCTGGAAAATTTGATAATTTTAGAAAAATATTAACACAAGAAAAAAACTAAATATAACAATCTCCCTTACCCGCCACTTCAGCCCGTTCAACATACTTTGATTGTATCGACGTATTGATTAACTCAATTATCGTTGTTATAAGAAACTCACGCGTGGATATAATTTGCAAAATTTCAGGGACGTCAATCGATTTAACATTGTAACGTACTTTTGGGAAAAATGCTCGTGTCCATTTTGAAATTGCTATATCGTCAAGCCAGTAAATTGGACTCCTAAGCAAGGTGCAGAAAGGTTGTTTCCTACATGCACTTTGCAACCTTTCCAGACACAAGTAAAAATCATGAACGCTATATGCATTGCATGACTTCCAAAACAACGATTCGAATTCCGTATCGTTATGTCCGACAGACTCACGTATTTTTCGAGCTATATATTCAGGACAATATCCATGATACGAATCTGGGTAGGCACTCTGAACACCAAAGTCTATTTTATCACATAGGTTGCTTATGAAACCAACCTCTGTATCCTCACCTAAACAATCTTTTAACCTCATCATGAACCATCTCCATGATTCTTCACACTCTAAGGTTCCCAAACCAATTGCTAAGAGTAGGGGTTCATGATTTCCATCTAAAGCCACTGCGAAGTACATTGTTGTCAGATAGCTCCCAAGAAGGGGTAAATAACCCACATATATCAACGGTATCATGCACCTAAGGAAGGTACGAATCTACATAAAAAACAAACATATATTAGTGATAAGTAAAAAGTAATCGAGATACATTACCATGAAATATTATATAACTTAATAAAAGAAATATGTTATACCACGCAACCTAAAGCCACAAAACAGAATTAAAAGCGGTTGGTATCCGTTTTCTTAATGGCTATGAAGGTATTAGGATTTGTTCTTTGAAGATTATGCAAGAATATTGGTAGTTGAAAAAAGCTTCTTTCGGTGTAAGTACTCATTTTCACAAGCAATGAAAGTGTTTTACAATCATCACACAAATGCAATTATAATTATATTGAAATTAGTGTTTCTCTACAAATCATACTTCATAGTTCAACTTTTTAAATTCATAGTCAAACCAGTTCATTTCATAGTCAAAAATCATTGACCGACAAGACAAGACAAGACAAGACAATGTACTTGTCTACAGTTCATAGTTCAACCTTTTGAATTCATAGTCAAACCAATTCATTTCATAGTCAAACATCATTAATCGACAAGACAAGACAAGAAAATGTACTTGTCCGCAGTTCATAGTTCAACCTTTTGAATTCATAGTCAAACCAATTCATTTCATAGTCAAACATCATTAATCGACAAGACAAGAAAAGACAACACAATGTACTTGTCTGCAGTTCATAGTTCAACATTTTCAATTCATAGTCAAACCAATTCATTTCATAGTCAAACATCATTAATCGACAAGACAAGACAAGAAAACACAATGTACTTGTCTACAGTTCATAGTTCAACTTTTTCAATTCATAGTCAAACAAGTTCATTTCATAGTCAAACATAATTGTCTGTAATATAATTTCTTCTATAAATGGGTGTAAGTCATTATGAGAAATTTATCTGAGAAAGTAACTCATATTTAATAGAAAAATAAGGCTAATGACATACTGCAATTGCGGAGGTGAACGTATCGTTAGGATTTCGGGTACAGCTAAAAACCCAGGAAGATTGTTTTACGCTTGCCCATATTTGGTATCATGTTCTTAACGTCATTCATATTTAAACCCTCATGTTTACATGGCAACGATTCTTACTGTCTATGTTTAAATTCACAGGGACCAAAATGCGGGTTTATCAGTTGGGTTGATGAAGATAAGGACCAATCATCTATGGTAATATATAAAGTAGCTAACTATAATAAGCTCTTTCAATGAGAAAATAAGAAGTTAAAGATAGCGTTGGTTTGTAGTTGTGTGTTGTTCTTGGCAGTTCTTGTTTACAAGTTGTAAACTTTCTAATATTATTTTGATAGTTTTGAAGTTGTTAGGTCAATAAATTGTTGTATTTGTACTTATGTTTAGAACAGTGTACTTGTAACGTTCAAACAAATGTTGTTGTCGTTCTTATGTTGTAAGTATTGATAATTTATTAGTAGGTCATTAATTTGTTGTAATTGATGTAACGTTAAAACTAAAAATAAACTAATAATCAAATCCAACATTAATTTACATATACAAAAATAAAATCCAACTACATAGGACCAAGACTCGACCCCCAAAAATTTTTTGCCATGCGATGGCGAAACTCTAAAGCTGCGTTCTTTGGGTCAATAAGTTCACGGATTGGTTGACCTGAGACTAATTGCTCCATAAACATACAAACAAAAACACCGCAATCTCCCAAATGACTACTTTGTTGGGGAACATTTTCTTCATAAATGAATTGCATATTCAATGGAATCCTTGGGATGTTCTTTCGGGCCCAATAGTTAATCTTGTCCAAATAATTTGCCACTCGAGATTCAAATTTGGTAAAGGTTCCATCAGATTTGAATTTTTGATAAGACAGTCTACCTAGACTGTCATAAATATGGACTTCCATTGACGCCAATCGTAGTTCCCCAAATAGCCAGTGATTAGGGGAAGAATGAATCGCCAATAGGACCTGTATAAAGATAAGAAAAAAAAATTATGTTTTTTATATCACAATACAAAAACATAACGACAATATCGATAATATTTTGAATATAATAAATTAAGTTTACCGTATCGACATCCCACTAAGCAACCATGAAGTTGGGGTACGTAGCAATATCAGCCATAAACGCCCTCCAATCATGCCCTTCTTCCAAAGCATGAGAAACAAAAAAATTTAGTGGCATTATTGTATGTCGGTCGCCCTCAAACCGTCTCTCCATCAGTAGTCTATACCAAATGGTTATATGCTGCACAAAATTATGATTGTTTTGTTATTGACTAAAAAACAAATTACTTTTAAAATAATAAATTAACAATTATTTTACCGTTGACTCTAACCATCCGTCGTGTGTATGCCCAAACAAGGCGCTCCAAAAATCTCTATCTGACACGAAATCAAACAAACGATGTTGGACATCATATGAATGAAATAAATAATTTTGGATGACAACCTCACCGCCTGCTACGTAAGGTTGCAAGCGCAACACGGAGAAGTCGTGAGCGACAACAAAAGCTGGAGGAGGAACGGGGCTTGTTGATTTGATATCAACCTTCTTTTTTGCTCTTCTTTTTTGCTTCGGTGTCGTGTGCAACTAAAAACAATATTCAAATGTTTAAATCTCTATCTTTCAGATAATTCACATAAACATAAAATTATAAGTTTATAAATTAAACGAATACCTCGGTGTAAGGAGGGCACAAATATTGTGATGATTTTCGAGTCATTGGTTTATCGGGTGTAACTTCTTTGCCATCAACACCATAATCATCATTATAATCAACATTTCCCGTAATTATTACTTCATCTTCGTCCGACACCTAATTTAATAAGCAATAATCTCTAATTAAAAAAATGTTTCGATCTACTAAAAACAAAATAAAAATAAATGTAACTATAATAACCTCTTTAGCTTCATTATAATCATTTACATCAAACACATCATCATCAAATTTGTTCCTCGCATTGTCATTCCTCTCCTCCAACTCCTACATTAAAAATAAAGCATTATACTTATTAACGAAAGACACATTAAAATTTAATTATTAAAATCGTAAAGGTAATATCTATAACAACCTTCTCGTCTTCAATATCACCAAAAATATTTTCAGTTGTATTATTTTTATTCATCACTTCATCTTGTACAACCTAGATTTTCAAATATAAAATATGAACACAAATATTCATATATGTTAATAAAATTTAAAAAATAATGTAGCGTGTAACTAACCCGTTCATCATATTTTCTTTGGAATACTACAGGCTCCTCAAAACTTATGTTATTCCAAATTTATTCATTATTCACTTCTTCAACAAAAACCTCTGTAGGTTGTCGGTTCATAAACACATGCTGCTCCAGTGCATGTAACCATTTCAACACCTCGTCTAGGTTGTGTTTCCCACTGCCCCTACCTCTATCATGAGAGCGACCACTGGACGACATACTAGACGAACATTCGTCTTGTCTCCTAAAATGGTCCCGTACTGGGGATGGAACTGATTTTCGTTCACCATATACATACTATTGAAATGACATATAATAACAAGATGACATCTCACCATCACTCGGTAACATGTTTTGTCTTGGTGGTTGTCCCTCCTAAAAAATTAAACATATTAAAAATGCATATAAAAGTATAATAATGAAGTTTATTAATAATAAAAAAAATATTTATAAACCTGTATCTTTGAAAAAATCTTGTTCACGTCAACCCATTTCAATTTTTTTGTCCCACTCCATCGTTTCATCCGAGGCATGTCTCTATTTTTTCTCAATGCAAATCCACATGCACGAACAGCCGGAAGCATCTCATATATCCATATCTACAATTTTTACAATTACAGTAATAAAAGTTAAAAATTAAAATAAAAAACATAACAATAAAACAATTTAAATATAAGAAAATTTTTATACCCTTATTGAAGCTGTAAATCCTGAGACAGAGTATTTTAAAGTTTGACGATGCTCAGGAAGTGATAAATATTTATTTATCTTGTTTCATGTATCATCAAGGTCATCATAAGTAAAATCTCATAGATAGCTACCCCAAACGAAACTAACAAAACAAAAAAAAAAACAAAATTAGTTATAATATAAATTAACTTTAATAAAATAAAACTTTCAACGTAAACAAAATATACCTATTTCAGACATCCAAATTCTCAGCAAAAAAAACCAATCTTGTGGCACCCGATCATTTATTTCTTTTCCCAAAAAACATTCACACAAAATGTATATCAAACATACTCTAACTGCATCGGCGTCGTCAACTTCTAAGAATGTTTGATTTAAAATTAAACTTTTCAGGCCGCTCACGCAATAAAAATCTTTTTTTACTAGTTACTAATTTTTCCGACACTTTTTTCCTGATGTTTTTTGGATACTCCCCAAAATTGAAGCTGGTTATCAAACAAAACTCTTCCGGCCCATATACCATTTTCGTATTGCCTACTCTAAAATATAACTGTTTTATTCCATCTGGAGATAAAACAGGGTCCGACCGCATCTGATGAATGAACATTTTATGGAACAACAATTCGTCCCCTTGTAAACGAGGGACATCCAACAAATAACCAAATACGGTATCTCTAAAAATGTCACGCCTGACACCAGCTAAAACTTCAAATACTTCCCATATATTACAGCCTGAGCCTTTTAAGTTTACAATTGCTTTCACATTGAAATAATTAAAATCATGCTGCAAAAAACACGAAAACATATTAGAGAACTAAACAAATCTTTTGTTTTTAAAATATATGATTATTAAGTGCAATAAGTACATAAACAATAATAATTTATTAATGCAAATACAAATATTTAATAAATAATTTATATATTTACGATAAAAAACAACAACATACACATAGTATAACAAATTTTCAACTTAAATGACAAATATATAAACAATTTTCCAAGTTATACGACAAATATATTTACGATAAAAAAATAACATACACAAATAACCAAATAACATTTTCTTAAACGATTTTTCAACTTAAACGACAAATATATAAACAATTTTTATCTTTCTAATTATATAAAATAACATTTTCTAACCATATACGACAAATATATACAAAATTTCAACTTATACGACAAATACAAACAATTTCTAACGATACTATAAAAAATTTTATACTTCAAAAACAAATATACACAAATTTTCTACTTATACGACAAATATATATACAAACGACTATTGTGCACATACTGTAATTTACCTAATTTTCAATTTATAGAAACAATTACACGATAACAATATACAATTTTTCAAGTTATACAACTAAACAAACAACAAATAACATATTGTAAACATTATTCTAACAATTTATTTAACTATTAACTTAAAAAAAAATGAGCATATTCTAACCATTTTACTAAATGTACAACCACCCGATGCATACTCTACGCAGTCTCTACTTGTACATTTAAACAATCACTAACAAAATAGCATTCAAACTTCAAGTATACTAATAACAAATATTAAAACTATCAAATACCACAAAATTACCCTTTCACAAACATTATAATTTCTTTTTTTTACACTAACTAATACAATAAATAATAAAATAATAAAGAGTTAAAATCTAACCATATTTGTGGGATTGTTGAAATAATCCTCCATTTTGTTCAAAAAATCGTCAAAATCGCCCCGAGAGAGAGAGAGAGAGAGAGAGAGAGAGAGAGAGAGAGAGAGAGAGAGAGAGAGAGAGTATTTCTGTAATGAATAGTGAAAAATGAAGAAAAAAAAAGCTTATATAGGAAAATCCGGAGAAAATCGCAGATGGAAGGCAATTTCGCAGATGGACTTTTCCATCTGCGAATGTACAAGCAGCTAAGCACAACTGTGCTTTAGCTGCTTGTCCATTCGCAGATGGAAAGCCCAAATCGCAGATGGGGCTATTCCATCTGTGAAATTCGTGGCTATTTTTGCAAATTCGATTTTTTTTGGCTATTTTTGTAATGTAATTAGTGTAAATAACTATTTTTTTTCATTTTCTCTAATATTAATGAATAGTTGTATTAGAATGACACATGACAAAAAAAGATTAAAACTATTCTTTTATTAGTATAGGAAGATTCGAACAATCACTAATAACACATCGCAAGTTTATGAAGTGCATTACATTATTTATAATTAAATCATAAAATCTTTTGACACCATGACCTCATTTTCCAAACAAAATGCTTTTATTATCTAAAAATTGTTAGAAATTGGGTAGGGTTTATAGTGGATATCTGGATACCCCTTGGATCGTAAAATTATTTTCTGAACTGATATTTCTATCCTATGTCTGGGTTACAAGAAATTTAGCTTAGGATACTTCCAAGGGGACACTTACGAATCTAGGCACAGAAACCGTAAGCCAAATTGCTAGAGAATTTTGAGTTCGTATAGAAGAAGAAGTGCTGAGAAAATTTCTATCTGCGACTCAGTAGAAGTGTTGTATTTATACTTGACAAATTAGGGCAAATCTTCTACATTAGTTATACAAATCTCGAAATTAATGACATAATCAATGGTTACCAAAATTGACGAGATTTGTCAATTTTACCATAATTACCCATCTTCTAAATTAGTTAGGAGAATCATGAATTTAACGACATAATCAATGGCTACGAATTGATAAGATTTATCAATTTTACTATAATAACCCATTAGAATTCAATTTTCCATAATGTAACTACTTCAAATTTCCAAATACCTTTTGGGGCGCTACCCCAAACCCTAGGATTTTGTTGTATCGACTTATAATTCGATCTTATATATGCATGCACTCTGCATTCACCATGTTGTGATATGATCCTCAGACTTAACGCCGTCTCCGATGACCTTGGTGGAGTTAAGCCTGAGAGTCACAATGCAGAGAGAAAGACTGTCAGTCAACGTCTGGGAGGGGATCCTAGAACAAAGCTCTGACGGTTTAGTTAGTAACTAGTTGAGAGGATATTGGTTTTGTTGAAAAGTATGAGAGAGGCGATTCATTCTCTTGGAGTAGAAGGGATCTATTTATACCCGCCGTGGTGGGGACAAGATCCCGACAATACCTTTTTGTCCCTTCTGAGTCGACAGGACGCGGAGGTGTCTTATTGGTGGATTGTGCTATACTAGTGGTTAACTGTTATTGGTGTATAATTCTCAGAGGCCAGCGCCCTGAAAATTACACATGTCGCTATGGGAGGCGACTGGTATGTTTTGTCTTGGAGTTGGTGTTGGCGCTTGGGCGCCAAGGAATAAATGCAAGGCATCGAGGGCGAAGACCCGTCCTCAGAGCTAGGTATATGTCGACCTTTGACTAAGTTGTCTAAGAGATGACGAATCTGTAATATTTGGCGTATTCCTAGTGGGATACATTAACAAGTCTCGTAGGCTAGTAGACGTCAGCTTTTGATTAAGGTGGATGTGTTGTTCTAGCATATATTTGTACACGTTTTTGGTGAAGATGGCTCTTGGTGACTACTGATGTGACAGAGGCGTCCATGCAGAAGGTTTCATCATTATAATCGCTTGGGCTTCCCGCCTGCATTTAAAACTTGCTTCATTTGTGTTGGTTTCCTTTTCATCACTTTCTCTTGCTTCTGCTACTCTTTCCTTTTTTTCTTCTTTTTTCATTTTCTTCTCCCTTCTCGTCTTTTCTTATCGACGAACAATGGCTGCCCAAAACATCAGAATCGTGCCTTCTCCGAGTGAGTTTGTCGATCTTCAAGAACGATTCGGTTTTCTTCCCGAGCATGGAGTGGAATACCCTCAGAAGGGGACTATCATTTCCCGTTAGCCGGAAGGGAAGGTCAGAGTTCCCGTAGCAATCTTGGTGGCGGGGACCCGACTTTCCACATCCGATGTTTTCGATGATATTATGCGCTGATACAGTTTTTATGTCGAAGATGTGACACCTAAAGTTGTCAACAAGATCGTTGACTTTGAAATGGCATGCAGGACTTTGGGTGTGCTTCCTCAATTATGGGCTTTCAAGTACTTCTTCAACTCGTTGACCTAGTCTGGGGTGCATACGTTCTCTCAACAGCAGGGAATCCACGTGTTCATCACTAATCAAAAGGCTCCCAAGAAAAATTGGTAGCACAAGTGGTTCTGGGTGAACCATGATTTGGTCGGCTATAGTTCTCCTCGCCGGACCAACTTCATTGAGCGGGTTCCTGCTCTCTGGGGAGCTAGCGAAACTGTAACATCTCAAAAATCATGACCAAAAATTTCTTTTTAAAACATTAATAAAATAATAAGTATCAAATCATTTAATCCATAAACAAAGGTTTATATATATCAAATCAGAGTATCATCTCAAAACATGTTCTTTTTATTAGAGTAAAACATCCCATGCTAAACTTCTTGGTATGTGCCATGTGATCATCCCGAGCTCTTTCCTCCGTTACTGGAAGCACTTGAAACCAAAATTGAAAACCGTAAGCATGAAGCTTAGTGAGTTCCCCAACCTACCACATAACACATACGCATAACCATATACACATAACCACATAATCCCCCCCCCCCCCCCCCCCGCCTGCCCGCTACATTGGGCCTTGCCCGGCATCAGGCCTCGCCTGGAATCGAGCCCCGCTCAGTATACATATATGTCTCTCTTAGGCCCGGCCTGCATCTGGGCCTCGCCCGCTTTACACATACATACAATCAAATAACATACTAGTGCTTACTTAAACATACCCTAACTGGACTCCTGAACTAAGGCCTTGCCGATCTTGGGCCCCGCCCCTGGTCTGCTATGAGAAGTCATGGAACCCAGTCCATACTCCTAATAATAATGAGATATGGGCCTCTGCCCACACTCACTCCCTTCCTATCACGGGCCTCGCCTCTACTATGCTAATATTGAGATATGGAACCCCATCCATACTCTGCTAGTGATGAGATACGTGACCTCGCCCACACTCACCTCCCTACCAGGCACATACAAGTATCACAGAGACAACAAGTATAATCTAACATACAACATATGAAGTCATGAACCTTCCTCGGAATTGCCCCGGCATCGGACTCCCGGTCCGGAAACATATTATCCTCTAACATACTTCGGGCTTGACCCGACATCAGACCCCCGGTCTGGGACCTATCATATCTACACATGCAAGAATCACAAAGACATCTAGCATTCTAACATTCCTTGAGCATCACCCGACATTAGGTCGTAATCTGGAACATATACAATAAGTGCCTAGGGCTAACCCCCGGTTCTTCCTACTATACATAAACATAATGGGCCGATATTGTGGCCTAGACCCATGCACACAGTGAGGAGACTCACCTCGCACTGCTGAAGACTCGCTGAACACTTCTGACTGCTAACTGGAAACTCCTGAACTGCTGATCCTTCGGCTCCCCGAACTATCAATACCAAATTAACACTTAGACCAAAATACCCTCAAAAGTCAAACCAGGTCAAATTCAACAGTCAAAGTCAACACTCCGAGTTGACTCTACTCGCCGAGTTGACCCACCAACTCGTCGAGTCCCACGATCCACACATAACTTTGGACTTCGATCCTAATCGTCGAGTCTTGCTTGAGCTCGTCGAGTTCACCTTCAAACACGTCGGGACCCTTTTACAACTGACTCGTCGAGTTCACATTTGAACTCGTCGAGTCCATCTTCATAAGTTAGGGATATTTCCTTGGACTCGATGAGTTCAGCCTTGAACTCGTCGAGTACGATGATCTTCAAGTCCATAATGAACCCAACTGGCTAAGTCCTCTACCAACTCAACACACACCCGCTATCAGAAGGGTTTTGGGCAAGAAAACGGTCTAACTCGCCGAGTCCTAAGAGCAACTCGTCGAGTCTTCCTAAGTCCAATTCTATTCAGACGATTTCCGTCGGGCACAAAGCATACAGGACCCAGATCTAACCTTCTAGGGTCGAAATAACACGCAAAGCCTCTACCTTTACATCCATGCATGGCCCTTTTTGCTCTAAGGGACATAACAACCTCTGAAACCTTGCATGGGGAGTTCTAATGGCATAAAGCTTGCACCTTTATGCCTTAACCATCCTAAATACTTCCAGATATGAAAGGATCTTGTTTGGGGACGTCCAAATCCCAAAAGCAACCATTTTTTTGACCAAAATCTTCATAAAAGGGGAAAAATAGATCTAATGAACTAATGATCAACTTAGAGACTTGATTACCAAAAAATGATGAGATCGAGAAGCTACTTTTGGATCCACAATCCTTTCCTTGAGCCTTCAAGTTTCCTCTTCTTCTTCTTGACTCCAAGAACACAAAACACTCTAAAAAATGTCTCACAAGCATTAGGGTTTCGAGATATGTGGGTTCTGGTCTTGGAGGCTGGAGATGAGACCAAGAGAAGGGGAATAAGATCCTTAAATAGGGTACCAAGTCACGAATTTAGGGTTTTCCAAACCCAGACCAACTCGTCGAGTCGGTCCACTGACTCGTCGAGTAGGTCACTTAACCTGCAACTTAAGAATCTGCTCCTACTCGTCGCGTTCCCCCTGGACTCAATGAGTAGACCTCTTGACTTGGGGTATTTCTTTACTTTCTTAACCTTCTGAATTGGGGTGTTATTGAAACCGTGGCCGAGGCATTGAGAACCATCTCTTTCAACGGGGAGGAATGCATGTTGGCCGCCATTGGTATGAGTGTTTCTTGGAGGGTGCGGGGATGATGCATTAGTTCTACATTGAGAATGATGGTAAGTACCTCTCCTCCCCCTCTTTTGATTCTTGTCTTCACATGCTTGTCTATGCATTGTGCGACTATTAATTTTACGCATGTCTCTAATTGCGTTGGCTTGGTTTTTATTTGCAGGTTGTGATAGGGTTATCCTCTTCGAGATGGTGTTGAAGGGTTGTTTTTAGGGCACTTGTTAATACCTGAAGGTGCCCTTGGCAGATACGCTTCCTCCGCCGGTCAGTGCCGATCGTGCCATGGCTCTTGTTGGCTTTCACATTGGTTCTCTGCCCGGATCCAACCCCTCTACCGATCGAGTGTTGGTCAACGCGCCTATTGGGGGAGCCTCCCACGACGATCCTTTTCCCTCCGATCATGAGGAGGAGCCGTCGACTGAGTTGGTGACAAAGGAGAGACACTCGGCTTCTAAGTGGCGGTTGGCCTAGTTGGACTCCTCACTTACGAATGGTGCCGATATATTCTATCTGACACTTTCGTAAAAGGTTAAATTTGGACTTCCTTTTGGGGGAATCCGACATTATTGTGAACATTCCCTATCATGACCCATCGAAAATGTCGAAGAGAATGAGTAAAGAGGCGACAAAACAAACTCATGAACTCAAGAAGGAGCCCAAAGGGCAAGGATGTTGCGACCCCTGAGGAGGGTCTTTGCACTGGATTTAGATGACACATCCCAAGTTCCTCCTGAACCAACTTCGACTTCAGTCCTAGCGAGAGACGAAGTTGTTGCAGGTTCTTCCTCTCTTCTTCTGACGATTTTTGCCATCTATATGCTAGAGTGGGGGCTTAAACGAGATTCTCTCTCAACGAAGCATTCTGCTGCATACGAATGGAATTGTTATACCTTTCCTCCCGCTACGATTGAAGCTTAGGAACTCCTATCCAACTCCCATATGTCTAACAGTCTGCAGTACGCAGCGCTTAGGTTGCCCCATACATCGTTGCAGTTGTATAACGCCTTCACCTGATTAGTTCGGACTCTGGAGAGCTTGCCTTTGTAAGGGCCGAGTGGGATGAGCTAAAGGCAAAGCTGTCGATTTTGGAGGAGGAGAAGCACATGTTTGAGGAGCGTTATGATCTCTTGGCTGGGGAAAAAGCATCTTTGGAGGAGAGGGTGACCAAACTTTGGATGGGTCAGTGGAATGTTTTTCTCAGCGAATCGAGGTCTTGGTGGGGGAAAATAGGGTGTTGGAGGGTCATGTGGAGTATTTTAGTAGGCTAATGGAGGGGAAGGGTTTGAGGAGGAAGGTAATGGATGATGATTTAAAGTGGCTGCTATAGATGGGTGTTGTCCGAATGGTGGACAAGGTGGTTAAGAGCACCAACTTTTCCCTAGGTGTGAGGTGTATGAAGGCAACTTTCATGGACGCCGGGATTAAGGGTGGTAAGCTGGTGATTAGGGAACAAATTGCCACCAGGACATTCATGCCAGACGAAGCGAGTACCCTTTTGGAGCATACTCAGGAAATGCATGTGGAGGTGAAGTCTTTCCTTGAGACTGATTTTGCCTCCTACCTCCATCTTGGTGAGTTGGACACGGAGGGTCTCCGTCAACTATGCAATGATCCAAACGCCTAAGAGAAACATCTTGAGGCTAACACTTTTGGGGCTCAATCTTCTTCCCCTCCTCCTGGTATGTGATTTTTTTATCTTCCCCTTAGTTGTATGTAATTTGAGACATTGTTTAGATCTTCCCGGTGTTTGTGAGACAATGTTATTAGGTAATATTTGAATTCGTATTGAGCCTTATGTGGCGTTTCTAAGTCCGAGAGCTGGCCGAAAGACAATTTTAACTTCCCTACTTTTTTATGTTATAACTTTCCTTAGTTTATCACGTTTTCTTGTTGTCATGGTGGTTCGGGTTGGCCACCTTAGGTTTAGGTTTGTCTCGAAGGTTGATGTTGGCCTTTGGGGTAGCCGTGCTTTTTGGTTTTGCATTGAGGGAAAATGGTTATGATGCCCATTTGTTTGGTAGATTCATGGGGCCTAAAGCATGTTTCTTGGCTTTAGCCCGGGTCCCAGGAGCTCACTCTGGTGGGGTTGGCGTTTGTCCCTTTTTAGTGTTCTGGGTTTACCCTTGTAGGATCAAGACGTTGGTTGGCCTTCGGTTATGAACTCTAGTTGGTTCATTATTTTAGGGCATCCTTTTTTAACTAACAGTTTTTTTATTGCCTTGTTGGGACTTTACTCTAAGTCCTGAGTCAAGGAGGATTGCACTCTGACCCCAGTCATCTAAGCCAAGTCAAGATCGTCACCTCGAGACCTGAGGGCTTAGCTATTGTATATTTCAAGGGAAAGGTTATGATCCTTTAAGGCCTCTTCTTGTCATGGTCAGGAGTTGTGGCTCTTTCGTTTTTACTAACGTATTTTTAAGGAAAGGTTATGAGCCTTTGAAGCCTATGGTTGCATTCCTACAACGGTTTTGCTCAAAAGACGTGGATTCTCATTCCTTATTGTCGTTTGGTAAATGTATATAACCTCTTATGGGTGGCGTTGAGCCCAGGTACAAATATTTTAGCCGTATATATATATATATATATATATATATATATATATATATATATATATATATATATATATATATATTGCGAAAAGACAACTTTTATAGTCTCGTTAATGATGTTTTTCTTTCTGGTAAGATCTATGCTTTTTTGAATAAGGGAAGATGGGTGACTGCTATGTGAGCCAGCTCTTGGCCCTTGTGTTGTTTCCTGGGGTGTGATTATCCATCCAGAGTTTGATCACATTGCCCCTGCTTTGGATCCGCTTCATTTAGGTATCTCTCTTTGCTCGAGGGATGGTGGTATGATCCGTGTGCGTGTAAAATTTCGAGGGATACACCCCCATTTTGGGATCTTGGGGTCTGTACTCCCCTTTGATTTGTTCGTACAATTCATCTTGAACATTCCTTGGTGGGCCTGCTCACAGTCACGTATTATTTTGCTTCGTTGGTGTTTGTGTCGGAGTTTGGTGTTCGCGACAAAATAATCGTTACCTTGAGTCGTGACACTACTTTCCCGGTCTTCTCCTGGCTGTGTGGTATGTTTCTGCCAGGCGGTGGCCTTATGACGTCTATGCCCTTATAGCCTTGGTATCTCCCGAGCGTGTTTTCCCAATGTATGGTTGTGTCCTTGCACATGCGGGATCTTGATATTTACGGGTAGACTGCCTTTCCAGGAGTGACCTTCGAATCCTATTGTCTCATGGTGCCTTCTTCCTGGTTCTTTTATTTTTGATTTGTCACAGCCTCCATGTCTCCCCGTGTATTGCTATTTGGAGCTTTGTTTGGTGGGAATTCATATTGGAAGTTATCTGATTGTAGTTTGATTTGGCTGGAGGGCCCTATGGTTTTGTCATTTTGTCCTAAGATAACTTCTTTTCTGGGAGCTCGCTTCGCTTTCCTGTCTATCCATGTGTATTGCAATCTTTGCTTTATATCCCGAGTGCTTTCGTGTTTTTTTGTTTCACGGGAGAGGTGCGCTTCTGGGCCTCTGTGGGGCAATACTTCGTCACCTGGGGTAGGTTGATTTTTAGGCTTTTGTTGTCTTCCATCATGGCTTCTTGTCGTGGGGTGGGGTGCAAGGATGTTTGAGAAGAACAAACATGTGTGGGTGTTCGTGTCGGATGCCTTTTTGGCTCCCGACTTAGCTTTGTTATTGCAGATACACCCCCCCCCCCCCCCCCGAGTATATCCCATTAGGACGTTCTCTCCCTCACCTTCTTGTACTGGAGTTGAATTCTTCCATCCACGATGGCTTGTCCTTTGCTTTTTTGTGAAATGTGCGGCCTCTAGTGTGGCGATATCTTCGCGACGTTGTGTTTCGAGGTTGAAGGTGATGATCATGGCTGATCCCGTGCTAGTGTTGAATTTCACTATGCCGTGGACTGTTGACGGTACGGCCTGGAACTCGAAAAGTGATGGTCGTTTGAGGAGCATGTACGTGTCAGATGGGTGGTTTACAACTAAGAATTCTATCACCCTTGTGATTCTTTCCTTCCTGTCGTGACTGAGCAGAGTGAGGGGGAGATTTATGGTTCCCACCGGCCACAACTGGTGACCTGTGAATCTCACCAGCGGACATTTGGTCGGTTGTTTCAATCCTTCTTTCTAGGGGTTAGGAGCTCATAGAAGTAATGATCGTAAAGAACTCCCGTGTTGCTTTCGTTGTCAATTAGTACTTTGTAAATTTGCCTTTGGCGCACGTAGGCAGTTATCACAATTGGGTCCTAGGGATTCCATCTGGGCATTTGGGGGCCTTCTAAAGAATAGTTGATGTTAAGGGTGTTCTTCTGTACTACTTCAATGTCGTTGTTTTCTTACTGGGGGTCGCGTCCTTCTTGGAGCCTCGTGATGCTCAAAATTTCTTCCTTCTTTACCGAGCGCTTGCTGGTGTCTTCATTAGCTCGCGTCTCCTGGGGATCAACGTCGAATTTAAATCTCAAATCTTTTGCTATATCCACAAGGTTACCGGTCAGTTGTTTTTCTTCCACTTCATTTTTCAGCATTGGGCATTCACCGGTTTCGTGGGTCTTACTCTTGTGATACTCACAATATTTCCCTTTCTATTTCTCTGTTTTTACTGGTGTTTTTTCAATATCATGCACTTCAGATTTGTTTCCTCATGAATTGTCTCTGCTGAATGGGTGGAACCTTCAAGACGAGTGTCTCAAGTGTCGACTGTATTTATCATGATTGCCTTCGTAGCGCTCCCGATGGTGGGAGCTAGAACAAGTGTATTATTCCTCTTGTTTCGTATATACGTTTGCCACCGCTTTAATGTTTTCTTCCTTCCGCTCCTCGCCCTTGACTTGCCTTAGGTACTTCTCCACCCTGTATTTTAGCTCGTCTCTTGTTTTCGGCACTATTCCTTGCATCTTTTTTGATACAGGGTTGGGGAGAAGTCCTTGGGCGAAGGCGCATGTAACAAGGAATTCTTCGTGTCCTAGCACGCTGAGTGTTGTGAGGATGAACTTGTCATAGTACTCCCATATCTGTTGGATTAGTGTCTAAGCCCGTAACTATAATTGGTAAGTATTTGACCCGGTAGTGCATGGTCCTTTTGGGTTGCCTTCACCAAAGCAACTTCATAGGATGATTTATGGAGAGAGAGAGAGGTTATTATGGTTTATTAATATAGTATACGAATAATATATTTAAGGAGAAATCATATTGTTTAATTAATATTAGACTGGAATTAATTAAGAATTAATTGTGTGGCTAAAAGATATTAATTAAATAAAGGGGACTAGGACTGTCAATTGTGTGATAGTTGAATATTCGGCTAATGGACTCCATAAAAGTTAGAGTGGACGAAATTTATGGGGAAACCCATTAGAATTCGTCCAAGGCCTCTAAGGAGGGAGTCCATTGGCTGCTTAGGGTCTAAGCAGTCAGATTAGGGTTTCCTAGTTCAAAACCCAACTAGCCTCACTATAAAAGGAACCCCTAAGGCCCCAAAAACATGTGGAAGTAATCCCTAAGGGTTCTTAGTCGTTTTTGGTGCTCCTCCTCCCTCTTATAAGTCATTCTCTTGCTTGTGGTGTTTGTAAGCCATTAGAGGAGTGACATTTGTGACTCTAAGCTTCAAGACAAGAAAATTCATGCCATTCTTGTAAAGGTAATCATCTACATCTGATCTTATATGATAATTTCGAAATATGTATGCTAGATCTAGGGTTCATAAGTCTTGGATGAATTGCATGTACAATAGAAAAACCTAGGTCCAAGCTTTAGGTTTTGCATGAGCACATAGGATGTTCTTTTGTATAAAACCCATCAGTGGTATCAGAGCCTTGATTGGTTTCTATTGTATTGATGCCTTGTATGTTGTGACATCCCCAAAATCACGGCCAGAAAAGACCGGTTTCATTTATGCTTTTAAAATAATTTCAGAGTAAATCCATTGAGTTAAAAGAGTTGCGGAATTTGTTCCCAAAACAAAATATGATAAAATAAAGTTTATCAAAGCATTTCATCAAGAGATGCATTTTCATTATATAACAATATTGGGGATGTCATGTTCCGATAAACAGACCAAAAGCATAAACAACAAAAGATAGACCATACAACAGTTACATATAACAACTGGTCTAATATCAAAAGATCTTGATAAGTCATCCAACTTATGCTCTCGCGCCACTACCTGTAATACAACAAAACTGAGTGGGTCAGGCTTGGGAGCCTGGTGAGCATATAGGGTTTTCAGCCCACAATAAATAATTATATTTAATTTCACCAACCAACAATAAACCAATTACACATTCCCGTTATCCTCACTTTACGTCCCTAAAACAACATCTACCTCAAGGGACCTAATCTAGGATTTTTTTTCATCGGGACGGACATTATTGCAAGGGGTTTCCTCAACAATAGATGTCCTAAAGGCAACCATGAGGGGGGATAGAGTACACCGGTGAACATCAAGCCCACAACACCTACAGGTTATGAACCTGCCAGCGTTCAACAGGACAGTCTAGAATGAGTCTGTGGTCGTCATCCATACTCTGCTAGATGAATAGATTAACAACAACAACATCGAGGCCTCTCATCATTTTATCACATCAACTATCTACCCATGCTTTACCCCAATATTTTAGTAGATAATATATATATATATATATATATATATATATATATATATATATATATATATATATATATAAACATACATACACAACTTTAAATTATATATAATATATCCATTCAATATTCAAACCAGATAACAGATAATATGCAACACATAGCACGTATTCTTACAGAGATACTTCATATCTATGTGTTAGAAGAAAGTAACTACACACTCACTTGATCAGAAGATGATCGGACAACACTACGGCTCTAAGAGTAGTAGCTCTTCGGTGAAACTGGGATCACCTCACACACCGGGCTTCTCGTGGGCAGAGCTTCGGCTTGGAAACTCTTTTCTTCTCAGGATCTTCGGGATTTGGGACTTGCTTCGGGTCTCGGGATGATACCGTGGCTTTGGGGGTACTTATTTGCATGTAAATCGAGGTAATATGGGTGAAAGAAGGGTGAATTAGCAACCTTGGCCGGCTGCCCCTTCAAATCTATTTATAGGGCAAATTTCTCATTTTCCACGTCGTGGGCACTTCTTCCACATCGTGGGCTAGGTCGTCATTGCATGCGTCATCGTACACTTGCTCTGTTAGGCTCCAGAAGGCGTCAGAAGCCATGCCACGTCGTGGGCACTGTTTCCACGTCGTGGTCTCTGACAGTTTTGGGGTTTCGCGCCCCGAACTTCAGAAATTCATAACTTTCGCATACGAACTCTGTTTTCGACGTTCTTTATATCGACGCGTAGGTAAAATCAAGATCTAAAACTTTCATTTAGACTCCCTCGGCTAATTTTGACTTTATTTTTATTATATTATTTTTAGTAGGCCGGGACATGAAAACTCCTTTAGAAATTCATAACTCCTTCTTCTAACGTCCGTTTACGTCTGTCTTTCCGTCGTTGCATTACTATCGATCTGATCTTCGATTCTCATTTAGAAAGTTTTGGCTAAATATCGCTAGATCCCATATTCAAACTTTGGGTTGTACACTTCTAAGTCGAAACTTCGAAAAATCATAACTTCCTCATACGAAGTCAGATTTAGATGTTCTTTTTATGTACGCTCTCGGTTTAACATATTCTACGACTTTCGTTTAGATTACTAAGGCTAGATATCGCTCTATCTTAAATTCGTATTTTACGTCATACAGTGTCATGCCAGTTCTGTCGCGAAACTTCAACAGATCATAACTTCTTCGTTATAACTCGAATTTTGGCGTTCTTTATATATTCGGAAACCTTGCCACGACCACCACCACATCCTTCATAGATATCGGGTTTATCTAACATTTTATTTTGACGCTCATTCTTAACCTTTATTCAATTAAGACACACAAATAAGCACAAAACACATAATACTCAAATAATACACTTCTATTATTTCAAGAAGGGTTACAAAGGTTAACCTAGACTATTACATCATCATTAATGCCTAGCCTGGAAACACGGGCGTTACATATGTTCATCATGCTAAAAATCATTTTTTTTCTGTCCTCTGCCCGACCTGCTCGGCGAGTCAGTGGACGAACTCGACGAGTCAACCTAACTTGGCGAGTCGAATCCCTGACTCGGCAAGTCCAGGGGTCAGATAAAGGATATTTCGGAATTTTTTTGGATTTTGGCTGTTTTGATGATAGATAATTACCAAAAACGTTTTTCATTAATAAAATCCGAATTTTATCAATATTTGGTGATTATCCTTACCAAAATAGAAGATAATTGTCAAAATTAAGATAATTACTTGTTTTATAAGATAAATATTAATTATTTGTAATTTTTTTGGAATTATCTTGTAAGAAATTGAATTAACTCAAATTTAGATAATTACCGATTATTTGATTAATTTAATTATTTGTAATTTGATCTAGATAGTTTGAAAAGTTGCCCTCAAGTTTTGGAATTTAAATTTTTGATTAAAAGTTTAATTTTGAAATATTATATTCTAAGACCCTAGTTTTTGAAAAAGTTCGAACTACACCCTTATGGTTTTATTAAATTAATTAAGTGTATAATTAAAAGAAAGTTAATAAATCCATAATGATATGGTTTATGTTTAATTAAATTAAAAGTATAATTTATTAAATTAGACCACCTAGTATTTTAAAAGTGTAAAATACACCCTTATACTATATAAAAATTAAAAGTTTAATATTATATATGTATAAGTAAAATTTCAGTCTTACCGTTAGTAGACCTTATTCACGAAGTTGGTCCATAAGGCGTGTTTAAGGAAGCGGCCTGTAAAATGACCGCCATTGGGTATCCACTCTTACCCACCGCACTCTTGACTGGTGGAGGGTCGTTAGCCGAACGGGTAGGATAGGACACAACCTTCCATTATAAGTATAATGAAATACAAAGTAACTAAAGATTTTATAAATTCCCAAATTTTAGTTACTTTAGAAAAAATGTGGAGTTTGTGCTATTCCATGAAATTACACTTTCTACCCTTGCTAAGACGTTAGTGGTGCGCGTGTGGTTAACCGGCACACTAATTGGGCTCTAAGCAAATGTGGAAAAGGGTGACTCGATGTTTGTCATAGATTGATGGAGCGTGTGTGGTTAACCGGAATGTCGATTAGGTGACTATAACATTGGGGGAACCATGTATGTTTGCATGGTTATCCACAACTTGTTTGTGATCCTTGGCATCCCAGTCACAAAGGAAGGGCACACTCGAGATTTAAACATGCCATTGAAAAGTTCAATGAATCTCAAAAGATCAAGGAGTTTCAATTCATTTAAAACTTAATTTTCAATTTTTGTTTTTCATGGTGGAAATTGGTAAATCGTCATTTACCTACCTTCAAATGTTCTGCAATTTGGATTACGACATCCCTCTTCCCTATTGTAGAATATTGTGTTGGGTCCTAGCCTTGATATTCCATTTGGGTGTTATATCAAGGATTCCAATCAACTAACTTGAATTTCTCCCATTTTGTAGATGTCAAAGTCTGACAACTATGGTCTTCCTGAATTCGTTGGAAAACGTTTTCCACTTGAAGATGATGTTCCATGATTGGATTGTGGAAATGGAAATCATGCTTCACTTCCTCCACCTCCTCCAATAAGTAATAATTCTCCCTGGCCCATGTGTTCGAAGACTTGAAAAGTTCAAGGTCACTCAAGCCCTATTGGCGAAAAGACACGAAGATGGAAAGTCAATATGCACTCATGTCTTGGATATGAAGTTGCATATTGATAGATTAGGAATGTTGGGCGTCGATGTCTCAGAGAAGTTTGGTGTTGAGTTGGTTCTTCACTCACTTCCCAACTCATATGGTAAGTTCGTTAGAGAGTACTATATGATGGAACACGACGTGACCCTCATTGATTTGGTTTATTTGCTTATTACTATTGAATCAGAAATGATTTGGCGCACTAGTCGAACAAATTTGTCTAGTAAATCAATATCCCATCCTTCTATGGGCAATGGCAACGTTGGAAGTCCAGAAAAGTTTTCTCTATGCAAGAGAAGGTTGAGTCTGAGATAGTCCCGTGTACCATTCCAGAAGAATCCGTATGTTTCTACCGCCAAAAGAGAGGGAATTGGTTACGAAACTGCTGTGACTACCTAAGAGATCTCAGAGATGGAAGAGTCAAGATGTATGACTCTTCTTTAGGTAAAATCCACTATCTAACTCTATTAAGTTCCTATTTGGAGATTCTAAATACATGATGTGATAAGATTACATTTAGTGTTTTGTAGGATCGAAGAAAAGAGAGGAAGCTTAAAGGAAGAAGTGAGCTGAGTCTGATCGCAAAGAAATAGATTTCGATCGCAGGATTTGATGATCGGATTTTTTGGAGCTGCTACTTTTAGAGTTATGATAGATTGCTTGGGAATATGTAATAGCGTAGTCTTCATTTGATTGCATTGTAAGGACAAGTTTTTCCGCACCTTTTATAAATAAAATAAATTTTCGTTTTGTCTTATTTATATATTTCCTTGCAATGGCTTGAATGAAAAATTAACGTTTGTGTATTTCTATTTTTAGCAATGTTGAAATGGATGTGATTCTTAGTTATGTTATTTGTGGTAATGTCGATAATTTACCAAATAGGGAAAGATTCTTGTCGCCCGAGTTTCAATTGGACAGAAACTTGGAATCATACAACTTGTATTGTATGATGAATGAGAACCTTCATATTTGGAAAATTAAGACTAATTCCTTGACAAAGAGTCAAGTGAAGGATTAGGAAAACTGGTACACAATGTTGTGCGCTAGTCAAGTCCACCACAAAGAACGATTACATTATTCGTCATGATTTACTAAAAGTCTAGTAAATGTGGTTATGCTTACAAGATTAAGTGTCATTGAAAAGTTTCAATGTATGGCAGAACGAATAAGAAGAATCAATTAGGCAAAAAGATAAAAACATCTCCAATGTAAGAAGAAGGGAGAGTACTTTTGTATTGTGTTTTATGATCATCTTGTTGATTATGAAACCATATCACAATTAATCCTCTAAGGACATCTTAGTGCACTAGTATGGCTAAGAAAAGGAATTGGAAATTGTTGAAATGGTTAAAAGGATGAGTCATACTTCGTTCCAAAAATCAAGTCTTAGAGTCGTACTCCAAGATTGTGAATTGAGTGACACATCTTAAGAAGTTCTAACACACTCATCAAATGTGAAGTAGAAAATTGTTTTTCTTACTCTTGCACGTTTGAAATTGGTAAATTGTGATGTCTTGGATAATACAAAGACCTACTAATACCAATTGTGTGTAGTGTTTGTCTTGATAAGAATCCGCACTAACTCTTGAATATTTGTTTGTCAAGAAATGTTTTCTTGACAAGAGAATCTTTTATGTCAAGAGTTAAGTGGGACTCTAAATGATCTTGAAAAGTTTCAAGAACTAGTAAAGAGTAAACCTATTATTAAACACTAGCACACGACTTGACGTTTGTAACCTATCGTGTTGACGTATTCTTGTTTCTATGCCAATCCAGTTGAGTTGATTATGCATATGAGTTCTACGAGTTCTCAATAGACTGCATAAGGCAAACACCTTGTTCAATGAAAGTACATTGACCGATATAGGTGAGCTGCTAAATAACTTGGAAGCAATGTTGGAACCCTTGATGGCAAGAAATCAATAATGGACAAGTTCTATCCATAAGAGTTTGGATTTCTCACAAACATTATCTTACGATTATGGTTATGGAAAATTCACATGGATTGGAACACATACACTATAAAATCTAAGTGTCATAAGGTTTCTCTCCTTCATGAAAATGATTGTGAGGAAGCGCTTTCACTAAGAGATATTTTAAGAAGATAGCAATTGTGTAGATTGCATTCTCAAATTCAATTATGATTATGACATCCCTCTTCATAGTTCGAATTATGAGATTTGGCGATTAGTCTGAATATTTTGGGACTTAGTAATACAAGTTCTGAGTTAGTTTAGACAAACATGTGAGTTATCTAAGGAAAGGTTTATGAGTTTGAGATGCTCAGATAAAGGCTTATCAAAGCATATCATATTAGGAAAATGAACTTTGGAAGTCAATAAGTATTGTTTTCTAAGAAGTTTAGCTGATTCCTGAATACGTGTCAAAGCTAGTGGGAGCATAAATGTTATGCTGGAATGGATGTAATCATCATGTTAGTGGGAGCATGATTATTATTTTAAGTGTTGCAAGCTATCAAAATTAATTATAGAAAACAAAATGTTTCACTTTGCAAAGTTGCAAGGTTGAAAAGTTGTTTTGCTATAATTAAGAGAGAGAATGTTATACTTTGTTTCAAAATCTAAAAGCTTAGATCGAAAAAATTTAATCAAATTTAGTCAAGGATATATTAACTGCATTCTCAAAATTCGATTATGATTACGACACCCCTCTTCACAGTTCCAATTTTGAGAATGTGGCAAATAGAAATATTATGGAAAATGGTTGACAAAGTATCATGCTTTTATGTAAGATATTATGAATCATGTCTCATACGCTTCTGGTATAGGATCGATTGCATATGTTGTAATATTTGACCGTTCTAAAATTTTCCAAATGCCTAGGGCATTAACAGGAAAAAGGACTAGAACCAAATTTGACTAAAATAATTAAACAACTGTCAAGGACAATCTAAGGTTCGCCAAAGATTGGTCGCTTGTGGACAGTTGGAAGTATACTAATGGATGGACCATATTGACTTTGTTATGAATAGATAAGACTCTATTTAGAATGAGTTGTCATACGAAAAATATGGAAATGTTTCCATATTGGGAGTTGGATATTGAGAATATGTGATTAGAGACTTTCATGTAAGAAGGATGTTCAAAGGAATGTACTTTGAATGTGAGACTTCACAACTATGGAATTGTCTTGTAAGAATCTCCAATAGAGCATTTTGTAATTTCATTGGTCGAGCCTTGGTAAGTTTTGTGTCGTGACATTACGAAAGGACCGTTGCATAAAATGTTAGAATCTAACATATTCTAGTAGTGGAGAGAATTTTGTATTCTTACACTAATGATTAGGAATTGTGAAATGAGCATCATCGGAAATGTGTTCGATTGATCTATTTCACAAAGTAAGGACCATAGGTAAACATAGTGTGCATGCTTGAAGCATGGGACAACTGTGACATCCCTATTTTTCACGGCCAGAAAAGACCGATTTTGTTTATGCTTTATAAAAATCAGAGCACTTCTCTTAATAAAAATGTTGCAAAATTTGTTCCCAGTAAAACATGATAAATACGTTATCAAAGCATTTCCGAAGAAATGTATTTTTATTCATTTTAAAACATTTGGGATGTCATTGTCAATGCAGAAACATAAGCATAAACAGAACTTGCATTCATTTACACTAGTGATCTACACCTCTTTAATCTCTCAGTGTAATGTGACTTCGTATCGGTACCTATAATTCAAATAAGCTTGAGTGGGTTAGGATGGGAAACCTGGTGAGTACATAGGGTATTCAACCCACAATAACATAATTATTATGTTTAATCATCAAACAATTAACCCCAATTACCCATCCCCATTATCTTCTTTACTCTTAAGGATCTACCCTAAGAATTAGCTATTCCTCGTTCATTCATTCCTAAGGATCATCATAAGGAATCAACACGAAATCCATCGTAGCCAGGGTTTACTCATCAGGCACTAAGTCGCATGGTCGCCAGGGTTTAGGCACTAAGTCTCATAGTCGCCAGGGTTTATACAATAGGCACTACGTCGCATAGTCGCCAGGGTTTAGGCACCAAGTCTCATAGTCGCCAGGGTTTATACAACAGGCACTAAGTCACATAGTCGTCAGGGTTTAGAGTACACCAGGAGAACACATCATTCACAACACCTGCAGGTTGCGTGCCTGCTAGTGTTCCACTGGACTGTCTAGAATAGCCTGTGGTTGTCATCTATACTCTGCTAGATGACGGGGCCATCGCTTGGCTCATCGCTTCTCACCATAATTTACCACTCATATATCATCACTCATCATTCATCTCATCTTTCATTGATCATCATTTATATCACTCCAATCTACCCATGTTTTACCCAACATATTTTGTAGATATAAAATACATATACAGTTTAAATCATTTAAAACATGTATAAAATCGTTCATCCAACATAGATAGCAAGTATACAGATAATATGCACACGTAGCACGTAATTAAAATACTTCATATCTATGTGTAAGATGAAAGTAATTATGCACTAACTTGATAAGGTGGTGACTCGACACTCGGACAACACTTTGTTACTGTTAAAACAATTTCTCTCGGACAAAACCTAGTATCATTACCACTAGAGTTTAGTCTAATGTTTGACGATACTAATTAATAGTCTAGCTATTATTACTATTATATAAGCGTTAAACAATACTCTTCACCCACTATGTACAGACAGGGCCAAACACGGAACACCGGATGGCAGGATCATTTTGGCATATAGCACTTCTGAATCCAACAACCCAAGCGGCCCTCCAAACCAGATTCCCCGTACCGCGAGTGGTTAAAAATATATTATAACGACACTTATATGACTCATAATAATAGCATAAATATTTATTATAAGGTCCTAATAATATTACTATACTGAAACATAAGCTATAATAAAGATAGGTTAGACGTAGCTCACTTACAGCGGGTTTTTTTTTTCTCAAAACCGGGCTCCGCTGGAGCAGTGTTCCTGAGCCGAAAGGCTCTTTTCTCGGAGCCGCCGGGCACTCCGGGGCTTCCATCTCATGCTAGGGAGGTTCCCTAGACTTTTCGGGGGGTTTCGGGGCTAAAGAGAAGGAAGTGATCGGAGGTGTGAGGAATGAAGAGGGATTCACCTCTTATTTATAGGGGACTGGAGGGTCACTCACGTCGTGAGCCAACTTGGGCTCCAAGTCTGAGCCTGGTGTTGACACGTGGCATCGCACATAGGGTGGAAATCAACCGATTTTCAAAAATTCATAACTTTCGCATACAAGCTCAGTTTTCGACGTTATTTATATCCAAATGTAGGTAAAAATAAGATCTACAACTTTCATTTTGATTCTGTTGGCTAGTTTTCGATCAATCTTAAATTTAACAGTAGGAGGTGATTAGACTGTTAAATGACCGCGAAGAATTCGTAAATCCTTCATACGAACTTCGTTTTCGTCTGTATTTTTATTGTTCAGTTCCTATTAATGAGATATTCAACTCTCATTTAGGTCGCATAGGCCAAAAACCACTCAAACTAAAATTCGAGTTTCGGGTCGTGCACTTTTGTGCCAAATCTTAGAAAATTCATAACTTCCTCATACGAAGTCAGATTTGGGCGTGCTTTTTTTTGTATGTTCTCGGTTTGACATATACTATAACTTTTGTTTAGATAACTAAGGCTAAAAAGTCCTTTATCGTAAATTCATTATTTACATCTCCCGGTGCCATGTCGGTTTTGCCGTAAAACTTCGACGAGCCATAACTTCTTTGTTATAACTCGGATTTCGGCGTTCTTTATATGTACGGAACCCTTGTAACATATACTACCACTTGGTTAAGATTATTCCTTCTAAATGATCTTCCATCAAAAACTCATTTTTGATGCTTACTGTCTCTAAATTGACTAGCCCGGATCTACGGGCGTTACAACAACTGTTGTTATAATTCAAGTAAGAAGTTGATTACTCGAAACAAAAAATAATGAAGTAATCAATATGGTGATTAAATAAAAGTGCTTTATTTATACTCAAAGGTTTGAGGCCATATAGTATTAGTATTATTCTTGTGCTTCACTTTGCATGTTTTGACTTCTCGAATAATAAGATTATTCAAACCCTCCACAGTCGCTCATACTTTGGAAGTAGGTATGAAAGAAGACTGTCATGAATCCATCTGTACATTGTCTAAAGTGTTTGGACATAGCACAAGTTTGCTGTAGAGTTCATGAGTGCTGCTATGAGATTAGAGTATTGGATTAAACTCACGCTCACTTAGATCGCTTGATGGATTTTATCTCGAGTGATTGGTGAGACGATAATATCTTATATTCTTGAAACCGAGATGTGTGAGTTTTATTCTGCAAGTCGGTTGCACATTGATAATATGTAAACGCACCAGTAACTTGGTGTTATAAAACATATTATTGTGTGTGATTTGATGAGTGGGTACAAGAGAGCATTGAGTCAAAGTTTATCCGTTCCTTTTACCCAAATTGGGATAAAAGTGATATCTGTGGCCCCCTCGATGATTTAGTGATGACACCCTAAGTGCTTGGCCAAGCCGGGACTAAGTTGATGTGTTCGATTGTAGTCTGTTGTCAGTCGTCATAAATCGGAAATTGGGAAACAACACATAGACTGAGAGAATGATTATAATCCATGTCTCATGTCTATACGATATCTAGAATGAAGGAATATACGATCCCTTACCTAAAGGACATGTTGCTGATAAGATCAGAGTTCGACAACGTCTTTGAGAGCTACGATTAATAATTGGTTAAAACTTACATTTATAGTTACTAGACTTATCCAAGTGGGAGACTGTTGGATTAGTGTCTAAGCCCGTAACTAAAATTGGTAAGTAGTTGACCCGGTTGTGCATGGTCCTTTTGGGTTGCCTTCACCAAAGCAACTTGATAGGATGATTTATGGAGAGAGAGAGAGAGAGAGAGGTTTATTATGGTTTATTAATATATTATATGAATAATATATTAAAGGAGAAATCATATTGTTTAATTAATATTAGACATGAATTAATAGAATTAATTATGTGGCTAAAAGACATTAATATATAAAGGGGACTAGAACTGTCAATTGTGTGATAGTTGAATATTGGGCTAATGGACTCCATAGAAGTTGGAGTGGACGAAATCTATGGGGAAACACATTAGAATAGGTTCAAGGCCTCTAAGGAGGGAGTCCATGGGCCGCTTAGGGCCTAAGCAGTCAGATTAGGGTTTCCTAGTTCAAAACCCTAATAGCCTCACTATATAAGGAACCCCTAAGGCCCCAAAAACGTGTGGAAGTAATCCCTAAGGGTTCTTAGTCGTTTTTGGTGCTCCTCCTCCTCTCATAAGTCATTCTCTTGCTTGTGGTGTTTGTAAGCCATTAGAGGAGTGACATTTGTGACTCTAAGCTCCAAGATAAGAAGATTCGTGCCATTCTTGTAAAGGTAATCATTTAGATATGATCTTATATGATAATTTTGAAATATGTATGCTAGATCTAGGGTTCATAAGTCTTGTATGAATTGCATGTACAATAAAGAAACCTAGATCCAAGCTTTAGGGTTTGCATGAGCACATAGGATGTTCATTTGTATAAAACCCATCAATATCGACTCCCCTCCCTTTTGCTTGCACGCCATGATGGAGTTCACATTTCCTCTCTGTAACATCCAAAAATTCAAGGCCAAAAATTTCATTTTTAAATACATTATTATATAAAACCATCAGTAATAAAACATTCATATTCATATCTCATGTCAAAACCAAAGTGTCAATAATCAAAGCATTTTATCGTAAAACCATAAAAGAGTGTAATCCCAAAGATCTCTTGTGCGGAAAACATAGTGTGATGCGCTGCGATCAAGCCGGCTCCTTCCTTTGAAAACGAGTACCTGAGACCAAAACTGTAAACCGTAAGCACAAAGCTTAGTGAGTTCCCTCATCATACCACATACCATACAATCATATAATGAACAACTAGGAGATACGGGCCTTGCCCAAACTCATGGAGATACGGGCCTCGCCCACACTCCGCTAGCTGGGAGATACGGGCCTCGCCCACACTCCACTATCTCTGAGATATGGGCCTCGCCCACACTCAGCTACTAAACCATAACATACAAGTATATACAAGCATATACTGAACAGCTAGGAGATACGGGCCTCGCCCACACTCCGCTAGCTGGGAGATACGGGCCTCGCCCACACTCCACTATCTTTGAGATACGGGCCTCGCCCACACTCAGCTACATATATCATAACACAAACATACTATCAGACATACCTGGGGTGTCCGAACTACCCTTCGGTCCTAACAACCAAACTTGGGGACTATTCCCCTCATACTACCACTATCACATATAACATATCATGCCAGCATATAAACATATCATCACATACTGTCAGACATATCTGGGGTGTCTGACCTACCCTTCGGTCCTAACAACCGAACTCTACTACTATCATATATAACATATCATGCCAGCATATAACATATCAGGTAGTAGCAAACCTAGATGATATCACAAAGACAATCATCTAACATACAACTCCTACTGGTGGGCCGGCATTGTGGCCGTAGACCCACCGCTACTGGAAGGTAACTCACCTCACACTGCTGAAGTCCCGAAGACACAATCCCACGCTTGCTGAAGTCCCGCAGACTCGACCCCAACTGCTGGCTGACAGATTCCCGAACTGTCAACACCAAAATAACACCCAATTAATAATTGGGTCCCAATACATAACCATACGTACGTTCTTTGGGTAATTACTACATTACCCCTCACTTGGCTTATTCAAGCCCAAGGCCCAATCCGTAGACCCAAAGTCAATTAGGAATCAAAGCCCAACACATGGCCCAATTTTCCAAATTGGGCCTAGGCCTATACATCGTCTCATTCTGAGGCCCAACATCATATAATCATTAAGGCCCAAACTATGGCCCATCTATGGCCCAATTTTCCAAATTGGGCCCAAGCCCCTCACATGGGCCTTACCCTAGGCCTATTAAATTACTCTAGACCATTTGCTTGATCATGGATAGTCCATTTAATAACCCAACCATCAAGGCCCAATAGAAAGGCCCAACAATAAACCCAAGTAAAATTAGGGTTTTACATAAAATGATGATTAGGGTTAAGTTTCCTACTTAACCCATTAAAGACTTAATCCATTAAGGACTTAACCCATTAAGTCCAATATTGCTTAGATTAATTTCCGCCAATGATTATTATTTAATATTCCAAGTTATGAAATAATTCTTATGTGTGTGGCCCGATTAATTCTTAAAGTTAGGTTTTCATTGGCATTAGGGTTTTCCAATCCAATTATTAGCCCATTAATCAATTTGTTGGCCTTTTATGTCAATTAGGGCTTTATTGGGCCTATTAGATTCCATTAAGCTTCATTGGTCCCATTAGAGCTCCTTTGAGCCCATTAGGGTTTCACTAAGCCCATTAGGGTTTCTAGCACCCCAAACGAATCAATCACAAGAGGCAAAACGCACCGCCGCCCAACACGGCGGCTGGTGACGGCAGGAGGCAGCAGCCACCACCTCACGGTGGTGGTTATGGTTTCTTTCTCATTATTCCATTTCCTTTTACAATTTACAATGAAATACCAAAGCACACACACACACCCTAACTAATGTAAACACACATACATGGCGGTGTATGGTGGCAGCCACCACCTTGCGGTGGTGGTGATGTGTTTTCCAACTAAATAAACACCCACACACACATACTTTCTTGAAAACAGATCCTTCCATCGATCTAGCAGCGTACGGCGGCGGCAGAACCTTCGGAGAGGCGGCAGTGGTGGTGGTTCACGATGACAACAACAACAGTTCAAGTAGCCACAACGGTGGCTACCAGCGGTGGCTAATGGGAGGAGATGAGGTGGCATAGCAGCAACGAACCGGAAAAAAGGAGACTTCGCGACGACAGTAAACATGCTCCAGCTCCTCCGACGGCGGCAGGAGCGACATAACAACGCCAGTTGGCGTCTCCCGGCGGCCTTCAACGTTTCCGGTGACGAGGACCATCTTGTTCGTGCTAGGTGATCGGAAAGAAAACGAACAAGGTGAGTGGTGGCGGCGTCGGAGACGAAGGGGAGGCATAAGGGTGGTAGCGGCGCCGGAAGTGGAAGGGAAGTTGGCGGCTGCTCTTGAGCTAGGGTTAGGGTTTCTAATACACTTAACATATATATGGAGGTTGCATGAGGCGTACCGTGTTCCACCAAACTTCTGCCCATTTTAACAACATCGGCTCCTCCCCACCAGACCTTTTTCAATTTAAACCCAAAAGTTACCTTTTAGCCCCCAACATTAAAAATCTATTACAACTTAGGTGCATAATTTACCAATTTAACCCCTGCTTCCATAATTCTTCACAAATTCGGTTTCTAATTTACCAAACAACCCCTTAGCCCCAAAATCTCTTCAAATGAAGTCCAAGAAGTTACCATTTAGTCCCTGACTTCATTAATACTTACCTATTAAGTCCATATTTTCACTTGTAAACCCCAATCTCTTAAAGTGTGACGATTAGCTCCACGAGACCATCACCACGCATATATAGATATTTATTTTAGGGCTACCATTCGTTCATTAATTTATTTATTTATCTAATAAATAAACAGGGTATTACACTCTCACTTTTTGAAGTTTCATAAATTTATTGAGAAAGAGGTATCATAATTGCTCGAAGCTTGAGATATTTCCTTGACGGACCACTTTGAACCATTTGCATGTATTCCCTGGTAATGTGATGGGGAAATACGTGCAGACGAACCTCTTGTCCATTCAGAGCGATTTCATCGTCTGTTGGAGCATGGAAATGCTCTACAAATTATGAGTGATAAGTTAGGTTATTTTATTCCCTTTATTGTATTATAAGGTGTCCCTCTCTATAAATAGAGAGATATGGTCACGTTTCATTAAAGAGTGCACAATGTAGTCTTCTAGAGAGGTGGAAAAAGGATGGGGTCTCTCCCCATCCAAAGAGAACTTCATTGTAATATTTTTATCTCTTTCTTTGTAGAAAAATTATCAGACTCGTCTTTTATGTTTTTCATATTATGATGATCGTTAAATCTCAAGATGTTCTTATTCCGCACATGCCGATCGTTAAAATGGGCAACAACAATTGGTATCAAAGTCGTACATTGAATATCTAAGCGATTGTTTCAATGGAACGACTCCCGGTCGGTTCTCTTATCTTGATTTCGATTTTTTTGATGAGTTTTTCATTTTTTTGAGTGTTGATTCAAGCTATCCTGAAATATAAAAAATGTTTTTGTTGTTCGTTCATATGTTTCTAATGAAAATCTGGGTTTGCAAAGCTTCTTATGTTGTTGTTGGAGAAGAAGAAGAAAAAGGAGAAGATTTTTGTTGTCTAAAATATTTGAAGATCTTGAAGAATTTATTCCAGGAAGTTTTTAAGTTCTAGAAGTAGACACAAAATCTTAGGATTTTTATTGAAGAAAGCGAAGAAGATTTTTCTTTGAAGATATTATCAACAACTTTGTGTTCTTCTCATGAGGTATGAAGTTTTTTATGTTCTTCAAATATTTTTTGTGGATCCTTTTAGAATATCATGGACGTGATAAAGTTGTTTTTGAAAAGGCGCATGTCCTTGTTACTCCTTTTAGAAAGTGTACTCTACCTTTTATTTTCCCTTCTAAACAAAACCATGTGACTTGACCCATCCAATCACCTTTTGTCCCCATAAATTCCCTACACACTCAACCTTTTCCCTTCAACAATGCTTTGTCCCCTCACCTTTTGCCAACTTTTTACCTTCCCAACACCCCACTTTGACCCCACATTCTTTAGAAAAGATTATGTTGGGTAAACATGAAGATTTGACCACTTTTGGTTAAGAAAATCATGAAAAATAGCCTTTTTGCCGTCAGCCTTATCATCCTTGGAGCTCAATACTGAGGAACAAAAACTGACAAATAAAAAGCCTACTAAGGACAAAAAACCTCACCGAACTTTGCTGAGAGGACCCAGGGTGCACAGCCTCTGCGCGTCTCTTCACTTCATTAAACTGAGGAGCAACCGACTTCTCATCCTCGGGTAGACCTCCTTACCCGGAGACATGACCTTATACCCAGGACCTAACCCTTCTCGCTTCTTCACTTCAGCTTCTTCTCATGACCACAGACCTACCCGTAGACTACCCTCTTCGCTACGCCTTCTCTCTAACCACTCCTCGCCCAAGTCTTGACTGAAGCCTATCTGCAGACCCTTATCTACTCTAACTTGAACCCGAAGACTTCAGCCTTACCCCCTAACCCGGAGACCTTAGTCTTCGGTATCCCTACTTAACGCTTAAGCCGAAGACCTTACCGATAAGAGATTCATGGTCAGCATCAAAGATCACAAACACTACAGAGTTTCAGAGACATTTCAACATTTGGTTCTTATTATGTTTCCTTTTTATTACCACACTTTCTAGTCGGTTACTGTGTATTTTAGCCTTTTATCACTTTATTTGTACCCCCTCATCATTTGCGAACATTTAGGGATAAAATGTTGGAGCATGGAAATGCTCTACAAATTATGAGTGATAAGTTAGGTTATTATATTTCCCTTTATTGTATAGTAAGGCTCCTCTCTCTATAGATAGAGATGAATGGTCATTGTTGAAAAAGAGTGCACATTGTAGTCTTCTAGAGAGAGAGTGAGAGAGAGAGAGAGAGAAAGGATGGGGTCTCTCCTCATCTAGAGAGAACTTCATTGTAATATTTTTATCTCTTTCTTTCTAGTAAAATTATTAGGCTCATCTTTTATGTTCTTCATATTATTATGATAATTAAATATCAAGATGTTCTTACTTAAATGTGCATTTTCTACCTTTAGGCCCGTCGACAAACCCTAGAAAATCCATATCCAATTGATCGATGATTCCCTGGTTGTCTTAACCAATGAAAAGTTCCTTGAAGCCAGCAATTTGAGGGTTTTACCCTCAACAAAGTTTTGCTCACCAAGTACTAACGACATCTTCTCCACATTGTACCAAATGGGGTCCCAAGCAAAGCTAAAAGGAGTTATAAAGTTCAAAAAGGGAAAATTGCCTGCTGTTTGGCAATATGTGTATCACTATGTGATTAGGTGCCTATCAGGAAGAACCGGAGGAACAAACATCATGGGAAAGCCTCTGCTTGACCTCGTTTAGAGCATCTTCACTGGCAATCCAGTTAACTACGGGCACATCCTCTGGGAGGACCTTCTTCAATACGTGTCCAAAGGTGCCCCGAAGGAAGGAATGAATGAACTTACTTCAGCAAGGTTTTGGTCTCTATGCTTGGTGGATCTTCACAAGGACGCCAACCTTAGTCTTGGCAATGACACCAATCTCTTCTCTGCGAGAGATCTTAAAAGGTACATTCCATCTAAATACCAATCTATCTTCAGTCCTATTAGACATATTTCCTCTCATATTCTTCAATCAGTTGGACTTACCACACTCTTAGTGGCTAATCACATCGTGGATACGAGCAATATTTCCCCATAATGCTCTACCCCTCCAAGCCCTCCTCAGTCCAACAGAGTCCAGGACCCTCAACCTAAACCTAAAAGAGTCAAATATTTAGCAATCAAGTGAACACCTATTAACGTTGTTACAAAGGGTGCGCGTGCCTCCAAGAAAAAAAGCCACACCCACAGTGTCTACTCCTCAGGATCAAACTTCTCCATCCAAGGCTCAAGATCCTCTAGTAAATGTGATCGAGGACAGTCTAAATGAGCCTTCGGATTCTAGAGAAGTGTTTAGGAGGAAAAAGTTGAAACTTACCATTAGTCAAAGCCAAAAGTGAAACGAGGCCAATTTTAGAGTCACTCAAAAGACTCCCGTAGCCGTTCAAGTCCCTGATGACTTGTGACAACCGTCAATTTCCGGTCAAGTCAAAGTCAACTAAAGTCAACAAGTCAAACCGGTCGACTCAATTAACCCTTGTGTACTAGGGCTTACGTTAGGTAATCACTATACAACTCGCTATTCTAATGAGAAATCATAAATTGAAAAGTTCGTATATCTAGATTTCCTTAACCTAAAACTGTGTTAAGTAATGAACCAAACCGATAAAACAATATTGCATACTCATCGGGAGTGTGTAAGATCCTTAAACATGGCTTAACGAGGCTTACGGACCTTGTGTTGCGGAGCCACGCACTCAAAAAAGGTCACAAAAGAAGCCTCTCCCAATCTCTTTCACTCTATCTCTCTCTATATAAAATCTCTCCTAAATCTCTCTAAGTATGTGAAATCTCTCTAAGTATGAGAAATCTCTCCAAGTATGTGAAATCTCTCCTAAATCTCTCTAAGTATGAGAAATCTCTCCAAGTATGTGAAATCTCTAACAAATCTCTTTAAGCATATTAAATCTCTCCCAAATCTCTCTAAGTATGTGAATCTCTCCTAAATCTCTCTAAGTATGAGAAATCTCTCCAAGTATGTGAAATCTCTCCAAGTATGTGAAATCTCTCCCAAATCTCTCTAAGTATGAGAAATCTCTCCAAGTATGCCAAATGTCTCCCAAATCTCTCTCAAAAGTTCCTTTAACTTTTTATAATCACTTGGGCCATCCCGACCCTCGAAGTAGACGAAAACAGCTCGAAAACGGAAGTCTACGCGAAAAACAGCCTTAAGGAGTCGAACCCTCTTAGGAACCGAACTTGTCAGAAGCGAACTACACCATCTCGAACCGAAGCTCAGCAGACCGAACCGAACCTCGGACCTTTGGTTCCCTTCCCTACTCTCGGTTCCTTCCTTCCCTCCTCTCGGTTCTCACTCCCTTAGAGCCGAACCTCGCAGGTTCGGTCCATATTGCCGGTTTTTGACCCAGACTTCGTTTTAAGCTCGTTTTTTCGAGATTTTAACGCGAGATTTTCACCCAAACTCGTATTTTAATATAATAAACCCTAAATATTCATATTTTAATCACATTTTGAGGAAAACTATTGCCTAAGAATAAAATCTATTTGGTGAGATATTTAGGTGGAGTGTTGACTTACCCTTTGGACAAGGACACAAGCAACCTCCCCATACCTTCATAGTACAACCCCCAGTCACTATTCACCCATGCCTATTCAATCATTTTCCTTTTTACACTCTTTTTCAGCCTTAATCTTGAACAAAAGCTAGAGAGATCCTTATCTCTCCTCCCACCTTATTCACCCTTTCTCAAGGAGAACAAACACATTCTCTCTCACTCCCTCTCACCAAGAATTCGAGATTCAAGGCTGATCTTGAGCTCTTCACACCCCTTGGTAAGTAAATCTCTTCCCACACTTGATTTCCTTACACTTATTCACTCATATCATGAGTTCCTTACGCAAATATCGCCATAATTGTTGTTAGATCTTCGAATCTTCAAGCATCTCCCAAGTGTTCTTGAGTTGAACACTTCTTATCTTCTTCATCCATCTACTGAAATCACACAAGGTGAGTTCATACCCCTATCTTTTTATGTTTTCTTAAGTTTTAAGGGGGGGGGGGAGGGAATACAAGTTAAAACACCAAGAACACAACTAAAATTTTGCAACAACTTTCATCAGGAAAGTTTAACTCCATTCACGGACTGTTTTGGTCAACTTAAACATTTTAGTTTTCAAAATTGTATTAGGTGCAAATAGACCAGGTTTATACTTTTAAAATGACTACTTGTACATCTCCATACGATTTTCTACGATTTATGGTGATTTTTACAAAACAGCCTATCATTTCAAGAACCAATCCGGACCAGTCTGTGAATATGAATATGTTAACACAAGTTAAAGACTTTCAAAAATCACAATAAAAATTATTAATAAACCAGACACATTTTATGAACTCTTAAAATTTACGGATTCAGTTTTTGACTTCGTATGATTTTTCTATGATTTTTCTAAAACAGTGCAGAAAGGTTAAAAACTAGTTAACAGCTTATAACTTTCATAACACTTTGTATTATGTTGAGCAAAGTGTATAACAATAAGTTCTAAATATCGAATGTGTTTTCTTGTTAGTTTATCATCATAAACTGAAATTTAGTCATTCATGATAACATTCTTCATTCATTTAGAACACATATATTAAGGTATAATAAGCATAGTTTATGGATTCATAGCACTAATGTATTTTCATAAAAGAGTCCTTTTACATTACAAACGTTTTGGATAAACTATAATAGGTATAGTTTATGTATCATTTACTTTTCAAACTTATTTACCAAAGACTTTCAGTTTAGTTCACGTAAATTTGTTAATGAATAAATTTGTGAGACATTCCCTTCATGTTACCTTCATGGTAACAAAGTCAAAAGTCCTGTAAATTGTAACCAGAGTCTCTTGTAGGGAGAGCGTGATAGTTGTGTATAGATCTATATTGGGTCTGACAAGCCCGCACCTGAGCTGCTTGCAACAGCTAGACCGGCAGGTCTGAGGTGACAAGTGTCATTTAACGTGCGACGCCTAAAGAACGTCATATTACGAGGCCGTATGAGTCTTAACATGGTTATAATAACTCACATGTGGTATTAACAAATCCTAAGATTTACGGGTTCTACTTTTAAATTAGCAAGTTATGTCGATTTAACTCACATAAATTACTTTAAGTATGGAAAAATACTTGTACACTTTCATATCAAAAAGGGTTTTATGCTGATTTAAAATCACTTTTATATCTTTAAGTATGGAAAATACTTGTTTACTTTAGGTCCTGGGATTTAGGACTACCTAACTCTTATAAGGAAAATATTGGATTTTCTTTGGAAACATATTTCTGTTAAAACTACATTCATCTAGAATTGTTAGGCTTCGGCTATAATTGCTAAGTGTATAAGTTAGAGTTATATAAGAATCTATTCATAATCAACTTAGAATTGGTGGGCCCGCCTTTCTTCCTGTTCCTTGTTTGGTTGTGGACCTAGGGCAGACCCATTATATTCGACGGTTTATTTAATCTAAATTTTATATAACTTATATACACTGGGTGATTATAGAAGGAATCTATGGGTCTTTCTAGGGTTCATTATCGCATAACATAGAATCATTCATTTCACACTTAACAAAGAAAATATTAGGTTTTCTGGAAATATACTTTGTCACTTTTACAAATAAAACGGTTTCTTTCTCAAACAAAACTCTTATGAACTCACCAACTTAATTGTTGACACTTTTTCAAAACTACTTGTATTTTCAGGAAATCAGTGAAACAGGAAAACCAACAACATTTTGAGGATGGGACGTTATATCGTCAAACAGTTCATTTGGTCATCATAATGTAATTGATTTGAAACATGTAAAAATATACGTTGGTGTAACTTTTTTCAATTATATTTATGATGGTTGTATTTACTTTGAGCACTATTAGACTCGTTGTTGTGATACTATACATGAAGTCCTCCACCCCTGAACGTTTCCGCCATCCTTGGTTTGGGGGTGTGACATGACTCACCTGTAGTTACCCCATCTAACCACTCTGATACAATAAGTGTATAAGTTTCATCTCAACATGGAGACAAAAACCAATCTGGATTCTAAGTGGATCCAGATGTTGTTTCTCGCCCTAAGGTCTCCAGGGCTTCACGTCTGCATTTTATCTTTCCCGAGGAGCTAAACTCCATTTTTATTCGTGTCATACAAACACTGAAAACACAAGTTTCACTGTAGGGTCCTTTTTCAGAGGCCCTATCCAGAATAGAGCCGAGGCCAGGCTTGGTTTTAGACCAAGGAGACCGAGGAAGCTCTGGAAATCTAGTACCACCAGCATTACACTCAAGCGGTTTAGGCATGGTGAGCATAAATGTGCAAGGATCCATGAACCCAAGGGACACCTTGGTACGACAAGGATTCGACAACTATGCATATGATGACTCATGTTCCTGCTATCGCGCAACAACAGAATCAGGGCTGAGAATTTTTGAAGCCTTCAAAAGGGCTCTTCAGGCAAGGAAATATCAACAAGTTCAACAACATCAACAGAAAAAGGAATCTCTTCTCCATATGGCGAAGTATTGGGCCACTATGTTCAACAACGCGATACGATGCATGATATTCTTTCGATTCAACAATGGATGTTAGATTTGGAAAACACCGTGCAAAAAGTTCAAAATATGGAAAATGTTGTTCGTACTTCAAATCCTCCTCCTCCAAACACTGAAGATCATCACTCAAATTAAGATGGCACTACCATTTAAATCATTTCATCCCCAACCTTTGCTTTCGATGAAAACAATAATGATGAAGTCCAATAGCCTCTCCCTTCCGAAGACTTCATCATGGTCCTAGAAGGCGAAGAGTCCAGTGGTTCACAAGACTCCACCTCTAAACCCAAACAAAAAAAAGAAGCTTGTCGTATCTCGAAAGGAATTCCTTGATCTCCAATCAAAAGTTGATCAGATTTTGGCTGCAGTCACTTCTGCAACCTCACACGATCTTTATTTGATCGCATTGAAGTGTTAGAAACCAGAGAAAAACTCATTATAGAGAGGACGCTTCTATGCATAGAGATGGGGATCATACAACTTGATAATAAAAGGCGGCTGATTATAAAGAATTTTTCTCCAAGGCATAAGATCTTATCCAAGAGGTGAAAGAGCTCAGGATCAAACTTCAACAAACCCTGCAAGCTCAAGAAAGCAAATCAAAGCAGCTCATCGACGAAACTCACACTGGTTATGAATCAGGGTTTTTGGTTCTTCAAGAAACAATCAAAGGGTTACGGCATTCTTTAACTGCCAAAGAAAGTGTAGATGAGATCCTTCGTCTCACCAAAGGGATCTATCACACACTTTCTAACCTGGAGATTACAACCAACAAGGTTGTGTGTGCCTAGATGGAAACACAGTTCAAAACAATGTTTCAAAAGCTTGATGAACTGAAGCATTGGTTTGAGGAGTAGATGGAGCCTACTTCCTCAAAATGGGGAAGTGACCAAGACAACGAAACAAGAATTGAAACGGTTTCTAAATCATCCAAGTCAATGACTCCATCAGCTAACCATACCATTACTCTTCTTTTCGATCCACCCTCTTCACTGCAACTCAAGGATCTAACTCCTCATGCTTCTCCTCGGCACCCAACTCCCCAGGACTCTCCTCGGCAATCAACTCATCACTCTTCTCCTTGAAAACAATCTCCTCCTCACCCGCAGAATCTGTAGGAAGGGATGTCATCAGACCACTTAGACGACTCCCTACCAATGGCTTAAAAGAAACAAGACTGGAGAGCTGTGAAATTCGCAGACTAGATTTAGAGAGCACAAGGGTTTGATACAACCTTCGATGAAACCCTAATCAATTCATGGGTAAACCCTACCCGAAGTCTCCTAGACTCCGATTACATTCCAGTTCTTACATATGCTGAACCACCTTCTGATGGCTACTGGGATGTTCCAATCTCCCCAAATTCCAAATCCTTCCTAGTGTTTCAATCTTTTGATCTCACCATACCCGAAGACAGAAGGCTCCCCATGGAGTTTGAGTGACTAGATCTTTTCCATGCTAACCACGGTGGAAAATTCAAAGGCATTTGGTCCAACGACAAACCAGAAGGAGTAAAGAATTATAAAGTTAGGAAGTGTATGAAGAGTGAACTTTTTCAATACACTCTGTCCCGTAGAGGTTGTGATTATGTCAGATAACAAGCAGACTTTGTTTGCATGAATCCTGAATAGATTTTCTTGATTGCTCGGGTGTTTCAAGTCAAGGCAGAAAAATATCCCAAGATGAAGATTGCTTTCAAAAGGGAATGTGAATTCCTTAAATCCCATGTGTATGACTTTGGAGACCACCTTGACCTCAATGCAATGATCCAAACACACATCTAAAAAAGTAACGTTTGAAATTTCAAGGAGGATCAAATGGATTTTTGAAATCAGGAAGTTTTGGTGGATCATCATCAAGTTTCTCAAGGTGAGTCAATGAATAACTTAGCTGAGAGGTCACTTAGGGGGAAAATTTTGAAACAAGAAAGTGAACCTATTTGACTAGGAAGGATCCGAAGACTTCAATGCCTAGTGAAACAAAGAAGACTTACCCGGAGACTGCTTTTGTCATCATGTGAACCCGGAGACGTGAAGAAGACCCGCAGATGAATGAAACATGAAGACTGTCATAAGTTACCTTTTTTACTTACTTTCCTTGTAATCGTTGTATTTATCCGGTGTACCATTTAGGGTCACCAAAATCAATTACTTTATTCAATTGTAATATTTTTGTGTAACTTTTGGTACACTGTAAATAGAGCTTCCCACTTCATGTTTACTTACCAATTCAGAGCTTATCAATATAAGATCTTTCATCTCTATATCTCAAGTTTTCAACTCATCAGTCTACTTGTTTAATTCTTATTGATATAAACTTGTTGCTATTTATTTTCCTTACATTTCCGCAATCTAACTTATCTATCTTTATTGTCGAGCTAACAAGATCCATTGAGATTAAATTATTATTCCGCAACTTATTATCTCATCACTAACTCTTATCAAAGTTTTTCTCTCAACATTGTTCATAGGGATGAGCATTGTAAAGCCTCACGACCAATACTGATGAGTACTTGAAAATGGAGATTTTAAGTATTGTAGTAATCACATTTAAAGATTGTTTCATGGTTCATGTAATAAGTAAATTAAGATGGTTGTGTCTCTTATTCTTCAAATGGAGATACATGAGGTCTTGATATATAATATGATCACTACTAGAAAAACAGCCTTTTACGACGCTCATTGCGCGTCATAAAACGCTCAGACGACGCGCAAATGCGCGTCAAGAAAGGCCCTGTCATAAAGAGAGACGACGCGCATTTACGACACGTATTTATGACGCGCATTTACGACGCTCGGTTAAGACACGCAATGCGTGTTAAGGAAGGCCCTGTCATAAAGGAAGACGACACACATTTGCGTGTCGTAACCTTACGACGTGCGTGTTTATGACACGCAATGCATATGAAGGAAGCCCTTGTCAAGAAAGGCCATGTCATAAATGAAGATGACACACATTTTTGTGTATCATAATTTTAAATGTTCTAAAAACAGTATATTTATATATTTATTAATTTTTAAATTAAATTTACATTTAATGTCTCATAATAGAAATAAAATATCATATACAAAAAATACAATCCATTGCATAAAATTTAATGTCATACAATTCTATTTTTTACAATATCTAAATTTGCATCTAATCTACTCTGTACATCAAATTTCAACTAAATAAAGTTGCATCTTGTCTTTCATAATTCTTTAAGACTAATGCTCCAAGCAGCTGATTATATGGATAAGCAATTGTACATTGGCCCATCTCACTCAAGAATGACTTAGCCAAATCCAACTCCAAGTCTTTACTGCGTCTTGCTGATAATGCTGCAAGATTTGAATCAAGTGGCTTCATATTCCTTTCTTCCATCAACTTTACCTGATGCACAAGATACACAGAAACAAAAAAAACATTGTAGAGGAAGGGGTAATTTGGGAAAATGTGAGGGGTATCCTCTGCAAAACAAAATAAAAAATATCCTTTGCAAGATTTGCTCTTTAGTATCCTCTGCAAAACAAAAAAAATATATATATCAAAAAATGAAATTTTTTATAGTTTTATATTATAATTATGCCTAGAGTATTGCATAACTGAAGAACCATTTGTTAGCTCTACAACACTTTTTGAATCTGAACCTTGTCTTTCATCACTAACACCAGCACCTTTTAAAAGGTGTTGGTGTTAGTGATGAAAGACAAGGTTCAGATTCAAAAAGTGTTGTAGAGCTAACAAATAGTTCTTTAGGTATGCAATACTCTAGGCATAATTATAATATAAAACTATAAAAAATACGGTCTGGGGTTGAATGAAGTACATCATGAACCAACACAACACAACAAATATGATAGTTACCTTGAATTGCAAAGTGTTGTTAATGGCATCACTTATAAGCTCCCAGTTTGGTTCGGATAGTTCTAGAGGCCTATTTCAATAATTGCGCAGAATATAGTATTAAAAAAAGTTTAAAAAAAGAAGAAGTAAAAAGTACAATAGAGAACTGACGTGAGGAAAGGCCCGCCATTTAGGTTATTCGGCATGAATTGAGAAAGAGCAAATGCATGAGAAGTATGAGGCTGCTGCAACTGTTTTGGATCCTGATTATCATTCTTTGTAGAAAAATGATTATATGAGTACAGTAGAATCATTCATAATAATAATAATTTCATAGCATAAAATAAGTTAGAAAGTTATTGGGAGACTACCTGTGTCCTTCTGTAATGTTGTTTCAAAATGAGATTTCAGTGTATCCTCTTCCATTGGTCCCTGCAACTGTTGAAATAATTGTCTTGCACTGCCCTGTATAAACACACATACATACAATTATACTCACACATATGTATACTATATCAACATGTATATTTCATATATTAAAAAAATTGAATATTGCCTCTGACATCAAATAGCTTTCATTAACAATGGAACCATCTGTAATTAAATGCCCATTATGTATTCAAGGGTAAAATGGTAAAAAAAACTCACATGGGCAGTGGGATGGCTCATTCTATCCAGTAACTCCTGGAGTAAGTAACTCCCGGAGTAAATGACATCAATTTTTAAACAAACTGACATCAATTTTTCAAGCATTCTTCAATGAGTATACAATATACTAGCAGATTAAGAGGAGTAAATTCAAATCCTACAAAATAAACATTATCCCTAAGTTAAATCAAAATACTATAACTTATCAATATATTCAACATGTGCAAATGTATACAATATACTAGCGGATCAATCAAGCTCTGTAGTTGCAAATCAAGAATATGACAACCTCTCTATTGGCATATCAAGCAAGCTCGACAGTTGTTTAAAGACTGTGGCAAATTCTCAGGGTATTGTAATAGAAAAAGTGTGTCATGATCTCCATAAGTAAGAGGCTAAGGACCCAATGAAAACCATACCAAGCCACTTGTTTTAGTGTATAACTCTTCTGAGGTGTATCCAGCTGCCACAACAGGTCGGAAATTTGTCTGATACAAAGCTGCTTGAAGCCAATTAGCAACTGCATTGACATTAGGTGAAGTGGCACTCATTTTAACAATTTGAAGACCATGAGTGGGGTCACTTTTCCCACTATTTTACCCTGAACATTCTCCTTTTGAAAACTCCAACCTGCCTTCACCAGCTCCATACCTAAGGTTTGTCAACATAAGTTCCAACAGATACCCCCTTTGCTGATCTCCAACCTGCAAAACAATGAATGATAAAAAGAGCTTATTGTTTGCATCATAATGTTCAAATAAAGGAAATTCAAATTACCATGTGAACTTCATCAATTACTATGATCCCAACTTCTGACAAACGCCCCTCTTCCAACAATCTAATGAGTAGAGTTTGTCTTCTCAATTTTGCAAACATCAACATATGTATCATTAGGAAGCGTTCCTCCACCTTGGCTTCCATATTAACTACGAACATGCTTGTCAAGTGGTTCCAGTAAGGCTTCAAGATGTTCTTCCTGCATCACTTACATACAAATAATGAACTTCAAGAACATAAATACTAATTCTCAACTAATAAGATACAAAAATACCCGGACGTTCTCTGTACAAATGGACACATAGGGAAGAACAAGAGTTGCCACTTTTCTTATTGAAAACACTCTACGTAACATCAAGATTTCTGTAACAAAACTTTTCCCAGCACTATGCCAGAAAAGACAAATGGTTAAGAAAAAGTGATTAAGTAGAAAAGATTTAGCACCCCATCCACCTGAAGGCAGTCCACCTGGAAAAACAGAACCTCAATTAACAAAATAAAACCAATTTAAAAGTTAAAGAAACTAGAAAATACAAATAGTTAAAAAGACTAGAGAAGTACCTGCCATGGATACAGTTTTGATATTCCTCATTTTTTATATGTTATGCATAACTCAGAAAGGAGTATCATGAACTCAATGTGCAGTCATTATGCCTGTTAACAACATCCAGATGTGCAGCAAAGTGACAGTTCACAAAACATATAATCTGACCACAGATTCTCATCCTCAATCGAACTCCTCCCTGTTGAAACTAGTAAATTTATAAGTTGTTATTATTACATAACTAAAATTAAATGAGAATTTTATAAGGCAATTACATTGAGCCCGAAGTTAGTTTAGATAAACCAACAATAAACTGTATGAAATAATTAAAAGAAAAAAAAAGTGAATATAAAAAAAGAAGTATTTTAGTAAGAGAAACTCGTTAGGACGGCAACCGTTAGAACCACTTCAATCGTTTTACTGTCCAATCACCGGCGACGTGATGGAAGATCCGGTGGAAACGCCGTCAGGGCATAGCTTTGAGAGGTACGCGATTGAGAAGTGGTTGGCGGAAGGGAATAATGGTTGTTCAATTACGAAGACGTCGTTGAAAGCATCGGGTTTGAGGACTAATAAGACGCTTCGTCAATCGATGGAAGAGTGGAGAGATAGAAACACGATGATTTTTATTGGTTCTATGAAGTCGTAGATTCTTTCTAATGAGGAGGAAGAAGTGATAGTGTCGTTAGGGAAGCTTCGAGTTTTGTGTTTGGAAAGAGAGCTTTATCAAGAATGGCTGATGATGGAAGACTACTTGCCTGTTCTTGTTTCGATTCTTTCTACCAAGAATTTTAAAGTTAGATCGCATGTTCTCGTTATTCTTCGCATCCTTGCAACCAACAACGATGACAGGAAGGTATGAATCAATTTAGAATCACATCAAAACACCTCTAAAGAATTAAAAGTTGATAATCTTTGATTGGTAACTTACAGGGAACCATAGCGAAAACGCATGATGGCATCAAATTGATTGTGTGTTCTCTAGCACGAAAGATCAAAGAAAGTAAGTTGGCATTGCAATTGCTCATGGAATTATCAGAAAATGAGGTGGCAAGAAACATAATTGGGAGTAGTCAAGGTTGCATACTTCTTCTTGTTACCATATCTGGTAGCGATGATCCTCAAGCTGCCACTGATGCCAAAAAACTCTTGGATAATTACTCTTTTCTTCCTCAAAATATCGTGCAAATGGCCAGCGCTAATTATTTTGAACCTCTACTTCACCTTCTTTCTTCAGGTAAACAATAATGTCTGTAATTAATGTTCAATAGAAATTGATGATGAAAAAACGAATCAACACAGGGTCTGAAACTGTTCAACGGGAAATGGCGGAGACATTATCAGAAGTTGATAGGACAGATCATGGAAAACTTACAGTTTGTGAAAGCGGAGCAGTAGAGTCACTTGTTGCTATGCTTTCTCACGTTAATATAGAGATGAAGAAGGCTGCCATTTTAGCCCTGGAAAAATGCTCAGGTGTGCCACAAAATGGATTAAAAATGATCAAACAAGGTGCAGTGGATCTCTTGTTTGGAATACTCTTCCATGAAAGCTTATCAATGCCGATTGTGGTTGAAAAGGTCGTAGCCACAATTATGAATCTAGCGTTATCGTTAACTTCCGGTGAACTAGATCAACAGGAGATTCCATTTCTGGAATCGGAAGAAGATGTTTTTAAATTATTCTCTCTCATCTCATTAAACGGACCAAATGTTCAACAAAGTATTCTTCGAACTTTCCTTGTAGTTTCTCAATCTCCTCCAGGTTCAAACATCAGGAAAACTTTACGGAAGGTGAGTTTTCCAATTTTCTGTTTATCTCCTTTGATTACATCGTCAATCGGTGCTTATTTACGTTCAATTTCATCATCAGATCTCTTCGGTTCAAGTATTGGTTCAGTTATGCGAGCACGAAAACCCAGCCGTCCGATCGTCGTGAAGCTGTTCTGTGGTTTGATAAAAGACGGGAGTGAGAATGACGAGACATTTCAGGAACACATTGGGCCTAAATGTGTGGAGACTTTGTTGAGAATCATAACAGCTTCCGATAAAGTTGAAGAAGGCGTCGCTTCAATGGAAATCATCTCTAACCTTCCAAAAAACCCTCAAATGACACGATGGATTCTCTATGCCATAGCACTCGAATTGATCGTTTCCATCCTCACCAATCGATTTCAGAAACCGGAAATCATGATCGAAAGTGCTTCCGGAGCTCTTTGTCGATTCACCGTTTCATCAAATCCAGATCTGCAAAAATAAAAGTAGCGGAAACCGGGATTATCACTATGCTCGTACACATTCCTGGAAGATCTTTGACTAAACGGAACGTATCAGTTTCACTCCGGCAGTTCTCCGAGAGCTCGAGCAGCTTGACCCGACCCGTGGAGCCGAAATCAAGTTTATTTAGCTGTTGTTTGGCGTCACCGCAGCTTGGATGTACTGTTCACTCTGGAATTTGTGCAATCGATTCCCCTGCTATTGAAAAGAGCAGAAGAATTGAGAATTTTAGGAAAAATAACCACAGATGTGAATCACTTGTGATGTAGAAGCATACCTTGATCCATGTCTTCGCCTCTTCTTATCCATCAAATGGATTCTCTCGAAGCTTCAATTTCACAAGCGATCGGGAACCATCATCATCAAATAATGATAACGTGGACATATCGAGGTTTTCAATAGAGCTAATCGGGAACCATCGAAGCTTCGTATGTGAGGTTTAGCAGAAGATGTCGGTTTATTGTTGATGATGTTTTAGATTTCTCTAGGGTTTTTTTGAGCCAATCGGATGAATTAAACCCCTGAACCATATTTGAGCTAATCGAAAGAAGAGCAAACCCTTTCTCCTCCATAGCTTCATTCCTAGATTTAGGTTTCGTGGTAGGCTGGGTCGCTTTCTTTTTCCTTAGCATCAAGCTCTGATTGTACATAAACCATAGTTTGACATGATATTAGGGCTTTTAGACTCCAAAAAGTTATTGTCGGTAATATTGAGATTAACCCTTGATATGATATTTTTCCTTTAATCAGGGTGGTTTATCCCTAATATAAGGAGAGTTTTTAGGGTTTGGTGGTGGCAATGGAATGCCTTAGGGTTTGCAGAGAGAAGGGGGAGAGAATGAAGGGAGATCTACAGAAGAGAGTCGAAAGCGGGGTACTTCAAAATTTTAGAAATTTTAAGGATTTCATTTCCCGCTTTAAAAACGCGTGTTTAAGTAAAAAATTATAAAGTGACATTTGTAGAGGGCGCACATTTAAGATAAGCGCCCTCCGTCTTTGTAATTTATTTTTTATTGGACACTAATTTTAGGGTACGCAAAAATGCTCATCCTAAATTCTTGAAATTTCTAAAGATCTGACATTATTTTTAGAGCACGCCTTGTTGCGTATCATTAATCAGTGCGTGTCATAAAAAGCGTGTCATTAAAGGTCTATTTTCTAGTAGTGGATGTGTCTTGGCTTTTCCCTAACGTTGTTCGTAACTAGCAGCCATACAGGGGTTAATTAGATATTACATGAGGAATAACACTAGCCTATGTAGTCAAATTTTATTTGAACATTCTGGTAGAAATGGAGAAGTAGATATCTCTGGGCCCCTCTTTGATTTAGTGTTAAGGACTAATGCTTGGCCAAGCTGAGACTGAGTTGGTTAGATTTGACAGTTAGTTCGAATGTCACCGCAAGTCGGTATCAGGAAATATAATCATGAACCATGAGATTGACCCTAGATCCATGTCTATACTTCATAATAAGATATCAAGAGGATCAAAGGAATTTAAAGTTATCAATTTTAGGCTATTTTATAGCAAAGTTCATATAAATACAGTAGTTGCATTGGACTACTACTCACTATCTCTAGTAAGTATTTGACCGATAAATTGTTGATGCCTAAGTGCAAGTGGGAGATGATGGAGATTAGTGCCCATAGTCATAACAAGCCCAATAATATTACTATAAATAGCAGTGTCTTTTTGGGTTACACACAAAAAGAAAATAAAGTAGATTTGAAAATATATTTATTTTAGGGACTTATTTTGTTAATTAATTAAGAGTAAATAAAGGAATATGGAATATTCCAGAATGATTTGAATTCTATAGATAATTATAATTAAGTTTGATAATTATCTTTAGGGTTTTAAATCACCTCCCCTTAAATAGAGGACTTCAAATTCAGTTTTGATTCATGAAAAAAATACCTCTTAGTCTTAAAAGTTTGGAATCCTCAAAACCTAAAAATTTATGAAATGCAGTTCCCATGGCGTGACAGATTGTTTAGCACGTCGTAGTCAACCACGGATTCAAGCGATTTTTTAAGCTTATAGTTCGAGGGTTGCTTAGATTTTGTAACATCCTGACTCCTAGGTATAATATTTAGTTAATTTACTTTCATAATGTTAGAGCATTGATGATTTGGATGGCCCAACTTGCCGAGCAGAGGAGTTAATGGCCATATGATTTTTAGAGTCTACTCGACGAGTTGGAGGACCCCAACTTGACGAGTAGGTGCTGAGTGAGAAAACCCTAATTTTCAGGGTTTCTCTCCTATTTAAAGGACCTTAAGCCTTCATTTTTGCCTCCCTTATCATCTTAACACTCTGAGAGAACCCCTAATCGATCTATATCCTTGTGTGAGAGAAAGAGAGGCTAATATCGCATATTTTAGTGCATTTTTGGAGGAAGATTGTGTAGGGTTTTGAGCATTCTAACACTCCTAAGGTGTACATGCAACCCTAAATACCTTGAATCTATGTTTTCTCTATTATACATGCAAACTTGAACTTTCCAAGGTATTACCCTAACTAGCATACATGTCACACCCCAAAACCAAGAACGGCGGAAACGTTCTGGGGCGGAGGACGTCATGTAAAGTATATCACAACGCGGTAAAAGTAAATAAGCAAACAACATCATCTATTGCATTAAATATATAATTTTAATACAAGCGTGTTCTGAACAGTTATAGACACCAAAAAAATAATGTAAATCAAAATAATAAGATAAGCCTTGGATGCGCTCCATCTTCTCAAAAGTTGGCCTCGGTACCTGTCTACTGATGACCTGAGAATACAAGTTATTTTGAAAGAGAGTTTATCAGCATTAAGCTGGTGAGTTCATAAGTATTTTAGTGTCAGTGTTTGTTATCAAAACATTTGAACATGTCTCAAGTGTAAGTTTGTAAAATGTAAGTAAATGTTTGTAAGTGTTTGTAAAAGTTTGAATCTCTCAGAAAAACCTATATTTTCTATTAAAGTAGCCTTCTACCAAGGCTTAACTGTTTTGTATGCTCGTTTGTTGTAAAAGTGTGTAATTTCCCAAGTGTAACTATCATTTAACAAAATATAGTTTGTACATTAATGTTTAAGTGAAATAATCACTAAATATATGTAATGGGTAAATCATTATAGTACTGTAGTGTTGTATTATAGGAACTACTGTTGTACTAACTACCTTAAACCGGATTTATATTAAGGTATCATGTGATAAATTGCACCATACTATCAACTGGTAACAACGACATACGAATGGTCGTAATAACGGAATGACGTTTGGCACCCACAGACCTGTAGGTCCGGCTGTAGCTAGCAGCAAGGTGTAGGATAGTCAATCCAATATAGATCTATACGCAAACTCACGCTCTCCCTCCAAGAGAATTCTGGCTACAACTCGGGCCATGACATTTAAGGCATGCTCCGATACAGTGGATCAAAATTGTTAACGTATTCATGTATATGTAATGTAATGTACTTGTTCTAGTATCGTTGTATATGTTCTCGTCCTAGTATAGTTGTATATGTTCTCTTTCTAGTATAGTTGTATATGTTCTCTTTCTAATATAGTTGTATATGTTCTCTTTCTAGTATAGTTGTATATGTTCTCTTTCTAGTATAGTTGTATATGTACTCATAGTAACAAGTATTGACTCATTGATCTAGAAATTGTAATAATAAGATCCTGTGTTACCCTGATGGTAACTTACTAATGATGTGACTAATATGCATGAATATGGAAGTACTTTTATGTCTATATATGTACATGTGATATATAATTAATATTGAAACGACCTTCGGACGGCTACCCGAAATCCCACCAGACCACATCCAAATCGAGAAAAAGGAAATAGGGCGAATGACCTTCCTAAGCCCTTTAAACATTTCTTATATATCTATACATATATGGGCATGCAATTTATAAGAAGTAAAACAAAGTTTAAATAAAAGTATTTGATAAGTAAAAGAGTTTGTAAAACATTTTGAAGTAAAGCAGTTTGATAAACAGTTTGAACAGTAATAAAATCATTGGTTTTCTAGTTATTAATCACATGTGATTGATGTAATAACTATAAGTATTTAACTTGTATCCCCCCATAAAGTATTTAAAACATTTAAAAGTATTTCAAAGGTTAATTAAGGGGGTATGAACTCACTTGCGGTGAGTGGATTGGATTGAAGTATCGGATACCGTGCTAGGTGGCAAACGGAGACTTGTTCACACGCACGAGCCTAGTTATCATTTAATGAGCATGCATATAACTAATTAGCCAAATAATAACTTAATGAAATAAGTTGGGACACCCAGTAACATGTAAACACTTTGTATAAGTGTTATAGGTCCTAATGGTTGCATCTAAGTTGTTATGGGACAAGGCTAAAGGGGTTTAATGTACAAAAGGGCCTTATATAAGTGTTTACTCCTCCATAAACCCCACACAAGGAGTTTACGGTCGTAAACCCTTGAGTTTACGGCCGTGAACTCCAATCTTGGTGGTAATTGGTGTTTTGAAGTGCTATTTGATTTCTAGAATATGCCTTGCTTGGTTGTTTAATCCTTTGGGTAGTTTAGGGCATATAAATACTCCTTTGAGGAGTTTACGGCCCCAAGGCCAAATCTGTTAGAGTTTACGGCCGTAAACTCTCATGGGATGGGTGTTTTTATTCTTTCAAGTCCCAAGCACAAGTAGGATAAGTTCTAGTCATTTGTTTGAGGCTAAAGAGGACCCTAGGCACACTTTGGTGCCCTTATTTAGTGTTTACGGCCTAAGAGTATTTCCTTGGCCATAAACTCCCTTTAAGGGGTGCTTTTGATGTTTTTAAGTCCACAAATTAGCTAGGAGTAAATGGGTATTAATGTCTAAAGCCTTAGGAGTGATTAGGGCACATTATGGCCCTTGAATTTGGAGTTCACGGTCCAAGAAGTTATTGGGCCGTGAACACCCTAAGCTATGTGTTTTTGATTGTTTTCTAGTCTCAAATGTACATACATATTATCCTAAGTTAGTTACCTAACAAGGAAATGGGACTAGATAGCCTTTAAGCTTCATTTTGGAGTTTACTCCCCAAGAACGTTCTTGGGCGGTAAACTCCCGAATCTCACATATTTGACATGTAATCTATGTTATTAAGCATATAACAATCATTAGAAAACAACTAGAGAAGTGTACTCACGATTTGGGATGAAAACCCGAAGATCCGTGAGAGAGAAAATGGCTTTTCTCTAGTTGGAAATGTGAATAATGAATGAATTTAGTTCAGAAATCTATTTATAGTCCTGAAATATTTTTGGCAGAAAATATTTTTATTCCGGAATTGAACTCTAATATTATGAAGTTTTGAAATACTCAAGTTTCACAAACCCATGAGCATCCACTCTCCTGATATCTCCTTAAACGTAAACCCTATTGTACACAAACTTAATCGGAAAAGTCTGAAATTCATTGAAACTGGTCTAGCTTCTATTGAATAGATAATGTTCGTACAAAATGGAAATTCCGGGTTGTCACAATACAAAACTTGATACTTGGGTAATAAAACTAGTTAGATAACATACCTTTTATTGTAGCTTGTTCGAAACCTTGAACCTTTAGCCTTTAAGAGCTTAGAACCAATAGTATGAATGCCTCAAATGGAATCACAACACATCTAGAACAAAGGATAACTTGAGAAGAGATTCCTTACACATACAAATCGGCTAGCCCTCTAGTATTCCACTTAAGTGCTCTTGGGTGCCAATTTTGGTAGCCTTAGGGTTTCTTATATAGTGTGGCAAACTAGGGTTACACCATGTAAACCCTAATGACTTTCCATATCCCTCATGCTCCATGGGTTAAAACCTCCACGGAGTATCCATGGGTTACCACATGGGTTTAGCCCAACATGAAGAACTATGGATCATAAGCCCACTTTATCAGAATGAATGATTTACCAAATCAACCCCTTATATTTAATTAGTCTCTTTTTTATCACATAATTAATTCCAAATTAATTATTGATCAATACTAATTAAACAATATGATTTCATATTAATATATTAGAACTTATAATATATTAATAAACCATAAATAACTTCTTCTCAAAAGTCCATCATATCAAATTGTCCTGATGATATGCAACCCAAATGGACCATGCTACTCTCGGGTCAACCCAAATGTTCTATTTCTAGTATAGTTGTATATGTACTAATAGTAATAAGTATTGACTCATGAATGAACTGACTCATTGATCTAGAAATTGTAATAGTATGATCCTGTGTTACCCCGATGGTAACTTACTAATGATGTGACTAATACGCATGAATATGGAAGTACTTTTATGTCTATATATGTACATTTGATATATAATTAATATTGAAACGACCTTCGGACGGCTACCCGAAATCCCACCAGACCACATCCAAATCGAGAAAAAGGAAATAGGGCGGATGACCTTCCTAAGCCCTTTAAACATTTCTTATATATCTATACATATATGGGCATGCAATTTATAAGAAGTAAAACAAAGTTTAAATAAAAGTATTTGATAAGTAAAAGAGTTTGTAAAACATTTTGAAGTAAAGCAGTTTGATAAACAGTTTGAACAGTAATAAAATCATTGGTTTTCTAGTTATTAATCACATGTGATTGATGTAATAACTATAAGTATTTAACTTGTATCCCCCCATAAAGTATTTAAAACATTTAAAAGTATTTCAAAGGTTAATTAAGGGGGTATGAACTCACTTGCGGTGAGTGGATTGGATTGAAGTATCGGATACCGTGCTAGGTGGCAAACGGAGACTTGTTCACACGCACGAGCCTAGTTATCATATAATGAGCATGTATATAACTAATTAGCCAAATAATAACTTAATGAAATAATTTGGGACACCCAGGAACATGTAAAAACTTTGTATAAGTGTTATAGGTCCTAATGGTTGCATCTAAGTTGTTATGGGACAAGGCTAAAGGGGTTTAATGTACAAAAGGGCCTTATATAAGTGTTTACTCCTCCATAAACCCCACACAAGGAGTTTACGGTCGTAAACCCTTGAGTTTACGGCCGTGAACTCCAATCTTGGTGGTAATTGGTGTTTTGAAGTGCTATTTGATTTCTAGAATATGCCTTGCTTGGTTGTTTAATCCTTTGGGTAGTTTACGGCATATAAATACTCCTTTGAGGAGTTTACGGCCCCAAGGCCAAATCTGTTAGAGTTTACGGCCGTAAACTCTCATGGGATGGGTGTTTTTATTCTTTCAAGTCCCAAGCGCAAGTAGGATAAGTTCTAGTCATTTGTTTGAGGCTAAAGAGGACCCTAGGCACACTTTGGTGCCCTTATTTAGTGTTTACGGCCTAAGAGTATTTCCTTGGCCATAAACTCCCTTTAAGGGGTGCTTTTGATGTTTTTAAGTCCACAAATTAGCTAGGAGTAAATGGGTATTAATGTCTAAAGCCTTAGGAGTGATTAGGGCACATTAGGGGTGATCGCAGTTCGGTTTGAAACCGTGAAACCGGCCAAACCGGTCATCGGTTTGGTTTTACGGTTTATATTTTTTTGTACGGTTTGGATTGCGGTTTTGAAATTTTCAAACCGTAGTGAACGGTTTGGCTTACGGTTTTTAAGATTTTCAAACCGTATAAAAACCGAACCGGACCGTAGAGTTTATATATATATATATATATATATATATATATATATATATATATATATATATATATATAATTGTATTTTGTTGTATTACATACTAATTTTAATTTATAGATATTACGTAGTAAAATTAAAACCCACAATATCTTACTACTCTAGAGTCCAGCACAATCCTAATTTCTAACCGGTACATAAAACCTAATTGAAAAAAAAGTATCCAATTTAGGGAAATAAGTCAGATCCTAATTTCTAACTAGTACATGAAGCACCAATTGAAAAAAAAAAGTATCAAATCTAGGCAAGTAACTCACTAACGTCCGATGCTTGATCTAACAGAACAATATTTAGTATTTTTATTTATTTTTTGTTATTTATTGTTTTGGTAGTTTTGACAACTTTAATATTTCAACTTTTTGTTACAATATTTGACAGAATTTATACTATTTTGACAGCATTAATATTGCAGTTTTTTAACAATATTTGGCAGATTTTTTGTTGAAATAATATTGCTGTTTTTTTTCAACAATTTAATGGACTCGATTAAAATAGGTCTAAAAAGCCCCAAACCGTGAAACCAAACCGGAACCAAACCGTTAGTAATGGTTTGGTTTTGTTCGGTTTTAATTTTTAAACGGTTCGGCTTTGGTTTTCGCTTGATAAAAACCGTAACTAACGGTTTGGCTTCGGTTTGAGCTAAAAACCTAAATAACCGGACCGTGAACACCCCTAGGGCACATTATGGCCCTTGAATTTGGAGTTCACGGTCCAAGAAGTTCTTGGGCCGTGAACACCCTAAGCTATGTGTTTTTGATTGTTTTCTAGTCTCAAATGTACATACATATTATCCTAAGCTAGTTACCTAACAAGGAAATGGGACTAGATAGCCTTTAAGCTTCATTTTGGAGTTTACTCCCCAAGAACGTTCTTGGGCGGTAAACTCCTGAATCTCACATATTTGACATTAATCTATGTTATTAAGCATATAACAAGCATTATAAAACAACTAGAGAAGTGTACTCATGATTTGGGATGAAAACCCGAAGATCCGTGAGAGAGAAAATGGTTTTTCTCTAGTTGGAAATGTGAATAATGAATGAATTTAGTTCAGAAATCTATTTATAGTCCTAAAATATTTTTGGCAGAAAATATTTTTATTCCGGAATTGAACTCTAATATTATGAAGTTTTGAAATACTCAAGTTTCACAAACCCATGAGCATCCACTCTCCTGATATCTCCTTAAACGTAAACCCTATTGTACATAAACTTATTCGGAAAAGTCTGAAATTCATTGAAACTGGTCTAGCTTCTATTGAATAGATAATGTTCGTACAAAATGGAAATTTCGGGTTGTCACATCATCCCCCCATTAGAAGGAATTTCGTCCCGAAATTAGAATTTAAGCAATTAAGAAGTTACAAACAACTAAGCGAAAAGACAAGGGTATTTCAGTTTCATCTGATCCTCGCGTTCCCAAGTGAATTCCGGTCCTCGCTTGGCGTTCCAGCGAACCTTCACGATCAGGATACGGCTTTGCTTCGTCTGCTTGACCTCATAGTCCATGATCTCTACCGGTTCTTCCACGAAGTTGAGGCTCTCGTTGATCTCGATCTCGTCGAGTGGGATTACAAGAGTCACATCGGACAGACACTTTTTCAAGTTAGATACATGGAATGTAGAATGTACGTTACGAAGTGCGTCGGGTAGGTCGAGTTTGTAAGGTACGGGGCCGACTCTTGCAAGAATCTCGAAAGGCCCTATGTACCTCGGATTAAGCTTCCCACGCTTTCCGAAGCGTATCAAGGCCTTCCAGGGTGAGACTTTGAGAAGGACTCGGTCTCCCACCTGAAATTCCAAAGGTTTTCTTCGCTTATCAGCGTAGCTCTTCTGTCGGTCTCTAGAGGCTTTCAATCGTTCTCGAATCTGAAGGATTTTCTCTGTCGTTTCCCGAATGATCTCCGGACCGGTGAGAGTACTGTCGGAAGCTTGTCCCATGGCTAATTGGGTATCACCCACCTCAGCCCAGCACAGAGGGGATCTGCACTTTCGGCCGTAGAGGGCTTCAAATGGAGCAGCCTTGATGCTCGTGTGATAACTATTATTATAGGAAAACTCGACAAGGGGTAAATGAGTATCCCATGCCTTTCCAAAGTCAATCACACAGGCTCTCAACATATCTTCCAGTGTTTGGATGGTCCTCTCACTTTGTCCGTCGGTCTGTGGATGGTAGGCTGTGCTCATGTCCAGCCTTGTTCCTAGGGAATGATGTAGTGATTGCCAGAATCTTGAGGTGAACCTACTATCTCTATCAAAGATAATGGACATAGGTACACCATGTAGCCGTACGATTTCCCTAATGTATGTTCTCGTAAGTTTCTCCATCTTGTCAGTTTCTTTGATAGGCAGGAAGTGTGCAGACTTGGTCAATCTATCGACGACGACCCATATGGTATCAAGTCCACCCGTTGTCTTGGGCAACTTGGTTATGAAATCCATAGTGATTCGCTCCCACTTCCATTCTAGAATCTCTGGTTGTTGCAGTAAACCGGAGGGCTTCTGGTACTCGACCTTAACCTTTGCGCAAGTAAGGCATTTACTTACGAAGGTAGCAATCTCTGCTTTCATATTAGGCCACCAGTATAGCTTTTTAAGATCCAGATACATCTTATCTGAACCTGGGTGGACGGAATACCGAGTGTTGTGGGCCTCGGTCATGACCAAGTCTCGGAAACCACCATGTTTCGGTGTCCAGATCCGGTTCATGAAAAATAAGGCTCCGTCACCCTTGGCTTCTAAATTTTTGACCATTCCTATAAGGGATTCACTCATCACATTTTCAGGTTTCATGGCTTCCAGTTGGGCCGCCTGAATTTGCTTAGACAAGTGTGAATGGATGGTTATTGACAATGACTTGACTCTGCGACCAGAATATTCCTTCCGACTTAGGGCATCTGCTACTACGTTGGCTTTAACCGGATGGTAACGAATATCGCATTCGTAGTCACTGAGTAGCTCGACCCACCGTCGTTGTCTCATGTTGAGCTCCTTCTGATCGAAAATGTGTTGTAAACTCTTGTGGTCGGTAAAGATAGTGCTTTTCGTTCCGTACAAGTAATGTCTCCAGATCTTCAGAGCAAACACCACTGCTCCTAGTTCAAGATCGTGGGTCGTGTAGTTAACTTCGTGTGTCTTCAACTGTCTGGAGGCGTAGGCGATGACCTTACCTCTCTGCATTAGAACACACCCGAGCCCTTGATTCGATGCATCGCAATAGACTACGAAGTCTTCTATCCCTTCGGGGAGGGATAGTATTGGTACGGTGCATAAGGCTCGCTTGAGCGTTTGGAACGCTCTCTCTTGTTTCTCTTCCCAGTCAAAGGCCACGCCTTTCTGGGTCAGGGTTGTAAGGGGTTTCGCTATTCAGGAGAAGTTCTATATGCACCTGCAGTAGTAGCCAGCGAGACCTGGAAATTGACGAATTTATGTAGGCGTCTTCGGTGCTGACCAGTTCTCAATGGCTTTAATTTTGGATGGGTCCACGTGGATTCCCTCTTCGCTTACCACGTGTCCTAAGAATTCGACTCTTCGGATCCAAAATTCACATTTCGAGACTTCGCATAAAGTTTCTCCTTTTGTAATGTCCCTAGAACTTGTCGCAGGTGATCGCCATGCTCTTTCTTACATCAGGAGTAGATCAGGATGTCGTCAATGAAAATGATAACGAACTGATCCAAGTAAGGTCGGCATACTCTATTCATCAGATCCATGAAGACTGCGGGCGCATTGGTCAATCCGAATGGCATCACCACGAACTCGTAGTGTCCGTAACGAGTTCGGAAGGCTGTCTTCGGCACATCCTCCTCTAGTACTCGTAACTGGTGATATCCGGATCTTAGATCAATTTTGGAAAAATAGTTTGCCCCTTGCAGTTGGTCAAATAGATCGTCTATGCGAGGCAGAGGGTAACGATTCTTGACCGTCAGTTTGTTGAGTTCTCTGTAGTCGATACACATACAAAATGATCCGTCCTTCTTCTTAACGAACAAGACCGGTGCTCCCCAAGGTGAGAAACTTGGTCTTATAAAGCCCTTGCTGAGCAGTTCGTTAAGTTGACCAGAGAGTTCCTGCATCTCAGCTGGTGCTAATCGGTAGGGCGACTTTGCTATTGGGGTAGCTCCTGGGACTAAGTCGATTATGAACTCGACCTGTCGTTGCGGAGGTAATCCAGGTAGCTCTTCAGGGAAAATGTCGAGGAAGTCGCTCACTACTGGGATGTTCTTTAGTTCTTTCGTTTCGAGGCTCGTATCGACGACGTGAGCAAGGAATGCATGGTATTCTTTACGCAGATACTTATGTGCTTGAATACTTGATATAATACGAAGACTTGCACCGGGTTTGTCGCCGTAGACGATAAGAGTTTCATTAGACAGAAGGTTTAGACGGACTGCTTTCTCGTAGCACATAATGTCAGCGCGATGAAGACTTAACCAATCCATGCCGATGATAACGTCGAAGGTTTTTATTGAGACCGGCATGAGGTCGATTGGGAATGAATGGTTATCTAGAGTTAGGGTACAACCTAAGTATATGCTATTCGTACTTTCAGTTTTTCCATTAGCCATTTCTACGGTGAATTGTTCCTTAAGTGTGTGTGGTTGTTGCTTAAGCATGCGAGCAAATTTATGGTTTACGAAGCTTCGCTCCGCACCACTATCGAACAGAATGCATGCATAGGAGTTATCGAGGAGGAACGTACCAGTCACCACTGTCGGGTCAGCAACTGCTTCCCCGTGGCCTATTGCTAGTACCCTCCCTGCTCCTCCATCATTCTTCGCTTTAGGGCAGTCCCTCTTATAGTGGCCTGCTTTGCCACATCCGTAGCAGGTCGGGCTCGCGCCAGAGCCGGGGACTTGGGTGATCGGTCTCGCCGGGAATTTACAGAAACGGACGGTGTGTCCTTTCCTGCTGCAGTTAGAGCACTGCATTTCACGGCAGGGGTCGTTGTGGTGGAAGTTGCATTTGTTGCACTTAGGCAAACTTCCAGCATACTGCTTCACCGGAGCAGAAGCAACAGCAGGGGTTACCACGGCATGCACTACCACAATTTGCTGCTTTTTGGCAGCTCGCTGCTTCTTCTTTTCGTCCCAGAGCTTCCGCTTAGTGTCAGCGGGTTTGGAAGGTTCTGGGATGGCTAGGGTTGTTGTTGCAGGGGTTTTGACTCCATGGTCAATGAGTCGTTGTGCCAGTCGCTTGGCACTGTCGAAGGTAGCGGAGTTTGATGATAGGACATTCCCCTGATACGGAGGCACTAGCCCCCATATGTACCTTTCGATTTTTTTCCCCTCAGTGGGAACCATATTGGGGCAGAGGGCGACCAGTTCGCTGAATCGGGCAGTATAAGCGACCACGTTGGTGCCCTTCATAGTCAGGTTCCAAAGTTCCCGCTCCAATTTCTGGATTTCGCCCCTCGGGCAGTACTCCTCAATCATGAGGTCTTTCATCATATCCCAACCCATGTCGTTGGCTACGACGAGGGTTAAAGCTTTAACGTGGCCGTTCCACCACGTCAGGGCCTTTCCCTCAAAGGTGCATGCGGCATATTTGACTTTGCTCGCAGCAGGGCATGAACAGATTTCGAAGACTGGTTCAGTCTTCTCGAACCATTGCGAGAGGGCAATGACTCCGCCGGTGCCATGGAAAGACTTCGGCTTGCAATTGGTGAAATCCTTGTAGGAGCACTCTCTCGAGCGCACAGGGGTTTCAACGAGAATTGATTCAACAGGGGTTCCACCTCTGCTGGCATCAGATGAGTGATACTGAGCCATGGCAGTTGCCACTACTGCAGCTACGACAACATTCAGAGCTGCAGTATCGATGACCGGAGGCGGAGGAGGCGGTGGAGGTGCAGGGTTATTCCGGGGAGATTTGCGAGGAGGCATCTTTCATCTATAAGTTTATAAAGATAAGAAAAAGTGGTAAGAATCAATTTGTAAGTAAGGTGAGAGTGACACATGGACTAACTAACCATAGCCCAACAGTTGAATGAGTGTTTGAGATCATAACAAGGAATATTAGTAGGAAAACACAAATGTACAGATTTTCCCACAGATTAGATAGATGTCAATAAAACTGGTATTACCGATGTAATAAGTTCAGGGAAAAATCGACCTAACAGTAGGTCTTACATCATACCATACGGAAAAGTTTGAAAGTTCTTAGATTCCTAATTAGAGTACTGAAAGTTAGGAATATTTTACAGACAAGTGCTACTTAGAGCACATATGTTAAAGGCTATTCCTTAACCAAAAGACAAAGATGTACTAGACATCATCTAACGGCGATGGGAATTCCTCGGGCGAGTTCTGAGGTCTGACACTTGACGAAACACCTCTTGAAGATGTCTCTCCTGAGCCCTCTGACGGGCTCGAAGCTCCAAGACTTCAGCTCTGGAGGCAGCCAGCTGTTGTTGCAGGGTCTCATTGGTTCTCTGGGTCTGTTCCATGTCTTCTTCAAGACGGCGGATGCGGACTGTGTTGACACCAGAGTTGGCATCAATCTCCATGACCCGGTCGATGGCTGCTCGACCTTGCTCAACTTTACGAGCTATTCTACGGATAATGACGGGCAGAGCCCGGTTAGCAGAACCACCTTCACTGACGTTGTAAATGCTTCGGTCCCCAAAGTAAGGTAAGGGTTGACCCTGTTCATCACTCCAGCGATTCAAGTTGGTTGCCCACAAGGGAGTAGGACCTGGAAAAGCTGGTCGGGGTTGTTGTTCAGGGCTTGACCTACTAGCGGTAGGTTGTTGACTTCGGGCTCGGAGTCAGATCCATCAGAAAAGCCTTCTGCGAGGTGATCATCCAAAGGGATTGGATGCTCATCTTCAGGCTCTTCTTCAATCCACCCGGCATTGCCTTCATTTGGAAAGTACGGGTCGCCATGATGGAATCCAGCCATTTAAATCTACGAGAGAAGAGAGGTATAAGAATATAGTATACATGTAGCTAGTAGCACAAAATACACCTATAGTATTTTAAGTTTAAGTTCTACTGATCTTCTTGTGGTATTGTTGGTAAGTTTTTAGACTTGTTAACACATCACAACCATTCTAGGGCATATGCTAATCACTCCTCGAACCAGCATAGTTGATCAGGCTATGCCATTCCCAGGACTGACCATACATCCCCAAGCTCACTTGTGATATTTAACAATCGTAATATTTTTGTTCTTGTCATTGTGAAACTGATTTTAGTATGAATGCAGACTAGTATACTTAATTAAATATTTTAATATTTAAAGTATAGACTCTGGGTCAGAGGGCTTTAATCCCTAATGGGTTTATAGTTTAGTATATCTTTTATGGGTTGATATACTTGATTCATTATAAACAATGCTCTGATACCAATCTGTCACACCCCAAAACCAAGAACGGCGGAAACGTTCTGGGGCGGAGGACGTCATGTAAAGTATCACAACACAGTAAAAGTAAATAAGCAAACAACATCATCCATTGCATTAAATATATAATTTTAATACAAGCGTGTTCTGAACAGTTATAGACACCAAAAAAATAATGTAAATCAAAATAATAAGATGAGTCTTGGATGCGCTCCATCTTCTCAAAAGCTGGCCTCGGTACCTGTCTACTGATGACCTGAGAATACAAGTTATTTTGAAAGAGAGTTTATCAGCATTAAGCTGGTGAGTTCATAAGTATTTTAGTGTCGGTGTTTGTTATCTAAACGTTTGAACATGTCTCAAGTGTAAGTTTGTAAAATGTAAGTAAATGTTTGTAAGTGTTTGTAAAAGCTTGGATCTCTCAGAAAAACCTATATTTTCTATTAAAGTAGCCTTCTACCAAGGCTTAACTGTTTTGTATGCTCGTTTGTTGTAAAAGTGTGTAATTTCCCAAGTGTAACTATCATTTAACAAAATATAGTTTGTATATTAATGTTTAAGTGAAATAATCACTAAATATATGTAATGGGTAAATCATTATAGTACTGTAGTGTTGTATTATAGGAACTACTGCTGTACTAACTACCTTAAACCGGATTTATATTAAGGTATCATGTGATAAATTGCACCATACTATCGACTGGTAACAATGACATACGAATGGTCGTAATAACGGAATGACGTTTGGCACCCGCAGACCTGCAGGTCCGGCTGTAGCTAGCAGCAAGGTGTAGGATAGTCAATCCAGTATAGATCTATACGCAAACTCACGCTCTCCCTCCAAGAGAATTATCGCTACAACTCGGGCCATGACATTTAAGGCATGCTCCGATACAGTGGATCACAATTGTTAACGTATTCATGTATATGTAATGTAATGTTACTTGTTCTAGTATCGTTGTATATGTTCTCATCCTAGTATAGTTGTATATGTAATGTAATCTTACTTGTTCTAGTATCATTGTATATGTTCTCGTCCTAGTATAGTTGTATATGTTCTCTTTCTAATATAGTTGTATATGTTCTCTTTCTAGTATAGTTGTATATGTTCTCTTTCTAGTATAGTTGTATATGTACTCATAGTAATAAGTATTGACTCATGAATGAACTGACTCATTGATCTAGAAATTGTAATAGTATGATCCTATGTTACCCCGATGGTAACTTACTAATGATGTGACTAATACGCATGAATATGGAAGTACTTTTATGTCTATATATGTACATTTGATATATAATTAATATTGAAATGACCTTCGGACGGCTACCCGAAATCCCACCAGACCACATCCAAATCGAGAAAAAGGAAATAGGGCGGATGACCTTCCTAAGCCCTTTAAACATTTCTTATATATCTATACATATATGGGCATTCAATTTATAATAAGTAAAACAAAGTTTAAATAAAAGTATTTGATAAGTAAAAGAGTTTGTATAACATTTTGAAGTAAAGCAGTTTGATAAACAGTTTGAACAGTAATAAAATCATTAGTTTTCTAGTTATTAATCACATGTGATTAATGTAATAACTATAAGTATTTAACTTGTATCCCCCCCCCCCCATAAAGTATTTAAAACATTTAAAAGTATTTCAAAAGTTAATTAAAGGGGTATGAACTCACTTGCGGTGAGTGGATTGGATTGAAGTATCGGATACCGTGCAAGGTGGCAAACGGAGACTTGTTCACACGCACGAGCCTATTTATCATATAATGAGCATATATATAACTAATTAGCCAAATAATAACTTAATGAAATCAGTTGGGACACCCAGGAACATGTAAACACTTTGTATAAGTGTTATAGGTCCTAATGGTTGCATCTAAGTTGTTATGGGACAAGGCTAAAGGGGTTTAATGTACCAAAGGGCCTTATATAAGTGTTTACTCCTCCATAAACCCCACACAAGGAGTTTACGCTCGTAAACCCTTGAGTTTACGGCCGTGAACTCCAATCTTGGTGGTAATTGGTGTTTTGAAGTGCTATTTGATTTCTAGAATATGCCTTGCTTGGTTGTTTAATCCTTTGGGTAGTTTAGGGCATAGAAATACTCCTTTGAGGAGTTTACGGCCCCAAGGCCAAATCCCTTAGAGTTTACGGCCGTAAACTCTCATGGGATGGGTGTTTTTATTCTTTCAAGTCCCAAGCACAAGTAGGATAAGTTCTAGTCATTTGTTTGAGGCTAAAGAGGACCCTAGGCACACTTTGGTGCCCTTATTTGGTGTTTACGGCCTAAGAGTATTTTCTTGGCCGTAAACTCCCTTTAAGGGGTGCTTTTGATGTTTTTAAGTCCACAAATTAGCTAGGAGTAAATGGGTATTAATGTCTAAAGCCTTAGGAATGATTAAGGCACATTATGGCCCTTGAATTTGGAGTTCACGGTCCAAGAAGTAATTGGGCCGTGAACACCCTAAGCTATGTGTTTTTGATTGTTTTCTAGTCTCAAATGTACATACATATTATCCTAAGCTAGTTACCTAACAAGGAAATGGGACTAGATAGCCTTTAAGCTTCATTTTGGAGTTTACTCCCCAAGAACGTTCTTGGGTGGTAAACTCCCGAATCTCACATATTTGACATGTAATCTATGTTATTAAGCATATAACATGCATTATAAAACAACTAGAGAAGTGTACTCACGATTTGGGATGAAAAACCGAAGATCCGTGAGAGAGAAAATGGCTTTTCTCTAGTTGGAAATGTGAATAATGAATGAATTTAGTTCAGAAATCTATTTATAGTCCTGAAATATTTTTGGCATAAAATATTTTTATTCCGGAATTGAACTCTAATATTATGAAGTTTTGAAATACTCAACTTTCACAAACCTATGAGCATCCACTCTCCTGATATCTCCTTAAACGTAAACCCTATTGTACACAAACTTATTCGGAAAAGTCTGAAATTCATTGAAACTAGTCTAGCTTCTATTGAATAGATAATGTTCGTACAAAATGGAAATTTCGGGTTGTCACAATACAAAACTTGATACTTGGGTAATAAAACAAGTTAGATAACATACCTTTTATTGTAGCTTGTTCGAAACCTTGAACCTTTAGCCTTTAAGAGCTTAGAACCAATAGTATGAATGCCTCAAATGGAATCACAACACATCTAGAACAAAGGATAACTTGAGAAGAGATTCCTTACACATACAAATCGGCTAGCCCTCTAGTATTCCACTTAAGTGCTCTTAAGTGCCAATTTTGGTAGCCTTAGGGTTTCTTATATAGTGTGGCAAACTAGGGTTACACCATGTAAACCCTAATGACTTTCCATATCCCTCATGCTCCATGGGTTAAAACCTCCATGGAGTATCCATGGGTTACCACATGGGTTTAGCCCAACATGAAGAACTATGGATCATAAGCCCACTTTATAAGAATGAATGATTTACCAAATCAACCCCTTATATTTAATTAGTCTCTTTTTTATCACATAATTAATTCCAAATTAATTATTGATCAATACTAATTAAACAATATGATTTCATATTAATATATTAGAACTTATAATATATTAATAAACCATAAATAACTTCTTCTCAAAAGTCCATCATATCAAATTGTCCTGATGATATGCAACCCAAATGCACCATGCTACTCTCGGGTCAAGTACATACCAATAATAGTTATGGACTTAGACACTAATCCAACAGTCTCCCACTTGGATAACTCTAATAACTATCATTGCAAGCATGACTCCAACCCGACTAGCAATCGCAGCTCTTACAAGACACCGTCGAACTCTGACCTAGTCAATGATGTGTCCATTAGATAAGGGATCATATATTCCTCCATTCTAGATATCATATGGACTGAGACATGGATTATTATCATTCTCTCTGTCCATTTGTTGTTTCCCGATTCCGATTTATGACGACCGACTAATTGAACAAATCAAATCAGTCCAGGCCTGATGTCATCACTAAATCATCGAGGGGCCCACAGAGATCGCTTTTATCCACATGGGGTAAAAGGAACGAATAAACTTCGACCCAAATGATTTCTTGTACTTACTCATCAAATTACACACAACGATATGTTTTATAACATCCAAGTTACTGGTGCGTTTACATATGTCAATGTGCAACTGACTTGTAACTACAACTCACATGTCTCCGTTTCAACAATATAAGATATTATCGTCTCACAATCACTCGTGATAAAATCCATGAAGTGATTCAGATGAGCGTGGGTTGAATCCAATACTCAAATCTTATTCCAGGAGTACTCATGAACATTGCAACCAGCTTGTCCTAGACAAACTACAAACTCATTCATGACAGTCTTGTCTCAATACCTACTTCCAAAGTATGATCGACTGTGGATGGTTTGAATAACCTAGTTGTTCGGGAAGTCAAAACATGCAAAGTGAAGCACAACAATAATAATACAAATCCTATATGGCCCCAAAACTTTTGAGCCATATTGATTACTCATTATTCATTGTATAATGTTTCTAATAATCAACTTCATACTTGAATTAAAACAATAGTTATGCCATGCTCCAAGCATGCACACTATGTTTGTCTAAACAATAGTTATGCCATGCACCAAGCATGCACACGATGTTTGTATATGGTCCTTAATTTGTGAAATAGATCAATTGAAAAATACTTCAATGATGCTCATTTCAAAATTCCAAATCCTTATTGCAAGTGTAAGACACAATATTTCAATGGGATTCATAATGTCTAACATGAAGACACAATACTTAATCAGTCTTTTGCTATAATATTTTTATTTGCCATATTCTCACAATTCGAGCTATGAAAAGGGATGTCATAATCATAATCAAATTTTGAGAATGCAATTAACATTTCCATATATAGAATTTCCTTATGTTGAACCATTCCAACATAACAATCATATATATTTGACTAAAATTGATTAAAAACTCAATCTAAACTATATATATATATATATATATATATATATATATATAATTTCCTTATGTTGAACCATTCCAACATAAGATTCATATATATTTGACTAAAATTGATTAAAATCACAATCTAAGCTTTTAGATTTTGAAATAAAGTATAAATTTCTCTCCCTTAATTATAGCAAAACAACTTTTCAAACCCTGCAACAATGCGAATTGAAATTTTTGTTTTCTATAATTAACATTGCTAACTTGCAACACTTACCATAATAATTATGCTCCCACTAGCATAATAATTATTAACTTACTAGCATAATACTTATGCTCCCACTAGCTTTGACATGTATTCAGAAATCAGTTGGACTTCTAGAAATCAATACTTATTGACTTTCATTATCAAATTCAGATTTCTGATACGAGATGCTTCGATAAGACTTTATCTAGGCTTCTCAAATCATACACCTTTCTTAGATAGCTCACATGTGTGTCTTAAAAATTTTAGAACTTACAACAATAAGTCTCAAATGTTTAGACCCTTTGCCATTTCTCACAATTCAAATTATGAAAAGGGATGCCATAATCATCATTGAATTTGAGAATGCAAATATCACAATTCTATCTCCTTAAAGTCTACTTAGTGAAAGCGTTTCCTCATTATCATTTTCATGAGTCAGAGAGAAACCTTATGCCAATTAGATTTTATGGCGTATTTGTTCCTATCCATGTGAATTTGTCATAACCATAATCACAAGACAAGGTTAGTGACAAATCCAAACTCATATGGATTGAACTTGTTCAATCTCAATTTCTTTCCACTTGGCAGCACAAGGGCCTATTATTGCTTCCAAGTAGTTATGCAAACAACTGAGATCTCATATAACTCACATACATAGTCAATTTTAACTGGAATGGGCACAGAAACAAGAATATGTCAACACGATAGGTTATAAACCCCAAGTCGTGTGCTAGTGATACACAATAGGTTTTATTCTTGATTAGTTCTTGAAACTTTCAAGATCTTTAAGACTCCCACTGCCCTCTTGACATATAAGATTCTCTTGTCATGAATCATTCCTTGACAAAACAAATATTCAAGAGTTAATGCGGATGCTTATCAAGACAAACACTTCACACAATTGGCCTTAGTTGGTCTTTGTTTTATCCAAAACATCACAACTTACCAATTTTAAATGTTCAAGAGTAGAAAACTTTTACTCTACATTTGATAAGTGTTTTAAACATTTCTTAAGACTATGTCACTCAAAGTTACAATCTTGGAGTATGACTCTAAGACTTGTTTTTGGAACGAAGTATGACTCATCTTCCTGATTTAACCATTTCAACAATTCACGATTCTTCTTCTTAGCCATACAAATGCACTAAGATGTCTTTAGAGGATCAACTGTGATATGGTTTTTCCATAAATATTAAGATGATCATAAAACACGATACTAAAGTACTCTCCCATCTTTTCTGATTGGAGAAACTTTTATCTTTCTGCCTAATTTTATTCTTCTCGTTCGTTCTGCCATACATTGAAACTTTTCCAATGTTTCAGAATTATACTTAATCCTGTATGTATAACCATATTTACTAAACTTTATCAAATCATGACGAATAGTCTTATCGATCTTTGTGGTGGACCAGACCATCTCACACCCAATGTACCAGATCTATGTTTTCTCTGTTAATGTGTACATGCAACCCTAAATACTTTGGATCTATGTTTTCTCTGTTATACATGCAAACTTGAACTTTCCAAGGTATTACCCTAACTAGCATACAAAACTTGATACTTCGGTAATAAAACAAGTTAGATAACATACCTTTTCTTGTAGCTTATTGGAAACCTTGAACCTTTAGCCTTTAAGATCTTAACACCAATATTATGAATGCCTCAAATGGAATCACAACACATCTAGAACAAATGATAACTTGAGAAGATATTCCTTGCACACACACAAATCGGCTAGCCCTCTAGTACTCCACTTAAGTGCTCTTAGGTGCCAATTTTGGTAGCCTTAGGGTTTCTTATATAGTGTGGAAAACTAGGGTTACACCATGTAAACCCTAATGACTTTCCATATCCCTCATGCTCCATGGATTAAAACCTCCATGGAGTATCCATGGGTTACCACATGGGTTTAGTCTAACGTGAAGAACTATGGATCATAAGCCCACTTTGTAAGAATGAATGATTTACCAAATCAACCCCTTATATTTAATTAGTCTCTTTTTTATCACATAATTAATTCCAAATTAATTCTTGATCAATACTAATTAAACAATATGATTTCATATTAATATATTAGAACTTATAATATATTAATAAACCATAAATAACTTCTTCTCAAAAGTCCATCCTATCAAATTGTTCTGATGATATGCAACCCAAATGGACCATGCTACTCTCGGCAAGTACATACCAATAATAGTTATGGAATTAGAAACTAATCCAACAGACTGAGAAGCAAAAGGCTTGGGACGAGAGGAAGCTCTTGGATCCAGTGTTCATTCTTTCCTAGCTTTTGTTTGAAGGTAAAAAGCTACCACATTGCTCATTGTTTGGTTAGATCCATTTTCTAGGGAGTTTAGGGACTTTTTCCACCCTTCCTTGAGTTATGGAGTTGTTGAGATTGCTCTGGAATTGAGATTTCAGATCTGGACAATATGAGGTCCCTTGAGCCCGAAGATCCAAGCTTTATCTAGCTAGTGACAAGCTTTTATGCATTAAACCCTATATAGAGATTGTGTTGGCATTTCGAGCCCTAGATGCCATGCATGGACGTAAAGCAGCTTTACGTGGTATTTCAGCCTTGGGAGGCTAGATCTAGAGTTTGGGACCTTATTTCTGCTTAGAATCGTTTGAATGAGAATTGGTCTGGAGAGACTTGACGAGTGCTTGAGCGAACTCAACGAGTTAGCTAGGGTTTTCCCCGATAGTCTGGACGCGCTACAACTCAGCGAGTTGATGAGACAACTCGACGAGTTGAGTTGGATTTTCCCGATACTTCAGAGAAAACGAAGGAACTCGACGAGTCGTGTAGATGCGCTCGACGAGTTGGGTCAAGATGGACTGTTGACTCAAGCGTTGACTTCCGTTAACTTTTAGGGTTTGGTCAAGACAAGAGTGAGGAGACTATGGAAGGGTAAAATAGTCTTCCACCCTTTCCAAGAGTGAGGAACAGGGTTAGCCTAACTTTTTAGAGTTGTGATTATTAACTGTTAATTAGAGATGATTATGACATGTAGGCGGAGTCTAGACTACTCGTGGGGTACTAGATCTACTTGCTTACTTACGAGGTGAGTCTTCTCATTATACTTACCTGAGCGGTAATATTGTGTGACCGGAGGGTCTTATTTGAGTTATCGACCGCAGGGTCCTATGTGCTTATACTGAGTTATGTGATATTATGCATTTTGTCTTTGTGATATATGTTATATTATTATGTGCTTTACTGAGTTAGGACCGGAGGTTCCAAACAGAGTTGTGAGACCAGAGGGTCTTCATTTAGATACAGGACTGGAGGTTCCAACCCGAGCTGTGAGACCGGAGGGTGCTCACCAAGACACATGACCGAAGGGTCCACACTGAGCCGTGAGACCAGAGGGTCCACATCGAGCCGTGAGACCGGAGGGTCCTCACTGGGACGCATGACCGGAGGTCCATGCCGAGCTATAGCCATGAGATTATTATTTTTGTATGTGGTATTTTGGAGAGCTCACTAAGCTTCGTGCTTACCGTGTTGTGTGATTTGTGTTTCAGGTACTTCTCAGGATCGCGGGAAGGCGCCGACTAGATTGTACACACTTGTTCGAGATTATGTTTGAGGATTCTGGGATACTATCAGTTATTTTGTTGATTTGTGTTTTGACAAGTGATACATTTGTGGTTTTTAAGAAATGTGACATTGAGTTTTACGTGTTTTAAAATATGAAAATTTTGGTTCAAAATTTAGAGTGTTACAAATTTGCTTGTATCTTGTGTCTTGGGTGCAATTTCAGTAAAGGAACTTTACATTGGGTTCTCTAGTCCATTCAATTGGCTCGTCAAAAGAAAAAACTACAAAGAAAGCAAATGTATGATTTTATTCTATTGTGTTCTATAAGTTGCATATATTTGTTAAGTTAAATCTTATGTTTTGAGTCTTAGATCAGAACTGTTTGTTGTTTCTGCTGCCCAATGTCTGATCTGTGATAGATTCGAAACCCATCAGACAGTTCTTGTCACGACTCACGACACGATACAAACCTGACATAAAAACAACGGTTTGACACAACATGAACTAGACATAAAAATAAACGAGTTGGATTTATTTTTTCTGACCCTTTAACATGTTTATTATATAGGTCGTGTTTGGGTTTACAAATAATTTCACGGGTTGACGCATGAACCTATATATATATATATATATATATATATATATATATATATATATATATATATATATATATATATATATATATATATATATATATATATGGGAAAACGTGAATATACCCTTAAGGGTATATAAGCTTAGGTACCTACATTCACTTTACTACGTCGTTTTATATCATATATACATTGTAATTGTCCAATGTTCTTATAATTCAATTTCTAACTTGATTTACTTCCAAGATTTTTATAAATTTCACATTTATCATCCTCTTACATAATTTTCATTTCAACTATAATATATATAGTCTACTAGGTGTTCAGTAAAAAAATGTGATGTAAGAGGAATATAACACTGAAAATTTTAAATTATTGAAAGTAAATCAAGTTAGGGATTGAAGTTTAAGAACATTATAATGAATATATCAAACAAAACGAAGTATTATAATGGTTTTGGGTACCTAAGCTTATATACCCTTAAGGGTATATTCACTTTTCCTATATATATATATATATATATATATATATATATATATATATATATATATATATATATATATATATATATATACACACACACACACACGAGATAATAAAGACTAATAAATAAATATGTGATACTTGGATCTTTTTTCGCATGACCCATGAACGTGTATGATTAAAAGGTTATGCGAGTTGATTTGTTTATTGCTAATCTAGGTTAGGATTGAGAAAGATGAGACAAATATTTATACGATTTGTGTCCAGATTAAGCTTTTGTGACCCATAAAACCGTCAACATGTGTCCTACCAACCCGAACACAACATGATTGTCACCCTTAGTTGAATGTGTTGAAAATTGCATTTTTAAATAAGTTTATAATTGTCTAAAGTTTGTCTCATAATTGGAAGTTGGTTGATGGTTGTTGGTAGTTGTTAGATATTAGTTGATAGATGGTAGCTGGAAGTGAAAACTTGTAGCTTTTATTGGTATATAAGTGTTCGATAAAATAAAATAAAACTTTTAAAATATATAAAATTATGTAAAAAGTCAATTGTTAAAAAATTAAATATATAAATAATATTTTTAAAGGTAATCTTGTAAATTTTTTATTATAGGCAAGAACTTTTTATTAAACTTATTTGATTTAAGTAGATTTTAGAATATTTTTTTATCTAAAATAAAAGATAAATGTTTCATTGAGAATGAAGTTTTATTTATTTATTTATTTTTTTTTTTGTCTAAAATGAAGTTTTTTTTACTAAACTGCAAAAATGGTCTTTAAGTATTACTGAAGATTGTCACTTTTGTTCAAAAAATTTTGGATTGACACCACTAGTCCAAAATATTTATTTTGTTGCGAGTTTAACCCGTTTTAAAATCGAAAATGTGCAAAATGACCTTCTTGTCCTTTCTATTTACTATTTACTATTTATTTATTTCACTATTTTCTTGATTTTAATTAAAGAAAAATGAAATTTCACACATATCCTCTAAAAACCCAACCAAACTTCACCCTAATTTCAATCTCGTCTCTCTACCTATTCATTGGCTGCCAGAATTTTAATCGATCATCGTCGCCACTTATTATGACGGTGATTTGCCATTCCAGATTATAAAATCAAAAGAAAACCATGATTCGGATCTTGAAAAGAATATCCTAATCCACATCTTGAAACGAAAACGAAAATGAGAAGGGCGGCGTCTAAGGATCCAAAGATGTTTCCGACGACTATGTGTGGCGTTCGTTTGAATAGCCTGTTCTTTATTAGAATCGAACCCTAACTGAAGAACTATAAAGAGAGGTGGGGGGGGGAACCCTAACATTATCCAAAGTTGCAACGTTGTCGAAGGGGGTTTCCGTCAGTCATAGCTCAACGTCGTCAAAGAGAAGGCAAGACGAAGCCGAAATTATAACCAAGATCGAGAACGCTAGGGTTGCAGATGAATGACGGCATCGATGGTGGCGTCTGCGTTCATATCGTCTGGCAAGTGGTGGTTGTTATAAATTCTTTATGTAGAAATGTAAGAAGATAGTAAGGATGGGGGAATGTTAGGTGTATTTTATTGTTGTTTTTCTAATTGTTGTAATAAAAGAAAATTTGAAAATAAAATAGCAAAGGTATAATCATCATTTTAATAACTTTAAAAAATAGACCAAAACCCCAATAGAATTCATATTTTTGACTGATGATGCTAGTCTAAAAATTTTTGGACGACGGTTACAATTTTGCATTAAACACATGGACCATTTTTGCAGTTTAGTCTTTTTTTTAAAAATATTTTTAGTTAAAAACTAAAAGTTCTCAAAAAATTCTTAATTATGTAAAAATTTGAAGATGTTAAAAGTAAACGTTGAAAAAATTTGAAGATGTTTAAAGTAAACGACTTTTATAAGCGTTTTTAAATGTCAAAAGTCAAAACTACCATTTCTTCCATTTGCCCGTGCATGTTTCTCTTAATGACAAAGAGATAAAAGTCCACAAACTATACCTCTAGTTAAAACATTAACAACACCTTCCACTCTAAGTTATTATAATTTACTTCATTCATGTTCGCCATAAAACCAATTTGTACATAAAGACATTAGAGGTCACTTTTTCCCTACATTCTCTTCATTTTTATCCGATGTTGGAATTGTTTATATATATATATATATATATATATATATATATATATATATATATATATATATATATATATATATATATATATATGGTTAGGTTCAAATGTTCTTGACATCTATTGTGTGCCCGTAAGCACAAATCTGGACCAACGGATGGAATAGAATCAATGATTTTGATCTGAGGGTTTATGATATTAAAATAGGGTAACATGTACCATATAATCACATAAATTTCAACATAAGGGTATTTTGGTCAATTAACCTATATTAAAAAAGGAAATTTCCATATTTTAAGGGATAATTAATACCCTTATTTTTAAAAATCTGAATTTTTTAAATTTAATTCAAATATAATTTTTAATAATATCCGATTTCATTCTGTTAGAATGACATAAAAATCAACCATAAACTAGTAAATATAATTTTGATTTTATTATTGCAGAATATGATTATATTCAATATTTATATATATTAACATGCTTAAAGAATTATAGAGCATATTATCAACACTAACATTTTATAAAGAATACATGTCTTCTTGCACTAATAATATATCAAATAATTACATTATATGATTGTGATACAAAGAATATTCTTGAATAATAACAAAATTCTGAAAGAATAACAAGTGTAATTCTTTAAAACATAACAAGATTCTTAAAATGTGAGTGTGATCAATCTTTGATTCATTCTTCAAGCATTTCCTATCATGTCTTCAAACCATTCTTCAATCAATTCCTATAAAAAATGCAACAAAAACTAAGAATGGTTAAAAAAAATATCGTATTCTTTAAGAATGACTTTACTGAACCTGTTCATTATGTGGAAAAATATCATAGCAAATCTATTACAAAAAAGGCAAACACAAATTTTAAAAGAATCAGTAACTCTAAAGTGCAATTACCATTACTGCACTACCATTATTCTGACAGAATATATATGTGCCATTTTAAATTTTGGCAGAATGCATACAATATTTTAAATTGGTAATGTGGGTTGTAATTCTGATAGAATATAGCAAACATTAAAAAATTGTAACTTAGTCTAATAGAATGTAATCTTCAAAGTAAAAATTTTGATAGAATATAGTAAACATTAAAAAAAATGTAATTTACTCTATCAGAATGTAATCTTCAAATCAATATATTCTAACAACATGTTATTTTACTTATCCTATCTTGCAATGTATTTTTATTTTTCCTGTCTTGACAAATAAACTAATTGACATATAAATAATTAACCAAAAACATAATCGGAAGACATGAATAAAAAAAAATACCTAGATTTCACCGGAGAAGAAGAATCAACGACCACCACCACATCCTCTCCACCTCCTGACCTGCTTCGATCGGAGCAACAGCCCCACCCCGCTGCTTCTCCCTTTGCTCATCGGTCTAGTCACTCATCGGAGATCGATACCTCCTCCCCTCGCTTTCTTTCTCTTATGTTCCCATCGATCAAGGCCTATGAAGATTCGACTTCATCGTTGATTTCTTTGCCCCATCGGAACCCCTTCTGCCCTTTGATCGAACCTCTAGCACATCTCCCCTTCTACGGTAGCCTAAAACCTCCGAAACCCCGCTAAATAGCAGGGACCAATGCTGGGAAAACGAGAGGGAGGATAAATCGTTGTAGACGTGATCTGTTAAGGTTTTTTTCAACAGATTTTGACTACATCCCATATTTAAAGGAATAATAAAGAACATATTAATTATCTACCATATTTAAATATGCCAAGATTACTATAATACCCTTAAATGATTTATTTAATAATTAATTATTTCCTAAATTCTTATTGGTGCACACAGGCACACAATAGTTGTCAAAAACATTTTAACCTATATATATATATATATATATATATATATATATATATATATATATATATAGGGCTAGGTTAATTTGTTTCTTATATTTATTGTGTGCTAGAATGCACCAATAGGAATTTAGTAAAATTAAACAATTATTTAATTAAATAAAAATAGATATTAAATGATTTTCATAATTGTATGCATATTAAATAATATCCATAATTATAATTTTTTTTTATGGAAACTAATTAAATTCGTCATTAATGTCAGTAATAACATTATTTCAGAATTAATTCGTATCTACGTTTTTATGTTAGCAATAACATTCTTTCGGAACTCATTCACTTAAAATACAATAAAGTTGTATGGAATATGAAGAATGAGAGTGTATTCTAGTCGAATATACTCTCGTTCTACTTGAATACGCTCTTATTCTTCTAGATACAAACTCATTATGAAAGAATATTATTGTTTACATTAATGACGAATTTAATTAGTTTCCATAAAAAAAATTATAAGTATGAATATCATTTAATATACATTTTAGTGTTTACTAAATTCTTATTGGTGCATTCTAGCACACAATAGATGTGAGAAACATTTGAACCTACCTCTCTCTCTCTCTCTCTCTCTCTCTCTCTCTATATATATATATATATATATATATATATATATATATATATATATATATATATTAGATGTGTGCCCGCACAAAACAGCGACGATAAATAGTTTTTTCGGCGAATAGTTTTTTTACGAGAAAATAATTATTAGATTTTGTTATTAGTTATTATGTAAGAAGAAAAATTACCACTTTTAATTAAAATATTTATGTTTAGAACTTATATTGATATTGTATGTTTATACATTTGATGTAAATTAATTATTATCAGAATCTAGTTTAAAAAATATAAATTAACTTATATTGATGAATTTAATATTTTAAAATTGTTTTGTTGCTCCAAATTAATTTTTTAATTAGCTTCCTTAATTCAAGTGTTTAATGTTTTGGAAGTATTAATGGTTTTGTTATTCATTCTTGGTTTGTAGAAAAAGCTTTGTATCTTGTTCCTCTTAAAATTCAAGATACGACTAATATGTTTTATATATAGTATATGATATAAGATATAACATATATATATATATATATATATATATATATATATATATTTGAACCAACAAATTTTATTAAGAAAAAGAAAAGAAGAAAACACAGCCTCACATATGGGAAATATATAATTGTAAATTTATAGAAAAAGCAATTTAAAGAAGACACTTTCTAAAAGGTGGAGGGAGGTTGGAATTTGACGCTTGAAAATGTATCGCATGAAGCTTTCATGCAAAACGTGTGGATCATGCATCTCGCTTGCCATATGAAAAGTTCCACCACCTACTTGAAAGATGTATGGATTGCAGGTTAAATTTACACTACCACCCTTGATGGTAATCTATATATATGACCATAATCAAATTAGGGTTTAAACAGATCTTATATAAAATGAACATGACATACTTCTATTCCTATGCAAATGCTACAAAGGCTAATCTTTGTTTTTGATAGTGCTTAGTGGCCGAGTGGTCGCATATTAAAGCACACTTTAAGTAGGGTAGGATTGTTCTCGTATAAAAAAATTTTGAACTTGTTGAAGCTTATTTTACTCACATGCATTTTTGTGAACAACTTTCTTATAACTTTATAAGCAAATAGAGGAATAGTTGTCCACATTTAACATCTATTCCTGACGACGGCAATTATAGTTTCTTTATAAATTCATAAACATTAATTTTGAAATTACCTACTATAAAGATTAATTAAAAATACATTTTTATTTCCATTTACTGTTTTTAAATACAAAAAAGAAAAAAAGATTTGTTAAACGATAACTGAGCTTGGATGAGATGATTGAGATATATTCAATTATAATCTTAAGAGGCAAAAGTATTAATTATTTTGCATTTGGTTAATGGATTAATATGCGTTTTCTTAATATAATATGGAAAATTGAGTAATCTAACAATTATATAACAATTATAAGTAACGCCTTTTTAAGAAAAATAACTATTTTTCTAATTTTTGAAAAATAACAATTTTTTCAGAATGACTTCGTTCTGAAGGACTCTTCATGTTTAGGATTTTTTTTAATAATTTTTAAAGAATTTTTTGTTTTGTATTTTGGATTTCGAATGCTACATTTTGTAATGATTTATGTTACCTCTTTTTAATAAAATGTCTAATTTTATACACAAATATTATATATAGTTCATATAACTATGCTTGTTTAACTTTTTGTTAAATTAAGCAAAAAATTGATTTTTTTTTCTTGAAATTTCGGAATTGTTCTTCGAATTTCGGATTTTTTCTAAAAATTCCAGAGTTTTTTTTTTTTTTTTTCAAAATCCAAAATTTTAGTCTGGAATCAAGAGAGTTGGTCTAAAATCCGGAATGCCGTTCCGAAATCGGTCAAAAAATGTTTTTTCTTTGTCTGGAATACTCATTTTGGACAAAATGATTATTTTTGTTTGTTAGACGTATCAGACCCAACAAATAAAGGGGTACAAAATGACTTCAAGAACACTGTTACTTTGCACTAAAAATATAATACAAGGTAAGCAAGGTCGATCCACAAAGATAATGGACAAATGATTATACATTTTTGCGTAAGGTACAAATGTGGTCACAAAAGTAGGGGGTTTATATGCATTGATTTAAACAAAAGACTAAAGTAGTAAGTAGACGATTGATTAATTAAAATAAATTCAAGATTTATAAGTACTTTACCTCTATGCAAGACAAATTAATAATGTGATACTATGAATGAAATGACATTTGTTCAGTTTTATCTAAGTTGGTACTTGGAAATGCTAACAAGCTCTAGCACTTCCCATTTACCACATTGATTAACCAAAATAAGCTCTTTGATTAATTATAACCTTACCAATCTAATCTAAACAAGCTCTTAGAGTTAGGTTGAAAGATTGCATTAAACTTTATGTGAATGTTCCCAACAACATTCAATACTCCTCACAAGCTCGGGAGCGTGAGAATGTGCAAATAAGATTTACACTAAATTCATTTAATAGAAATCAATTTAGTGCTTGTTACCTAGTCCAATTTACAAAACAATTACGGATTTTGCAATTAGATAACTTGAATGACCTAACCCTAATTCAAATGGTCAAAAAGAATCACAATTAGAATCAAACATGCGATTGAAACAAAATCAAATTCACTAGATAGAAATTGAAAGCAAACATCAAGTCATATGATTGAAATCACAACTAATAAGTCAAGACATAAAGTTCGAAAAACTAGGGTTCTAGCCACTCATGACTAGAACAAGCTCACAAATCTAGAAAATGAAATTAAAGTTCTTACAAAATGAAATCAAATGTTCCCAAGTGTTAATCAACTCCAAAATCGTCAAGAAAACTACCTTCTCTGCTCCAAAAATCGATCGCCCAAAGTATTAAATCGGTTCCCCTTTTTAAGAAAGGTGAAAAACTGCTTTAAAACCCACGTTTACATTTACACGGTTCGCGTAAATGCAAAAAATAGAACACTCAAACTGCCATTGTAGATTCAAATCCACGGCCCGCGTAAACTCATGTCTTATATTTACACGGCCGTGTAAATCCCTAAATTGCCAAAATCTTCAATTCTTCAATATCTTCATCCCCGGTGCTCCGCAAGCTCCGAAATTTTGTCCACATCTCTTATTTACCTCCTCAAGCAAGATCCTCACCCTAAAATTCCCTGAAATATCACAAAAATGTGTGAATGAAATAGCCTCATGAAAAATCCCGAAAAATAGGCAAAATGCATGAGTTTAAGCCTATATGCAACGCACTATTATGAAATAAAGCTACAAAATGGATGCATGAAATTGTAACACCCGTGTTTATAGGCTAGGCATTAATGATGATGTGATAATCTAGTTTAACCTTTGTAAACCGTTGTGAAATAATAAAAATGTATTATTTTGAGTGTTATGTGTTTTATGCTTAATTGTGTGACTTAAATGATATAAGAACAAGAATAAGCGTAATAATAAAATATTAGATAAGCCTGATATATATGCACGAAGTTGTAGTGGTCTTTACGAGGATTCCGACAATATAAAGAATGCCGAAATCCAAGTTATAACGAAGAATTTATGACCTGTCCAAGTTTCGCGACAGAACCGGTACGACACTGCATAACGTAAATAGTGAGTTTACGATAGAGCGATATTTAGCCTTAGTGATCTAAACATAAGTCATAGAATACATTAACCCGAGAGCGTGCATAAAAAAAACGTTTAAATTTGACTTCGTATGAGGAGATTATGATTTTTCGAAGTTTCGACACAGCGGTATGCAGCCCAAATCTTGAAATTGAGATCGAGTGATATTTGGTAGAAACAATCTAAACAAGAATCGAAGATCTCGTCAATACTAATGCAACGGTAAAAAGACAGACAAAAACGGACATCAGATGAAGAAGTTATGAATTTCTAACAGAGTTTTCCTGTCCCGGCCTACTTAAAATAATATAATATAAGTTAAAGTCAAAATTAGCCGACGGAGTCTAAACGAAATTTGTAGAGCATAATCTCACCTTCGCGTGGATAAAAGGAACGTCGAAAATGGAGCTCTTATGTGAAAGTTATGAATTTCTGAAGTTCGGGGTGCGAACCCTAAAGCTGTGTCAAGGTTCACGACGTGAACTCAGAGCTGACGTCTTCTGGAGCCTGAAATATTGAACATCGCGGCTATGCACCTGATGACATCCAAGGCCACGACGTGACTAAGTGGCTCACGACGTGAAAATCGAAAAATCATCCCTATAAATAGAATCGAAGGGCAGTCGGCCATGGTTGCTAATTCCTTCACTCTCTCACTCCTGATACCCTCTCTAGCCCTCTTAAAGCATCCTCGAACCCCCCGGTATCATCCCGAGACCCGAAGCAAGTCCCGAAGCTCCGAAGATCCTGAGAAGAAAAGAGTTTCCAAGCCGAAGCTCTGCCCGCGAAAAGTCCGGTGTGTGAAGATATCCCAGATTCATCGAAGAGTTACTGCTTTTTGAGCCGTAGTGCTGTCCGATAATCATCTTATCAAGTGCGTGCATAGTCCCTTTCATATACACGATTTTAATACAAGTATTGACGAATGTATTAGATATATGATATAAGTAAGTGTGCAGTCGCTTTCTAATAATACACATATATGAATTATACTCTATGGAATACGTGTTATATGTATATGTATCATCTGTTATTTGGAATGAGTATTGAATTTACATGTTATACAGGTTTTAAGCTATGTATAAAATATGTATATTTTATCTACTAATATGTTGGGTAGAACATGGGTAGATAGTTGGTGCGTGATGAAATAAAAATGACGAGAGGCCTCAATGTTGTTGTTGATCTAATCATCTAGCAGAGTATGGATGACGACCATGGACTTTTTCTACCAGTGGAACGCTGGCAGGTTCATAACCTGTAGGTGTTGTGAACGATGTGTTCACCGGTGTACTCTATCCCCCTCATGGTTTCCTTTAGGACATCTATTGTTAAGGAAACCCCTTTGCAGTAATGCCCATCCCGATGAAAAATCCTAGACAAGGTCCCTTGTGATAGTTATTGTTTTAGGGACATAAAGTGAGGATAACGAGAATGGGTAGTCAGGTTATTGTTGGTTGGTGAAATTAAATATAATTATTTATTGTGGGTTGAAAACCCTATATGCTCACCAGGCTCCCAAGCCTGACCCACTCAGTTTCTTTGTATTGCAGGTAGTGGCGCGAGAGCAAAAGTTGGACAACTTGTGAAGATATTTTGTTTATAGGCCGATAGTTGTATATAACTGTTGTAAGGCTTATAATGTGTCGTTTATGCTTTTGGTCTGTATCGGAACATGACATCCCGAGTTTTGTTATATATAAAAATACATTTCTTTAAGGAATGTTTTGATAAATTTTATTTATCATATTTTGTTTTGGGAACAAATTATGCAACTCTTTTAAATCAAATGATTACTCTGAAAATTATTTTAAAAGCATAAATTAAATCGGTATTTACTGACCGTGATTTTGGGGATGTCACAGTTGGTATCAGAGCATTAGATTAAGTGAACTAGGAATTTGTAGGATTTCTAGACTTAAACTTAGAGTGCTAGGTGAAGATTGTGAGATGAGTGTTTGTTATATTTTAGACACGAGCACAATCTTATTTTAAGAAAGTTGCCTAAAATGTTTTTATGTGCTAAATGGTATATGTTTGCCATATATGATATTATTAGTTCGGATCTATGGTTTGTTGCCAACCGGATCTGGAGACCTTATGTGTTTAGGATTCTAAGCGTATGATTACGGTATTAGAACTAGCATATAAACGTTTCAGAGTGATAAGGATGATTTAATTATCTATCATTATTGAGGATCTAAATTCACCTTATTCGGTGTGTAGATCAAAAATGGTAAGAACCAGAAGTGGCGTTGGAAACGCAGATGAAAACAGGAATCAACCACCTGTGATTGAGCGAGTACCTGTTGTAGCAGCAACACCTGAGCCAATGACAATGGCTGGGGTACAAGCATTGATCCAAATGATATTGGATCATCAAATGAAAGAAGGGCATTCGGAAGGAGGAAACTTCAGTGGGACTGTTGGTCAAACCAACCCACCAATTGTTAGACAAATCAACCAAGATGGAGGAAATGATGGGCGTGGGTGAAAGTAAAAGGATTTCATGGCATCCAAGCCACCATGTCTATCCGGAAGCCCAACGCCGGTGGAAGTTATAAACTGGATCTTCAAAATGGAGACAATGTTCGAGAGTTGCAAATGCAGCAACAGACAAAAGACCGCTCTTGCAATCCCTCTGTTAAAATCTGGCATGTTGAGTTGGTGGAAGCTGTTAGCTGACTCGATGCCTAAGGGAGAAGCGAGAAAAATGTCTTGGGAAGACTTTGTGGTGCAACTCAAATTGCAATACTTCTCCGAACAGGACCTTTTGGAAATCAATAATGAGTTCCAAAATTTGAAGAAGGGAAAAATGAGCGTTACTGAATACGCTACTAGCTTCACGGAAAAGATGAAGCTTATTCCATATTTACTTCCAACTGAACTCTCTAAGGTCAATAAGTTTACCCTTGGACTCCCAGCAGACAATGGTCCAATGGTTATGCAAGCAACCAAATTGAAAGTCGCCATCTGGGCTGCTAGAAATGTTGAGACGCGGATCAGGGAGAAGGGTCTCGAGAGGTCAAAGGTTGGTGAGAAGAGGAACTTTGACGGACCCTTGGGGTCCAGCAAAAAGGGCAAATTCTCGAAGTGTAGTTCGAGAGGAGGTGGAGTAGGCGAAGCTAAATGGTGCGACAAATGCAAGAAGAAGCATCTTGGGAAATGTGGCAGGGAAGCCACATACTTCAAATGTGGAAAGTCGGGGCACTATGCCAACGAATGCACCCTTACCAAGAAAGTCTGCTATGGGTGTGGTGAGGAAGAGAACATCTTGAGGGAATGTCCGAAGAAGAAGGAGGCAGCAAAGCCCAACATTCCACCAAAGCTGAAGGCAAGAGCCTTCCAGATGACACTGGAAGCTGCTAAAGATGAAGCTGATGTCGCTTCAGGTACCTTTCTCGTAAATGAATTGCCTGCCCAAATTTTATTTGATTCTAGAGCCAACTACTCCTTTATTTCGCATGAATTTGGTAGAAAACTAGCTTTGCCTGTCGATAAACTAGATAATGCTTTATTAGTCAAATTTGCTAGTGGCAGGTTTGTACCTGTTAGCCATCGTATGAAAAACATCTTAATTGATTTGAATGGGAATAAGTTCCACAAGGAATTATTGCCTATTGAGTTAAATGGTTTCGACATCGTGCTGGGAATGGATTGGCTTAGCGCCAATGATGCCGAGATATTATGCAAGAAGAAGATAGTAAAGTAAACCCGCCTGGGAAAGAGTCATTTATGGTGTATGGGGACAAACGCAGAGTAAATTCTGGAATCATTTCTCTAATGAAATCCAGAAAGTGTTTGGCCAAAGGATGTACATCATATTTGACATTCGTGATCGATGCTAAGAAGGAGAAAAAAGAGATGCACAACATTCCTATCATGTGTGATTATCCGGAAGTATTTCCCGAAGATCTTCCCGGATTACCGCCTGATAGACAAGTGGAGTTTAGAATAGACTTGTTACCAGGGACGACGCCAATAGCAAAAGCTGCTTACCAATTAGCACCAACAGAGACGAAGGAGCTAATGATGCAACTTCAGGAGTTATTGGACAAAGGTTTCATTAGACCTAGTTCATCACCCTGGGGAGCTTCGGTGTTATTCGTAAAAAAAAGGACGGGAGTATGAGGATGTGCATCGATTACAGAGAGCTGAACAAGGCAACATAAAAGAATAGATATTTGTTGCCGAGGATTGATGACCTGTTCGATTAACTACAAGGTTCAAGTTATTTTTCAAAGATCGACCTAAGGCCAGGATATCATCAGCTAAAGGTGAGAGAGCAGGATATCGAGAAGACTGCATTTAGAACACGATATGGACACTACGAGTTTTTGGTTATGTCATTTGGACTAACCAATGCTCCAGCAGCATTCATGGATTCAATGAACAGATTTTGTAATCTGTTCATTGATAAATCTATGATAGTGTTCATAGATGACATTCTGGTTTACTCGAAAAGCCAAGATGAGCATGGCAGACACTTGCGAGAAGTGTTGGAAGTCATGAAGAAGGAGAAGTTGTATGCTAAGTTCTCCAAATGTGATTTTTGGATTCGACAAGTCTAATTCTTGGGTCACGTGGTCGACCAAGAAGGGATAATGGTTGATCCAGCAAAGATTGAAGCTGTGATGAAGTGGGAACTACCGAAAAGTCCCACGGAGATCCGAAGCTTTCTGGGATTAGCCTGATAATACTGAAGGTTTATCCAAGGATTTTCTTTGATCGCTACTCCTTTAACATCTTTGACTCACAAAGGAGCTACTTATACTTGGAGTGATAAGCACAAAGAAGCATTCGAGCTGCTAAAGAAGAAGCTATGTGAGGCACCGATTCTTTCTCTACCCGATGGAGTTGAAGACTTCGATGTATATAACGATGCGTCTGGTGTTGGGTTGGGTTGTGTTTTGACCCAAAGAGAAAAGGTGATAGCATATGCGTTTCGACAGCTGAAAGAACATGAAAAGAACTAGCCCACTCATGATTTGGACTTGGCATCGGTAGTATTTGCTCTAAAAATATAGAGGCATTACCTATATGGCTCGAAGTGCAAATTTTTCACTGATCAAAAGAGTCTCCAATATCTCTTTAATAAGAAGTAATTAAATATGAGGCAACGTCGCTGGCTAGAGTTACTCAAGGACTACGATTGTGAGATACTTTTCCACCCCGGTAAAGCTAATGTTGTCGTTGATGCTCTCAGTCGGAAAGTCAATCTTGAAAAAAAAAAGCCAAGAGCGTTGAGAATAGAAGTTGTCTCGACAATTATGGAGAGTATAAAGAAAGCTCAAGAGGAAGCTTCTGAGAAGAATGACCGAAAGGGAGAATGTTTGGGCAAAACGTTAGTGTTCGGTACAAACAGTCACGAACAAAAGGTATTCCAAGATCGAATTTGGATGCCTAAGTCAGGGGGAGTAAAAGATCTTCGGATGGAAGAAGCTCACAAAACCATGTAATCGATTCATCCTGGTAGCACTAAAATGTATAGGGACCTAAAACCCTACTATTGGTGGCCGTCGATGAAACTTGGTGTAGCAAAGTATGTGGCCGAATGTGTGACCTGTGCAAGAGTTAAGGCACAACATCAGAAACCATACGGGAGTTTAGAACCTTTACCTGTGCCGATAGGTAAGTGGTAAGAAATTGCCATGGATTTTGTCACTAAACTGCCCAGAATAAAGAATAGTCACGACATGATATGGGAGGTCGTTGATCGCTTCACCAAGAGTGCGCATTTCATAACAGCCAATGAGAAATAGTTTATGGATAAGCTTGTGAATTCTTATGTGAAAGAAATTGTGAGGCTTCATGGTGTTCTACTAACGATTGTGTCGGATCGTGATAGTCGTTTCACTTCGAGGTTTTGGAAAAGTCTACAAGAGGAATTAGGTACCAAGTTGTGTTTGAGTATAGCTTACCATCCACAGACTGATGGTTAGAGCGGACAAAAGATACAAACACTTGAAGATATGCAGAGAGCACTTGAAGATATGCAGAGAGCATGTACCCTGGAATTCCAAGGTAACTGGGATGAACATTTACCTTTGGTAGAATTTTCCTACAATAATAGTTTCCACTCGAGCATAAAGATGGCGCCTTATCAAGCTATGTACGGACAAAAATGTCGTACGCCATCTTATTGGCTTGAGGCTGGGGAAAAACAGTTTATGGGACCGGAGGTACTACATCAAACTACTGAAAAGCTGAAAATAATTAAGGAGAGAATGTTAGCAGCTTAGGATCGTCAAAAGAGCTATGTTGATAACAAGCGAAGGCCAATGACTTTTGAAGTTGGGGATTCGGTTTTGCTCAAAGTCTCATCGTGGAAGGGACTTATAAGATTTGGAAAAAAGGGGAAAATTAAGTCCATGGTTTATTGGACCGTTTAAAATTCTTCAGATGATTGGGAACCAAGCTTACAAGCTAGAATTACCCGAAGAACTGAATGGAATTCATAACACTTTCCATGTGTGTGATTTGAGAAAGTTCACGGGAGAAGTTCCCGACATAATTCCAATTTCTGAATTAAGAATTGATGAGAACAAAAGGTTAATTAAAGAACCAGAGGCAATCGTTGACCGAAAGACTAAGAAGTTACGATGCAAGATGGTCGAATTAGTGCTTGTCCAATGGAAACATACGAATGGGCCAAATTTCACATGGGAAACGAAGAGTGACATGATGAGTCGCTATCCGCATTTGTTTGTTGATGTGTGATTCCGGGGACAGAATCATTATAAGGTGGAGAGAATTGTAACACTTGTGTTTCTAGGCTAGGCATTAATGATGATGTGATAGTCTAGGTTAACCTTTGGAAACCGTTGTGAAATAATAAAAATGTATTATTTTGAGTGTTATGTGTTTTAAGTTTAATTGTGTGACTTAAATGAATTAAGAACAAGAATAAGTGTAATGATAAAGTATTAGATAAGCCCAATATCTATGCATGAAGTTGTAGTGGTCGTTACGAGGATTCCGAAAATATAAAGAATGCCGAAATCCGAGTTATAACGAAGAAGTTATGACATGTCGAAGTTTCGTGACAGAACCGGTACGACACTGCATGACGTAAATAGTGAGTTTACGATAGAGCGATATTTAGCCTTAGTGATCTAAACGTAAGTCGTAGAATACGTTAACCCGAGAGCGTGCATAAAAAAAACGTCTAAATCTGACTTCGTATGAGGAGATTATGATTTTTCGAAGTTTCGACACAGCGGTATGCAGCCCAAATCTCGAAATTGAGATCGAGTGATATTTGGCAGAAACAATCTAAACGAGAATCGAAGATCTCGTCAATACTAATGCAACGGTAAAAAGACAGACAAAAACGGACATCAGATGAAGAAGTTATGAATTTCTAACAGAGTTTTCCTGTCCCGACCTACTAAAAATAATATAATATAAGTTAAAGTCAAAATTAGCCGACGGATTCTAAACAAAATTTGTAGAGCATAATCTCACCTTCGCGTGGATAAAAGGAACGTTGAAAATGGAGCTCTTATGCGAAAGTTATGAATTTCTGAAGTTGGTGGCGCGAATCCCAAAGTTGTGTCAGGGTTCACGACGTGAAAATAGGGTTCACGACGTGAACTCAGAGCTGACATCTTCTGGAGCCTGACATATTGAACATCGTGAATATGCACCTGATGACGTCCAAGGCCACGACGTGACTAAGTGGTTCACGGCGTGAAAATCGAAAAATCAGCCCTATAAATAGAATCGAAGGGCAGTCGGCCATGGTTGCTAATTCCTTCACTCTCTCACTCTCGATAACCTCTCTAGCCCTCTTAAAGAACCCTCGAACCCCCGGTATCATCCCGAGACCCGAAGCAAGTCCCGAAGCTCCGAAGATCCCGAGAAGAAAAGAGTTTCCGAGCCGAAGCTCTGCCCGCGAGAAGTCCGGTATGTGAAGATATCCTAGATTCATCGAAGAGTTACTGTTTTTTGAGCCGTAGTGTTGTCCGATAATCATCTTATCAAGTGCGTGCATAGTCCCATTCATATACACGATTTTAATACAAGTATTGAAGAATGTATTAGATATATGATATGAGTAAGTGTGCAGTCGCTTTCTGATAATACACATATGTGAATTATACTCTATGGAATACGTGTTATATGTATATGTATCATCTGTTATTTGGAATGAGTATTGAATTTACATGCTATACAGGTTTTAAGCTATGTATAAAATATGTATATTTTATCTACTAATATGTTGGATAGAACATGGGTAGATAGTTGGTGCTTGATGAAATAAAAATGACGAGAGGCCTCAATGTTGTTGTTGATCTAGTCATCTAGTGGAGTATAGATGACGACCATGGACTTTTTCTACCAGTGGAACGCTGGCAGGTTCATAACCTGTAGGTGTTGTGAACGATGTGTTCACCGGTGTACATATTTTAGGACATCTATTGTTAAGAAAACCTCTTTGCAGTCATGTCCATCCCGATGAAAAATCCTAGACAAGGTCCCTTGTGATAGTTATTGTTTTAGGGACGTAAAGTGAGGATAACGAGAATGGGTAATCGGGTTATTGTTGGTTGGTGAAATTAAATATAATTATTTATTGTGGGTTGAAACCCCTATATGCTCACCAGGCTCCCAAGCCTGACCCACTCAGTTTCTTTGTATTACAAGTAGTAACGCAAGAGCATAAGTTGGACAACTTGTGAAGATATTTTGTTTATAGGCCAGTAGTTGTATATAACTGTTGTAAGGCTTATAATGTGCCGTTTATGCTTTTGGTCTGTATCGGAACATGACATCCCGAGTTTTGTTATATATAGAAATACATTTCTTTGAGGAATGTTTTGATAAATTTTATTTATCATATTTTATTTTGGGAACAAATTACGCAACTCTTTTAAATCAAAGGATTACTCTGAAAATTATTTTAAAAGCACAAATTAAATCGGTATTTTCTAACCGTGATTTTGGGGATGTCACAGAAATGCACCTAACATTTAATAAAAATTATTTTTGATTATAATCTTCAAATACACAGTGGTTAAATTTCTTAATTTCCCATAAATATTTCTTTAAATTATATCCCTTCAACCCGAGGGTGTGTGTGAGAAACTTCCCTCACTTTTTTCCTGTCACGTCATTATTTTCCTACTTTTCATTCCTCACCAAAAGTCAGTGTGTATAAGAAGAATCTTTCACTTTTTTAAAAAAAAAATTATATTTCATACAAATATTATTTTCATTTTGTAAGGAATTAAAACTATGAATTTTAATATATTTTTTAATAGGTATATAATTTAATAAATATTAAAAAAACTAAAAAAAACAATAACCAATCAAACGAGGAGAGAGAATGGAAGGTAGACTCCCCTCACTATTCTCCTTATTTTGTTTTTTTTTTGTTGTTTTTTTTTTAATTTTTAATTTTAATCTTATTATTATTATTATTATTATTATTATTATTATAAATTTCGATAACCATATAAAATTCGGATGAAATTTTAAAATTTAGACGATATTATAAATTCTAACGACATAATAAAATTCGAACGACTATATAAAATGGAACAAAAGCAAAGTTTATCTATATTTATCACTGACATATAATTGGTTCGGTTATACATTTGCGTGGTGCGTTATGTGGATTGAAAACAAATTTTACTTTTGTTCCATTTTATATTGTCGTTCGAATTTATAATGCTGTCCGATTTTTAAAAGATTGTCTGAATTTTATATGGTTATCGAAATTTATAATAATAATAATAATAATAAAACAAAAACAGGAAAAGGGAAAAAAATTTTGTCAGATTATAAATAAAAAGTTGATTAGTATTGAGATAACAAAACCCTTTAAATACAAGTGTTTTCACATGAGAACGTTTATATTTCAAGGACAAGCAGTAACAGTGAACCAATCACGTGACTCCATGGGAAAGCATCTAGAAGGTTTGGAGAGTTTAAATTTGAAAGGTGCTGTCAAAATTTTGAAAAACGAAAGATTTTGTTAAAAACCTGACAATATATTAAAAATTGGGCAAATTCAATAATAATAATAATAATAATAATAATAATAATAATAATAATAACTACTGTAGTTTGATTTATTTTTGGTTTTATCACAAGAAAAAAAAGGTTATGGTTTATCCAGTTAGAGTTTGTTTTATTTTTAATCAAAACGTCAATAATCGGTAGGAGATTTTGTTATTTAGGATGAAAAATCAACAAAATTTATGTTTAAATAACAAACAATAATACTTGGGTGGCTGAATTGAAAAAGAAAATCAAACAATAGTAGTTATTTTATTGAATTCAAGGTTTTGTACAATAAATTTTTGAAAAAAAAAAGATTTTAATGATTAAATTATATATATATATATATATATATATATATATATATATATATATATATATATATATATATATATATATATATATATAAAAGTAGGTTAATATGTTATAACTATTTATTGTATAGATGTAAGAATAATTTGTGAGCAAATCATTTCAAAATGGTAATTATGTAATCTTACATTTAACTAATATTTTTTGTTTAATTAATTAGATATTTATCAATTCCTTAATATTAGGCAACTATTTATAAAATGTAATTGATTTTTTCTAACCCTAAATTTATCCATTTATCTATCTGACGAACACCCGGTCACCAACGATGCCCTCTTCCATCATCTCCTCCCCGACGATGTCCCCTACCTTCTTATCTTCTCCGCCAACGCCAAGCCTTTGTATCCGTCGAGACTTATCTGCTTATCCAAACCAACCGTTAAAATGATTTTGGTTCTTAACCCTACCGATTTGTCAAATCATATCAAAATTCAAAAGTGATTTGGGGGATACTATGATTGTGTATTCTACGGTCGACAACAATCTCACATTTCCCGCAAGTAATAATCTGCAAGTTGTATTTTTATATCGATAACTTTGGTTTGTATTTGTTCTATCAAATTCTTGAAGCTATGATCTGGTAGTAGAGTGTTTGGTGGGGTTACGTTTATGGCGGTCCTGAAGAATTAAATATTTTCAAAGGTTCGGGACGAACCAGAAAAAAAGACCTTTATCGTTATTAGAAATTTTTATTTTTAAATAAAAATATATAATAAAAAAATTGGATCATGTGTAGTTGTCCACTTCACTCCTCCCCCCCCCCCCCCCCCCCCCCCCCCCCCCCGGTTTTGTTATTATTTTTTTAATCTTTAATGGACCGATTAAATGATTATTATATTTGGATCTTTGGAAATCACCTTATAAATATGTTTTGTGTTGAACAGTTTTTCAAAGCAAATTTGAATCGATGGAATCATGGAAATATTTATGCACCTTTAATCTAGCATCAAGTGTGATTTCAAACACACGAATTACCTCTTGAGAGGCATATAACAAACAATACTCGAATTGTGAGGGGATCGATATTATATCAAGTTCGGGAGTTGGATCGATATTATATCCGGAGTTGGAGTTCACACAATCAATTTCCTGAATATATTGCAACAATAGTAAAAGAAATTATTTACCAGTTCTTTTGGGATACTAACGATTCTTCTAGTCTTTTTTTTTTTACTTTTTTCCTGCGATTATTGCTAGTGTTATAAGTCTTTTTTTTCTATGTGATGTGTTTCCTACTTGAAATATCTTTTGTTTTGGTTATTCAAAAAGCGCAGTGCCATGTGGGATGAATTGTTGAAGCCTTGAAGGGTTATGACCGGCACATATGTTAATTTACTTACCTGGAGGGTAGAGCAAAGCCATAACATATTTACCATGCCTTATATTGTTATTTTCTCATAAAATAATGGTTAAACTCGATTAGTAAGCTAAATTCATCTTTCCCTAGGTACTTTTGAGATATGTTTTAAGATTTGTGAATGGTTTTGAAAAATCCTACATTCTTAAACATGCTTAAAATTTGTTTGTTTGTTTTTGACATAGAACTACAACAACAATAAAATATCCTCATTGTCGGCACCAAGTCCCTGCATCTATCGAACCTACCCTTTTCTCGTATCAGTGCAAAACTGATTTGGTGGATACTATGATTAAGTATCCTATAGTCGTTCAATCAAAACATTGAGAATTTTATGGCAAATATTAGATAACCAAAAGTTGGTATAGGTAGGAAACACAAGCTCCGATTAGGCACAAAGAACAAGTTCCCTTGCAAAATTCCAAACTTGGTATGTTCTTGATCTTAATTGTTGATTTGGCACTCAATCTATTTTTTAATGAATGATGTTCTTAAACACGATTTATAATTCTATAACTAATTTCTGCTTTTAGAATCTTTTTTTTCTCCCACTTTTTGAATTGATGTTTCTTTTCCCTTTTCTCCATTTGTTTTTTATCTTCTAAAGTTTTCCTATTTTTTAATAATATGCAGAATTTGAGTAAGATCAATGTTTTATGTTATTTTTAATGTTTATTTGACTATTTGATATGCGAACTAGGTATGTAACCAAACAAGATACACCTTTCAGTAGAAGGATATCAAGTGGTCAAATAAGTTGCCCCAAGGTATAATTCTTTCAGAATAAACTAGTTGAATTGTTTATCAGATTTTAAAATTATGAAAAAAATAGAAGTTTATGATAATTTTTAGAGTAAATGTACCTGCTTGCATTTGTTATTTTTTCAGAATGGTTTGAAAAAGGAATCAAAGATTGATCATTTAAGAGAAAGACTTTGAATCGAGTTTAATAACAACTTACATTTGAGAATGCTATTCTTAAGAATTTTATTTGGACCAATGAAGAAGATTAAGTGTGTTTGTTCAGTAATTTTATATTTGAGAATGCTATGCTTAAGAATTTTATTCATTTTGATGACAGTCTGTTAGAATATATATAATTATATTAAAATATATTAGATCAATAGTCTGTAAGAATATTTATAAATTAGTATTTAAGTTCAGATGTATAATAATATATAAGAATATTATTATTGTTCAACTACAGGTTCAAGAATTTTGTTATTCTTCAATAATATTCTAATCGAATAACATTGTGACAAAATAACATTCTGACATAACTAAAATTAAATTAATTAAAAAATCAAAATTCAAAATTAAGATAATAAAAAATCACTTAAAATCCATTTTTTTTTAAATCTGTATTTCCTAATCTGATAGTAATGGGAATGTATAATTATACCCTTATTTTAATTCAATGGTATTATTCTATTTTTTTATTTAATAATATGGATAAATATTTTCTTAAAATAAGTAAAATGATTGATCCACAATCATTCTTACATCCACACAAAAGTTAGTTATAACACAATAATCTAAGCATTTATATAATTTAAAAATACTTGTTGAATCATTTGATTTATGTCCCAAAAACTATTACATTTAAAAGCGTGGAAAACATAGTTTCGTGATCCAAAATAAAGAGGTAGCATCAATCAATAATAAAACATAGTTGAAATAAAACACTATAAAACTGTGGCCTTTAAAATGTCCTTGTATTTTCTATCTTTTTCTCTAATTTTTCATTGGAGCACATGTGAAAATATATTTAGGCAATGAAATATTTAATGAGAATATTCCAAGTTGATCCATTTAGTGTAAATAATAATGACAATCGTTACATTCGAATCAAATCTCCAAAATTAATTCAAAATCAACCAAGTTTCAGAATATTTACCAAACTCAAATAAAAGATGTTATAGGCCTAAAATATAAGTCAAAATGGTTTAAATAACTCATATTCCAAGGTCAAAAAGTGTACTCACCTATAATCCAAAGTCTAAGTTCCCATATTAGCAATGGCTAGTCAAATAAGATCACAAGATCTTGAATAAATCAACAAATCAAAACGGGATAATTTATACAAAAAATATTAATATTACAATATACATTTATCCGACTATTAAGTCAATCTCAAAAGTCCAAATTTCACAATGATAGTCAGGGGCGGTTTTGTGTAACGCCCCAAAAATTACAAATATATTTTTCTATTTTAAAATATAATAACCAATTAAAATCTTTGTTTCAAAAACCATCGAGTGACATTGATTTGATTAAAACCATACGATATCAGAGTTAAGATTACAAAATTATAGAAACGAACGTCTTTGGTGCGTGTGTACAGTCCCGTCGAGCTCTTCTCACAAACGATCCCCAAATGTTTAATCCACAACTGTAAGCATAAATTTTAGTGAGTTCCCCAGTATACCACATATTCCGTCATACATACAATGCATCCACACAAGATCTCAACTCTAGTACCGAGTAATCAAATCTCATATCCTTATATATATATATATATATATATATATATATATATATATATATATATATATATATATATATATATATATATATATATATATATCATTCGTAACGAGCCCAACCTTAGGGAGTATATGGGCCCAACCTTGACTCTGTTGCTAGGAACGGAACCCTAGTCTTTCATACAGTTTTTGTTATCCAACCACAATTATTCCTATCCGTGTTGTGATCCAACCATAATTTTTTTATCAGTAATATGATCCAACCACGGTCTTTCCTATCAGTGTTGTGATCCAACCACAGTCTTTTCTATCAGTGTTGTGATCCAACTATAATCTTTTCTATCCGTGTTGTGATCCAACCATAATTTTTCCTATCAGTGATGTGATCCAACCATAGTCTTTCATATAAATTCATAAAGTTATACGTAGCCAGGGATAAGATAGACAGTTGAACAGATAACCTATTACACCGAGTCCCGGTTAGTTTCCTTTCCTACCCTCCATTTATTTATTCTTGCAATTTCGGTCTTTATGCTAGGCGTACCTAGATAGTATGCTGGGTGTAAGGATCATTAGAGGATACAACGTCGTTTTGGTGTATGTTGGGCGTACTCTGTCTAGACAAAAACCGCAATGTTGGGGGTTTGGACCATATATATTGATCTTTAAACCCCATCTCCCTACCCCATTTTCTAGCCTCTATCATTTGAGACGTTTTCTTGCAAACCCTAGCCCCCTTTAACGTATTTTGAGACCTTGGAGTGTGTTTTTGTGTGTTCCAAAAGAAGAAGAATGTGGTGGTGAAGCTTGGATCTGGAAGTCTTGCATCATTCTCCATCTCCGGAAAGTTCCCACCTTGATGGTTAAATTGTTAGATCTAGATTACAAGGTGATATTATGAGCTTTTGTCCCTAAATTATGGCTTTCTTGTGCCTGACATGCTATAGAACATTTGGGCTGTCCTTTTGGATGCTTTTCCATGTCTTGAGTCATAACAATATGATCTTGGTCCCTGAGATCATTACATGCAAGTCATTAAGAGCTTTAGTGGTTAAGAAGAGTTAGGGTTTTGTTGTTGGGTTTGTTCTAGGCATGTAAAACCATAAAGTTGGAAATTTTGTGGTCTGGTATATGTTTTAAGACTAGATCTGAGACATGGACGAAATGACTTAAGGGATTGATCCCTTAAACATTGGAGTTTTGAGCCATCGCGTACGTTGGGCGTACTTGGACATATGCCGAGCATACACTGTTAGAAGCCCGAACAGGATCAAGAGTACGTGGGGCGTACGAGCTGAGTATGTCGGGTATACTCGGTCTATGTTGACTTTTTGATAATTGACTTTTTAACCGTGTTTGAATTTGGGTCTTTTGGGAGTATTATAGACTAACATTACAAATTAGGTCCCGGTTTATTGTTTAGACAGGTAGTAGAGTTGGTGTGTGTGTTTCAGAGTTCTGTGCAGTTGCTCCTTGATCGTGAGTTGAGTTCTCTCACTATGTCAATGGGTCTAAGGCACCAAGGCCTGCCTATTTATTGATTTTATATATCCTAGGATGTAGGATTTCTATGATAGTCTTATGTGTGTTTTTTTTTGTGTATATGTCGACATATAGATGGTTAGGTTGGGACTGGAGGTCAACAAACCTGGTATGGTATGGTTAAGGCCACGTGCCAACACACCTGCATGGTTGGGTTGACGCCACGTGCCAACAAACCATGGTTGGTTGGGTTGAAGTGTTACTGCTCCATGCTGTAAACCAACAAACCCGGTATGGTTGGGTTGTGGCCAAGGACCAACAAACCCTATATGCATGCTATGTATATATATATATATATATATATATATATATATATATATATATATATATATATATATATATATATATATATATATGTATTACCTGTGATGTGTGGTATTTTGGGAAGATCACTAAGCTATGGCTTACAGTTTGGATATCAATGTTTCAGATACTTCTAGCGAGTGGGGAAAGGAGAATGCATGATTATACACATCATCCAGATTTTTATGATTGAGAGATACTATGATTTGATATCTTGACTTATATTGGTTTTTAAAACAATGTTTTGGTAATTATTGAACTATGGGGTTATGTTTTAAAAATGAAAAAATTTAGTTTGATTTTTGGGACGTTACAAGTTCGTATCAGATCCCTAGTTTGAGTGAATTGGAAGAACATTCATGTGATTCTAGACTCAAACTAAGGATCTGCAAAAAGAATTTTCACAATTGTTTTCAAATAACTATAAGAAGGATGCGATGTGTACAATCATTCGAAGCTCAAGGAAAGTTCTCTAGAATACCCACACTTGTTATGTATATATGTTGATATGTTATGTGATAGTATTGCATGCAAGAATGTAGGCTAAGGATCCTTAGGAATTGTATGATAGAATTTCCTGACACATGATGCCTTATAGCCTAGTAGATTGCTTTGGATTGTTTATCTGGAACCGACATTTTTGTTGCTATCAGCTGAGTATATGCATTATAAATGTACATAGTTAGGATTTTATAGCCTTAGAATTCTTGATTTAGCCTTACTTCTTGTTCCTGGTTTGGTTGTGGGCTTAAGGTAGAATCACTTATTCGACTGTTAATTGGATCCGGTGTTATGTATGATTAGCATATGTAAGGTGCCTACAGTGTTAGTGGAGCTTCCATGGATCGTGAGAGGGATGTTTAGGTTCCTAGTGGAACTAGGAGGTTGGTTCACTCTTAGGAGTATGTGCTAGGGTGTGTAAGTACCAATCATAGAGGGCCAACTGGCTTAAGGGCCTTATGGTGACTATTGAGACAAATACAGGTAGGTGTGGAAGGTAGTATGGACCTACACTACTGAAAGCACAAGACCCGAGGTTTGATATGTGTGTGTTGTAGAACATTACTATCTCGATGATCTGATGAGTTTTATGTTTATTTTTCGGTATGGTGGTCACTAGAGGTTCAGGATTTGGAGCTGGTGGTTTAGGAAATGGTGCGCCGGTAAGATGGATTGTTCTTGATGATGAGATTCGTGAGTTGATCATTGTCGAGATAGTTGCAGCTGTTCCAGGTTCTATCCTGAAGATGTTTGGGTTGGTGAAGACCACTTTGATTGAGTTCTTCGACTGGTAGAACCTGATGAGCGGTTCCTATACTCCTGAATAGAGGGATGCAGTTACCTGGGCGCAGTTCTCAGAGATGTTTCATTTGAGATATGTTCCTATGGTGGAGAAGGAGAGGTTGGATCAGGAGTACCTTGATCTGAGACAGACGACAGAGTAGGTGACGAAGATCACCAAGATGTTCACCGAGAGGGCCTTGTTTTGTCCCGAGTTTTCTACTTTGGAGCAAGCCCAGATGATGCGGTACTTGAGCATGCTCAAGACGTACATCTGACAGTTCGTGTCGACCCATCGATACACTACCCTCGCCGATATCCAGGATGATGCAAGGAGACAAGAGATCGAGATGGAGATTCAGACCAGGGAGCAACGGCAGGTTCCAGCTCAGGCGCAGCCGGCAGTGAAGCGGATCAAACCCGTTGATTCATGATCTAGGGTACAAAGGTATAAAGGGGTTGCACCTGTGGTAGGTACGGGAAGACACACAAGGGAGCTTGCCAACCAGAGACAAGATGCTACAAATATGGCAAGCAGGCCCATTTCATGAGGGATTTCCGACAACCGCAGCAGCATACCGCCCACCGGGTGCGCGTATTTGTTACCATTGTGATCAGGCAGGCCATGTGAAGGCCCAATGCATTCTGATTGCTGCTAGGCCTGTGCAGGCACCGGACCCAACTACTCTTCAGATCACAGACGGGCGTTAGGGGAGGGGTGAGGCCCCGAGAGCCAGAGGACGTACTTTTCAAATGACGACTGAGGAGGCTAGAGTAGTGCCAGACGTTGTTGTTGGTATGTATCTATTTGTATTTCTGTCTGATTATGTTATGTTAGGCTTATGATACATGTTTTGTTAGGTACTTTTCTTGTGAACTCCTTGGCTGCTTTAGTACTGTTCGACTCGGGTGTGAGTCAGTCATGTGTATCCTCGACCATTAGTAGGATTTTTGATATTCCTCTTGATGCATTGGAGCATCCTATGCGGATTCCCATCGCCGGCAAGGACAAGGTCCCTGTTTCGAACATTTTCCATGATTGTACTTTGGAGTTTTTTGGGGTATCATATCCGATCGACCTGGCCCCGATTCCTATGGGGACGTCAACTTTATTATTGGGGTGGATTGGTTGATCCTGTTTAGGAATCATATTAATTGCGAGAGGCAACTAGGAGTGGTTCGTACCCTAAGTGGGGGAGAGCTGACCATATATGGTGAGGGTACTAGGGTTAGTTCAACATTCTACTTGGCAGCAAGGGATCAGAGATTTATTCAGCATGGTTGCTCGGGTTACCCAGCGTATGTGGTAGATACTCTTGTCGATCCAAGTCATTCAGTAGCAGATGTTCTGATAGTTTGTGATTTCCCGAATGTATTCCCGGAGGATTTTCCAGGTATACCATCGGAAAGGCAAGTGGAGTTTAGGATCGATCATATCCCCAATCTCGCCTCGATTGTCAAGGCACCATATTGCCTTGCACCACCTGAGATGCAGGAGTTGTCCTCTCAGCTGCAGGAGCTGTTGGGAAAGCAGTTCATTCGACTGAGCAGTTCACCATGGGGAGCACCGATTCTGTTCGTGAAGAAGAAGGATGGTACCCACCGGATGTGCATTGATTACTGGGAGTTGGTTGAACAAGTTGACAGCGAAGAATCGTTACCCAGTCCGAGGATTGATGATCTCCATGATCAGCTCCATGGTACATCTTGGTTCTCTAAGATTCATTTGAGGTCAGGGTACCACCAAATGAGGGTCAGAGAGGGGGATATAGAGAAGAAGACCTTCCAGACCCATTATGGCCATTATGAGTTTGTAGTGATGCCATTTGGGCTCATTAATGTACCAACAACGTTCATGGACTTGATGAACAGGGTGTGTCGATCGATGCTTGATCGGTCCATTATTGTATACATCGATGAAATATTGGTCTTTTCCAAGACCAGAGAGCAACACGACGAGCATCTGCGGGAGCTCCTGGATGTTCTTAGGAGAGAGAGGTTATATGCCAAGTTCTCCAAGTGTGAGTTCTGGTTGTGTGAGGCTCAATTTTTGGGACATCTCGTCAACCTGAATGGGATATTAGTCGATCCGTCCAAGATTGAGGCAGTGATGTTGTGAGAGGTTCCAATGACTCCCTTAGAAATCAAGAGTTTTCTGGCCTTGGCCGGGTATTATCGGAGATTCATTCAGGAATTCTCCAAGATTGTTGTTCCTCTCACTCGTCTGACTAAGAAGAGTGTGGATTTAGTTTGGGGGCCTAAGCAGCTGGCAACTTTCGAGACGTTATGACAAAGGCTGTGTAAGGCCCTAGTGTTGACCCTTCCAGAGGGCGTTGAGGATATGGTAGTGTAATGTGATGCTTCCATCATAGGGCTGGGCGCAGTACTCATGCAGCGGGGTAGAGTGATTGCTTATGCGTTATGTCAGTTGAAGCCTCATGAGGCTAACTGCCCTACTTATCATTTAGAGTTGGGGGCCGTAGTTTTTCCCTCAACATCTGGAGACATTATGTCTATGTGGTCTGTTGCACCATTTAAATGGACCACAAGAACTTGAAATACCTTATGGACCAGCTAAAACTGAATATGAGTTAGAGGAGGTGGCTTGACGTGGTATAGGATTATGACTGTGAGATACTGTATCACCTAGGTTAGGCCAACTTGGTGGTCGGCGCATTGAGTCGCAGGGTAGTGAGTGCACCAAGTGGAGGGTCGTATATGAGGGTGACGATTACCTCCCCGCTCTTGGAGCTGGTTAGAGAGGCATATGCAGAGGGATCAAGGAAGAGAACTAAAAGAAGGAGAAGATCAAGGGACAATTTGCTACTTTTGCCTCGGAGAGCAGAGGGTTCATGACACAATGTGGTAGGGTATGGATTCCGGGTACTGGAGGAGTGAGATAGATTTTGATGGATGAGGCACATAAGTCTTGAGTATCTATACATATTGGTGCGACCAAGATATATCGGGACCTAAGACTCAGCTACTGGTGGCCCTTCATGAAGAGGGAGATTGCCGAGTATGTGGAGAGGTGCTTGACTTGCAGGAAAGTTGAGGCCGAACATCAGATGCCTCACGACAAGCTACAACCTTTGGAGATTCTCATTTGGAAATGGGAGCAGATTTCTATTGACTTCGTCATGAAGTTACCCTAGACTCCTCGTAGTTTTGATTCTATTTGGGTGATTGTTGATAGATTGACTAAGAGTGCACATTTTCTTACGATTCAAGAGACTTCATCGACCGAGAAGTTAGCAGATATCTACATTCGAGAGGTGATCTCTCGTCATTGGGTGTCTGTTTCCATCGTATCAGACATGGATGTTCGTTTTACTTCCAGGTTTTGGAAGACGTTTCATGAGGATTTGGGTACGAGATTACATTTTAGCACTACTTATAACCCTCATACCAACAGTTAGTGTGAGTGTACGATTCAGACACTGGAAGATATGTTGAGGGCTTGCATTATTGATTTTGGTGGGAGCCGGGATACTTACCTTCCTTTGGCAGAGTTCTCGTACAATAATAGTTACCACTCCAGTATTGGTGCACCTCCATTCTAGCTTCTTTACGAGAGGAAGTGTCGCACCCCGATAAGTTGGGGTGAGTTCGGATAGAGGATCATGGGGAGCACTGAAGTAGTGCTCTAAACTACAGAGATGATTCAGTAGGTTAGGCAGAGACTGCAGACAACTCAGAGCTGATAGAAGAGTTATGCGGACTGATGACATTCTGAGCAGGAGTTCCAGGTTGGGGACATGGTTTTACTGAAGGTGTACCATGGAAGGGCGTGATACGCTTCAGAAAGCGGGGCAATTTGGGACCCTGATTCATCGGACCGTTCCGTGTGATTGTCAGGGTGGGCAAAGTAACCTACCGATTGGATTTACCGGACGAGCTCAGTCAGCTTCACATCACTTTGCTAGTTTCTTAGTTGAAGAAATGTTTGGTGGACGATACAATGGTAGTACCGCTAGATGACATTCAGTTTGATGAGAGGTTGAACTATATGGAGAAACCGATAGCGATTCTTGACCGAAAGATGAAGGCCTTGTCCAGCATGGTGGTATTATTTGTCAAGGTTTAGTGGCAACATCGGATGGGTTCTGTGTGGACTTAGGAGCCAGAGTCTGAGATTAGGGAGCATTATCTAGAGCTTTTTACTTCGTCGGACTTCGAGGACGAAGTCTGATCCAAGTGGGGGAGAATTGTTACACTCGAGTCCCAATTAGTTTCCTTTCCTACCTTTCATTTAATTATTTTTGCAATTTTGGTCCTTAAATTGGATGTACATGCATGGTACGCTAAGCGTAAGGATCATTAGAGGATACAATGTTGGTTTGGTGTACGCTGAGTGTACACTAGTGTATGATGGGCGTACTCGATCTGGACGAAAATCCTAATCATAGGGGTTTGGACCATATATATTGATCCTTAAGCCCCATTTCCCCACCCCATTTTCCAGCCTCCATCATTTGAGACGTTTTCTTTCAAACCCTAGCCCCCTTTAGTGCATTTTGATACCTTGGAGTGTGTTTTTGTGTGTTCCAAAGAAAAAAGAAGGTGGTGGTGAAACTTGGAAGCTAGAAGCAAGCTTGGATATGGAAGTCTTGCATCATTCTCCATCTCCAAAAGGTAAAAAGGTCCCACCATGATGGTTAAATTGTTATATCTAGCTTTCATCGTGATATTATGAGCTTTCATCCCTAAGTTATAACTGTCTTGTGCATGAAATGCTATAGAACATTTGGGCTATTAGCTTGGACATTGTTCCATGTCTTGAGTCATAAAAATATGATGTTGGCCCCTGAGATCCTTCCATGCAAGTTATTAAGAGATTTAGTGGTTAAGAAGAGTTAGGGCTTATTTTTGGGTTAGTTCTAGGCATGTAAAACAATAAAGTTGGAAACTTTATTGTTTGGGATATGTTTTGAGACTAAATATGAGACTTAGACAAAATGACTTAAGGGATTAATCCCTTAAAAGTTGGATTTTTGAGTCATCACATACGTTGGGCGTACCTGAACGTACGTTGAGCGTACGCCGTTAGAATCCCCACCAGGATCAAGAGTACGCGGGGCGTACGAGCTGAGTATGTCGGGCATACGATCCGAGTACGTCGGGTGTACAAGCCAAGTACGTTGGGCGTACTCGGTCTGTGTTTACTTTTTCACCGTTCACCGTTGACTTTTTACCAAGTTTGACTATGGGTCTTTTGGGAGTATTATAGACTAACATCACGAATTCGATAGGTTAAATTTTTCAAATTTTATTTTTCTTTGTGCATTTATTTTCTGCATTGCATTTGCATATAAAAAAAATTTGAAAAATCCAAAAAAAATATTTCCTTTTTATTTTTCTGCATTCAAGAAAAAAAAACTCAAAAAGATTTCATTTCTAGTTTTTTATTTTCTACATACTAAAAAAAATCAAAAAGTTTAAAAAATTTTACATGAGATGGGGATATTGTTTACATTCGATAGCTATGTTAAGATGATGTGTGATAGGTACCAAAAATAACAATCTCATTGCAATCAATTTCAAGAATTGTCTATTCATATCAGAAAGTGTTTTAAATGTTTTCGAAATATGAAGCAACATAAGAGTCGAATAATTTTTACAATGGAAGTGTGGGATGGAAAAATGAACAGTGGTTTACAAATAATTCCCTAAAATGACTTTAAAGGAATCTAAATTGGATAACCCTTTTCTTTCCTTGAAGTACTGAACCCTATAGTTTCTGTGTCCTTTGAGGTTATAAGGGAACTCTTGTTATATCCACACAATTTATTATCATTTTTGAAGTATTAAAGATATGGTGGGCCACAAAGTAAAATCTGCGCCGAGTCAATATATATGTTAGAAATGGTATATCAAGCAACTTGAAGAAATCTGAAATTCAAAGTCAAATCCATGTCAAGTTCAAGTCGAAATCAAGAAGCAAGCAAAGTTAAATCTGAAGAGTTGATCAAGATAAATAAGATGTGTGGTATAATGAGATTGATCCCTCAATAGTAAAATCACAGGGTATGCTTGGATTTTCTGTCCATAATGGAGTTTACCACATTTACTGGACGAGTTCGGAAAAAAGGAGGGGTTGATCAAGTTAAGTTTTTATAAATGAATTATCATGAAATTATTTTTAAAAATACACTGTTTTGACAAATTTAATCTGGCGTAAAAACTATTTGCTGAAGCTTGGTTTGATTTATTAAATATGAATTATGAATCTGCAATAAAGATATTGAGACTGTTCTCTAAGTAGTTATTTCATTCAAGCTTCCTCGTTGTGAAATCTGATCATGTGGAAGAAAAAAAAAGAGTGAAGTGTTTTAGTTCAAGTTATTTCCTTTAATTGTTCTAAATTCTTTTTAGGTCATCTACATCTTTCCATTTGTTTATAATGTTTTAACTTTTTTCTTACTTGAGGGCAAGTAATGTTCAGGCTTGGGAGATTTGATAGATGTCATTTTATGAATCTTTTAGGGTAGTTTTTATTAGAATTTAGCATCATATTTTTTATATTTGCATGTCATTAGTTTAAATAATGTTCAAGTCATGTCTTTTATCAAAGTTCCCGTACTACTAGTATTTTTGCATCGTTTTCAGATCGTTTAAGTGGAGTAGTACGTTAGGAGCAGCTGGAAGCATATTTGGAGCCTAAATGAAGTTCAAATTAAAAGATGATGTTGAGGAATTCTTGAAAGATGTTTTGGTAAAAAAAAACATTCTATCGAATTGAACATATGAAGGTAGATGGCTACAATCTGAATCCTAAAGGATGTTGCTGGCAGCTTTGACCCCCTGTCAGTATTTTGACCATATCACATGACTCTTAAATCCAATTGACGAGGTTCAAATGTTCCACCAACTAGACAAAATTTCGGACGAATTTAATGTTTATTTAAAGTGAGGAATCGCGACCGAAATGGGACAAAAAGCCAAAAATGCAATCACATTTTTCATATCTACGATCGCATAAATGGGACGAAGTTTTCCAAGGCCGAAAAAAGTCATATGAAATTCATCTGGAAGTAAAAACTAAATATTTGATCACATACATCACTTCTGCGATTACATTTTTGTGACGCAACTCTCGAAACTTCAGAAATAGCATCATACATCATTAAAGGGAAAATTTGGAAAAAAATCTTCATTTCTGCGATCACGTATTTGATTTCTGCGATTGTATTTTCTGCCGACTTGTTCCAGAAGCTTCTGTCTTGGGTGTAAATATGACCCTCATAATCAGATTTAAATGTTAGACGGTTACAGATGACGAAAAACACTTCTGAAGGCGAATTTTGATACCTTTCAGCGACTTTTGAAGATCTGAAGGCTATGAATCATCTCACACATTTAATTTAAAGGATTATTTAGTTTTTTTTTCTTTTATTAGTTTAGACTCGTTTTAGACCATGTGGGGGAGCCCATGGCTTTCCAGCTAAAGACCATGGGGGAGCCCATGGCACTTAGGTGTAAGAGCATGTGGGGGAGCCCATGCCATCTTGGAGTTAGACCTTGGGAGGAGCCCACGACAACCTTATATGTTTGTATGCATGGCTTATGTGGTTTATGTAACTTTTATAGATAATATGATTATGTGATTATGTGGATTGTGTGGGGTATGCTCTGGGGAACTCACTAAGCATTAGCTTACAGTTTGTGGATTTGTTTCAAGAACATATGAGCCTACTGGCAAGGACAAGGCTTGATGACGCGACATGCACTCTCTCTCAGGCGTTTTTATGGGACACTCTAATGTTTAGAATAATATTGTTGATGATATGAATGTGAATACAGATGTACTTAAGATTTTTTGGCATATTGGAAATGTTTTTGATTAATTAAAAATGAAAATTTGATTTTGAAAATTTGGTTGTTACATTATATATATATATATATATATATATATATATATATATATATATATATATTCAAGCATTCCTTTATCTTTATCCAAACATTTAAAAGTATTCCAGAGTAAAACAATTATCAGAGTAAATCCCAAAATCATGAATTGCGGAAAAACATGGGTGTATGTGTTGCGATCAAGTCGGGCCCTTTCCTTTCGAACCGGAAGTACCTGAAACCATAAACCATAAATTGTAAGCACAAAGATTAGTGAGTTCCCCAAATACCACATACCATACATATCAAACAAGCCATACATATCATACATATCCAGTAATCAATAAAAAGTGTTCTGTGCCAACCATAGTCTTTCCATTTTGCCACGAGTTGTATAATGGTCTTCCTTGCCAGGCAGGGGGCCAAAAGCCTGGGTCTTACATACAATTGCTAAGAGCCACTTCTTGGTCATACATGAAAGCATCACAAAGACAACTAGCATACAATTTACAACTACTTAACTAATTAACTGCCAAAGTTTAGACTCTAGTCTTGCATACCAATTGCTAGGAGCCACCTCCTAGTCTTTCATACAAAATGCCAAGGGTCACCCTCGGGTCTTCCTATAATACATAAACCATATGGGTCGACATTGATGCCTTCGACCCATAGAACAGTGAGGAGACTCACCTCGAATGTTGAAGCTCACTAAAAGAAATCCCTAGCTGCTACCCTGACAACTCCTCGACCTATTAGTACAAAATAACACCCAATTAGCAATTATTGTCCAATCTATGGTCCATAATCCATACTTGGGGTAAAATGACCATTCTACCCCTGGCCCAACTTGAACCAAAACTGAGGCCCAAAACCAAAAGATCCACAAAGGCCCACTAATGGCCCAATTTTCCAAATTGGGCCCAACCCCAATATGGGCCTAATCCTAATCCTAATAGTTCCCTTAGTCCAACAGTTGATCTCAGATGGACCAAGAGGCCCAAAGCAACAAGGTGGCCCAAAGATGCGTAGCCCAAAAACACAACAAGCCCAAAGCCCAGCTGAATGTTGTACACGAGGCGTACGCTCAGCTACGTTGGGCGTACGTCGAGTTATGCGGTGTGCAACCTGGCTTATTCCAAAATTCATTTTCAAGCTTAACCATTTTAGCACTTTGCACCCATACTTCATAGAACCTTAAGATAAAGCTCTTAATGCATAAAGTCGGCACCTTTATGCATTTTCATGACTTAATTGGACCCGACAACCATCTTAATCCATTTAGACCCATTCTAATCCAACTAGAACATGCATGGACCAAAAGCAAGGATCAAGATACCATTTTACGAACTTATATACTCAGAAAGGGAAAGACCTAGCAATCTTAGCTCCTGGAGTGGCTCAAACTCACAAGGAGGATTCAAAACCCAAAAATAACCACAAATCTAGCCCTAAGCCCATAAAACATAACAATAAGCCAAGGTATGAACTTGATACCTTAAACGAGCTAGAAATGAAGCCAAGAGTCTAGATTTATAAGCCTTCCTTTGAACCACAAGCAACCACCAAGCACACTTTCCTTAAAAATGAGCAAAATCACACCAAAATGCACACTTAGATTTCTCAAACACTCAATGAGCAATTAGGGTTTCCGAAATGAGGCTAGAAGTCAATGGAGGCTGAGAAATGAAGGAGCCTTGATCTTATAGGGATGCTTAAATAGTGCCCAAACCCTAAAAATTAGGGTTTGGCACTCTGCTCGTTACACTGGGCATACCCCAACTTACATTGGGCGTACTCACGCAAGGCACGCGCCACTTACCAAGCATGCATGGGACTGATTTGCAAAACTTTTCCATCAAGAGCCATTTCTGCCAAGAATTCAAATTTCTCTAACTTCCTCATCTTAGGTCCGTTTCCAACGAACCTTATATCCACGGAAAAGTGGAAAGAAGCCCTACGCTTCTAACAACTGACCATTGCCTTAAAACTTCCCGAACAAAAACCCAAAATTCGTAAAAGACCGAGTTATCAAATTACGATTATACCCTTGGCCTCCGAAGACACCATCGAACACTTGGATCACTTAAACCATAACACCTACATCTGAAAAGGGTCAAATCCTTTCTTCCCCAAGGCCTTAAGCCTCATGACAACTGAATATTGGGCCACGGCCCCGAAGAATGAAGCAAATCCAAAATCGAGTGTTACACTTTGGCTTACAGTTTGATTTTATGATTTCGGGTACCTTAGAGGACAAGGGAAAGACGAGGGCTTGATCATGCACATCATCCAGAATTTTATGTGTTTTTTTGATTTTGGAATACTCTGATTCATGATAATGATTTTTAGGAACTTGTTTTGTAAAACTTATGGATTTTTGGATGGTTTTTAAAATGAAAATTTATCCTTGATTTTTTGGATGTTATATTATGGATCTCATTGTTGATAGAGAGTAGACAAGATGATGCTCGGTGGACAGTTGTGTCATCAACTTTCAACACCGATACATTTTACTAGAATGACATGGCTGACAGATCTGTTTACCCAGCTTTGACAGACTTTGATACGGTGTAATTGTGTTGGGATTACATTACCTAACTATGTATATACTATAATGTTATTTGATGTTTAATTATTTCTAACATTTTTGTAGTTTTACATCCCAATTGCTCACTGGTTTTTAGGTGCTTTAAATTTGAAGACATTCAAAACTACAATATATGATAGTCATCGGAAGAACAGCTACATTTTAGAAACCAAGGATTGGTTTATCGGTATACGAGCCTACATCCACAAACTGCTAGTGGGTATCAACTACTGGGGTACCGAGCCAGGTGATTCAATCTCACTTGAGAGTTTCAACATGACCCTCGAAAAGGTGTCGTAAGTACCACAATAAGTTTACATTAGAGGGGATTGTGGGGTGCTTTTGTGTTGGTTCCTAGAAGCCTTGATCACCGGGAAGTCGTATTCTATAGAGGGTAAAAGCAGTCAATGGGCTATGTCATATCGTAAATGACTAGCAAAAATTTTTTAGGGTACAAGGACAAAGATGATTTGAACATTGGAATATTACTTAAAACAAATACCTTTAGTTTATATATTTATTTGATTTTTGTTGATTTTAAGATTACTATTTGCATTTAAGATATTATATACACAAAAGTTCTAAAAAAACGCGTTTACAAAAAAATAACAAAATAGCGAAAAAAAAATGTTCCCGAACTATGGTCCGGAATCCTACTTCGGTGTCCCGGAGGTCTGTCCAAAATGAGGTATTTCGTAGAAATGATTATTTTACCAAAAAATAATAATAATAAGCAAGGTCATTTTTTGAAATAGGTCATTTATATGGGTTAGTTTACTCTCTCTCTCTCTCTCTCTCTCTCTATATATATATATATATATATATATATATATATATATATATATATATATATAAAGTAGGTTTATGCGCAAACAACTTTTATCTTATAAAAATTAAACACATAGACTTTACAAATTAAATTTACTAGCAATAAATTAAAGATATAAATAGATTCATGCAAAAACATAAATATTTTGCGAAAATATGAAAACAACTTTTATCTTATAAAAATCAAACACGTGAACTTTAGAAATTAAATTTATTAGCAATAAATTAAAGATAATAAGTATATACTGGAGGGGTGTTATTGTAATATAGATTTAAAAGTGGTTTTAACAACCATTTTTTTTTCACGTCCTTAACCACTTTTAAATTCAAGTTTTCATAATAAAAATATCAAAAAACATACTTTGTTAATATGAAACAATTTCTCATGTATCATCGATTATCATGGTGTAGTTCAAAGTTTGGATGAGTTCTTGTACAAAATATAAGGTTGAGATGACACAATCTCATAGGTTTTCTTTGTTTTTGCGTTTTCGCAAATTATTTGCATTTTCACATGAGCCCAATATATATATATATATATATATATATATATATATATATATATATATATATATATATATATATATATATATATATATATCTTAAGTACTTAACTTTATTCAAATCCTTCTTTAATCATGATTTCATTCCTTTGTTACATGATTTCAATCGGAATTAAGACACTTAGACATGCGTATGGTGATTATGATTCATGATTGTGCTTCAATGTTCAATATATTTTAACTTTCCATACACTTATAGTTTCCTCTCCAAGGTTTCATTCAGTAGTTAAGTAACATGTGTGACTTGATATCTTGTACCACCAATAGATATGTGATGGCTATAATAATTACATCATATAAAGCAAAGTAAATGAAACCACCATAAGTCGAAAACAACATACTTGGTTATCTGGTAGCTAGTGCATTTTTTGATTGGTTTTGAATGAGTTAATAATTGTTTGTTTTCATTTTTCTAAACACATAAATTTCGCTCAATACATTGTTAATATGAAATTAACAATATTGTGTTTTGCAAAATACATGGTTGATTAATAATCAGAAAATACAGGGACCATTTTTGTAATTTATTATCAAAAACAACATTACTCTGTAACGTATGATTCGCATATGCTCACACCCATATTCCTGAAACGTTTTTTTAATCCTGTCAAATCAATATATAGCCTTTTCGAATGTCCAACTCTTGCAAATAAACAGAAAATTGTAGACATTTGAGTGTAGAGTGTAAACAATTATAAAAATTACATAAAAGCAATAGCATAATCTTGATGTCTTCTCTTGTTGATATATTAAAATGTGCATGCGATATTCATAAATCATACCTACAGGGATAAATGTGAAGTCTACTATCTTTTGTTCAATGTTGCGTATAATTTTATCCCTTCCCCTTCTCAAAAATGTCCCTGAGCTTGTATGTAATCAAAAAAATGGAAGTGACAGATGCTATAACTTGTCATGAAGAAAAATCCAATTGTATTCATATGATATGAAAATCTGTATGATTCGAGCCACAATACAATAATGTTTCATTGTTATCAAATTTTACAAAAACGTTTTAAGGACGTTTCATTTTTGTCAACTTTTACAAAAAAATGTTTTAAAGTACAATACCTTAATAAGAAACAACTCATGCAATAGAAACTCAATTACCATATAAAAACATTTCATACCGAGATCATCTTCTCGTGACAACCCAATAACATGTTAAGATAGTGGTGGTTTTGGTTAACTAGTTTTGCGATATTAAATAATCATAATAGACATTTATTTATTGTAGGAAATAGTGTTTCAATGTGCTTCCACTGGTTGAACTTGTAATAATCAGATAATTACTTATTTCACAAAGTTTGATTATAAACAAAGAAAAAATAAAATAACCAAAAAAAATATTTTCATATATTGTTGGGGTATTAATATTAAAATTTATTTTCTATCAATTATAAATATAATATGATTATTAATGCTAAACTGATGGGTGAACATTTATCATTTGTGTTGCAGCTTGTGTGAAAATTATCATCCAAAATTGGTTATTTGAAAGCTAAATAATTGGATAATTACAATCTGATTATATAATAAGTAAGATTTTGGTTTTTGTATATATTGAAGAAAAATATTACCTGAACGTAATATGACTACTCCTCTGATCCAATAAGCATGCTAACTATCTCCATTATTCCCCGGAAGCATGCAATCATACCATCAGCTTGTTCCACTTGAAGTTGTCTGAAGTAAGAAAATCCAAAAGAAGAAATTGTAAAAAAAAGGACATTCTTATTTAACTAAGATATTGCCATTTGTCCTGTGAAATATTATATAAAATTAAAGCAGAAAGAAATTTTTTTTCATAGTGGAATAACATAAAGATTATGATAGAAGATGAAAGGTGGCACCTTTAGATCTACAGGTGTTCCATGAAGTGAATATGAAAATAGCAGACTCGATCTGGTTTTCCATCTAATGAAGTAAAAAGATATAAACTTTATCATAAGCCCAAAGGTTTAAAAGAATTAGTTAACAGGTATTCGTTTAATGTACCTTATTTGGTAGACTGAAGTAATTTTTTCGTTTGGAATCCGGAATGGAATCCGTCAATGAATCTTGTATTCCAAAATTACCCTTTATCAATGAAAAAGGCTGGAATACCCAAGATTGCTTCTGGAACCCTTCTTTCTATAGCTTCTGGAACCTTTCTGCGACCTGTATCAATATGCCACGTCCTGTTTACCATCTATTATTATAATAATATCATATGACATCTGCAATCATATAATAATTATTTACCTCGAGTAGAACAACACTGCCACTGTTGGGATCAACTGGCCCAGATGTCCAAGCATCTCGATGATTGCTCAAGATTGCAAATCTAATGACAAGCTTTACACACAGTTAAACTTCTCACTTTGGTTTCTTTCTACTTTGGATTTTGTTTTCTTATTTGGACATCATGTTACAAATTAACACGCTTTATGCAAAGAAGTAGTTAAAGTACATAACTATTAGAGTTTACCTATCAGGTTCCTCCAGTCCTTTAATTATCCCTATCACATTCTGAATCGTTCTTATCACTTGTTTTTCCTGCAACATCAAGGACCAAAAACATTAGAAACGAAAGCACAAAGACCCCATCCAAAAAAATACACAAAAAGAGTAACTTTACCTTCTAAGTGAGCTCTATAATCCCTAAACCCGGTAAAATTGTATAAACCGGAGCATCTTTGTCACCCTGTCACTCCTCATCAACCACCACTCCATCCATACACCTTAAAATGTCCTCTAACCCTGCAAAAAAGTACAAAAATAAGTATTCATAAAAGCTTCATACAAAGTTTAAATCTACAGGAAGGTCTTCATTCCTGGATGAATTAGGAAAAGGAAAAAAGCTATAAACAATTCTAACGACAAGAAATTTAACATATGAATTGTACCTGATGACAAAAAGTCAAGCAAAAATGCAAAATACAACATTTTCACTACATACCTTATGCCCCCTCTACATAAGTCTTGGAATTTCAGTTTCAAAATCTAGAACCAAAAATTGATAATTGTAAGAATATGTAAACCTCCATAACAAACTTTTACAAAAATTGTTACCTAAATAACGAAAAATGAAACCCACCCAGTAAACCTAGCCACAACTCAATAAGTCAGAATTCCAAAAAAAAGGCTCCTTCCAAAACTAAATCATTAAAAAACAGAAAACAAATTATAGGGCAGATAATGAAAGTCCAAATAGATGATCGACCTTTGGTAAATCGATAGAGAAGTGTGGAATAGAAGATAGGGAATAAGCACTTATCGATGGAAGCCGGCTGTCAAGCCCCTTCAAAATCTTTGATACCTGCGAATGAAACAAACAAATAAATAGGGAAAAATCTTTGAAACCTTTAAAATCTCAAGGTTCAATCAGCGAGCATAAGTTAATCCGATTAAGCGACACAGACCTGTAATTCGGCGATTGAAGCGGCGGGTGCGAGCAAAGGTGTCAGTGAGGGAAATCGCGATTGAAGTGGGTTTCTTTGAGTCGGTCTTCTTCCGACGCTCTCTTCGATATGAAATTGGCAACAAATAAAATCGAGAGGAGGAGAAAGATGACGGAATGATGGACGAAAGATAGTGAAACACGTACTGAGGAACTTTGGGATCAATTTTTTGGTCGGTTTTGTGAAGAGGAACTTTGGGATCGATTTTATGGTCGATTTTGTGAAGACATTGTACCTAAGAGATGATTCCAATGAGAATCATTTTCCCGTAACTGCTAGCAATGACGGTGGAAGATATATATCGGGCGAGAAAGGCGGTGACGAACACAACATGAACACGTTGCAGAGATTAAAGCCAAAACCAGCGCCAAACCATCGATGAGGCAAAATCACGTGGACACACAATATAGAAAATGATAAAATATACCCCTCTAAAAGAAACAGGCCATAATTGTAAAAACAGATACAGATGAAGGACGATTTCTGCCAAAAAACTACATACTTCACTGCAGCTAAGGTAGGACAATTTATATATATATATATATATATATATATATATATATATATATATATATATATATATATATAGGAAAAATGAATATGTGGTTGTCATGTATCTAATATTAGGTATATAACCATCACAACTGACTTTATTTTGATTAAAAAACATATCTTTATTTCATTGTTTGCTTATTCCTATTGTCTTTGAACTCATATTATATTTGATTTCATGATTCATTTCAAATATCTATCTATTTCGAATGTGTTTTTTATTAGACTTCTAATAGGTTTCATAACTTCTTCAACACTTATCTTATGTATACTTGTACGATTTTTCTATGGTGGCTTATGGAAAGAGTTTTAGTGAGTTTTTTAATGAACAATTTCAATCTTTCAATATAGTTTTCTTTATTAAATTTCAATTTGGAGACCTATAAGTAGTTGGTATAATATTTTTATACATGGTTTGTGGTGCAATATTAAACTTATATAATTCCATAAAAATATATAAAAAGCTTAGCATAAGCTCTAAGAGATGACACAAGAAAGATGGATGAGAGATTTGATTGCATTCTGTTAAAACCGTGTAGTTTTTTATGGTTTTATATCTAACATTAGGTACATGACAGCCACATATTCTCTAAGCCCTATATATATATATATATATATATATATATATATATATATATATATATATATATATATATATATATATATATATATATATATATATATTATTGACATAAAAGTCGTCCTTTCAGGATAGATAAAAATCATCCTTTCAGGAAACATGTAAGCTATTCTTCCTGGTTATCCTTCCCAACAAGTTTAGATGTTTTAGATAACTTTCAAGGTCAATAAATCTTAAATATGTTCTTGGTGATGAAGAACCACCAAGTTTACCCCCACAGACACCACAGGAGCGGATCCACTGTAGAGTCTGGGGATAGCTTGAGATTCCCCTCAATTTTTTTTCGGTAGTATAATTTTTTAGGAAAATTTTGTTTTATGTAGTTTGTGTGTGTATATATATATCCTTTCACTTATAAACACAAACAAACATTTGGTTAATTGGTTAAGGTGTTTGCTTATTGAAGCAAAGTTCTTGTAACGACCCAGAAATCAAGGGTAGAAAATTTCATTTTTAATATGGCTAAAACATTAATACCATTTATTTCAAACATTCCAAATCATCATTAAGTAAAATAATTATCAGAGTTCGTCCCAAAACCATTCATTACGGAAATCATAGGTGTGTGCACTGCAATCAAGCTGAGCCCTTCTTTTCCGGATCGATGATACGTGAAACCAAAACTGTAAACCGTAAGCACAAAGTTTAGTGAGTCCCCAGAGCATACCCCACACACGATCCACATAACACATAACATATTAGCTTTAAAAGCTATCTCTACCGCATACCACATATCATATTAGCTATAAAAGATATCTCTACCACATAACACATTAGCTATAAAAGCTAACTTTACCACATGTCATGTTAGCCACAAAAGCTATTTCTATCACATAACATATTAGCTACAAAAGCTATCTCTACCACATATCCCTGCAGAAAGATGCCATAGGCTCCCCCACATGGTCTTACACCTAAGTGTCATGGGCTCCCCAATGGTCATTCCCTGCCAGACAACCATGGGATCCCCCACATTGTCTTACATCCAAGTGCCATGGGCTCCCCCCATGGTCTTTCATGCAAATATCACATAACAAATAGCATAGCATAGCATGAAGCATATAATCGATTGGCATACCACATATCACTACATCAACTAGTGTACCACATAACTTTACACGATAAATATACCACACATCTCTACAAAATGGGTCGGCTTTAGTGCCTTAGACCCATTGGTATGGTGAGAAGACTCACCTCGCACTGATGAAGTCCCGCATAGGGGTGTAAACAAGCCGAGTCGCGCCGAATACTACAAAGCTTGAAGCTCGGCTCGATTAAAATACTCGAGCTCGAACTCGACTCGAGCCCTGATTTTAAGCTCGAGCTCGGGCTCGTGAAATACTCGACAGTCTCGAGCTCGGCTTGGCTCGGCTCGGCTCGACTAATATTTTAAAAAGTCAAAATCACTAAATTTAGTAAGAAATATTAAACCATCCACATGTAAATGTCCAAACTACCAAAAAAACCACTATTAATGACCTAATATCAATATAACATCAACCATATATGTCATAAATGAATAATTACAAAGAAATGACATATATCTTATAAATGAACAATTATAAAGAAATGGCATATATGTAAATTACACTATGCTCGACTAAGCTCGCGAGCCTTACGAGCTGAGTATTTTTGTACTCGAGCTCGGCTCGATAAGGTACTCGAGTAGCTTGAGCTCGAGCTCGGATCAATTAAGGCCGAGTCAATTTCGAGTATTTTCCGAGTCGGTCTCGAGTTTCTCGCGAGTTGGCTTGTCTCACTTACACCCCTAGTCCTGTAGATAAAACTCCCATTGGTTGTTGATAGATTCCCGAACTGTCAACATCAAAATGACACCCAATTAATAATTGGGTTCCAAGCCCAAGGTCCAACTCACACACCAAAGGCCCAATAGACAAGTAATGGGCCAAAGCCCAACATATGGCCTAATTTTCCAAATTGGGCCCAAACCTCTACATGGACTTATTTTAAGTCCCACCCAATTATTCTAGCCCAAACAACTGGCATTCTGATGGCCTAATAGTTAACAATCCTCAAGGCTCGATCATGGCCCACTTATGGCCCAATTTTCTAAATTAGGCCCAAGCCTTTCTAATGGGTATTATCCTGAAGCCTAATAATTTCCCTTAGTCCATAAATGGGTTCCCAATTGGCCCTCAAATGCCCACCACAACTTAGTCCAATAAGTGGCCCAACAAGCATCCAAACCCAATTAGGGTTTTTCACATGAAATGACGATTAGGGTTAAGTGTTCCTACTTAACCCATTATAGACTTAATCCATTAAGTCCAAACATACAATGTAACACCCAAAGTCAGGAAGGCCAAGAAAGGAAAGGAAACCCTAAGCTTAAGGGTCAACTCGGCGAGTCCAAGGAGGAACTCGGCGAGTCCGAGCGGGATCTGGGTCGAGGAGTAAGTGATCGACTCGGCGAGTCGGCCAAGGAGACTCGGCGAGTCTGGTCTATACGAGGAAAACCCTAAATTTGGGACTTGGAGCCTATTTAAACGTCTCATTCTCTCCCCTAGGGTTCCTTTACTGCCTCTCTCACCCAGAATGCGAACCCTAAGTCTCCATTGTTGTGCATTCAAGCTTCCAAGCCATTTTTGGGTGATTTGAAGGAAGAAAAAAGAGGGGAAACATTGAAGCTTCAAGGGTTGGCCTTAGATATGGAGTTTTTGGAACCTTTCTGAGTTATTGAAGGTATTAAGTCGTTTCCTTCCTTTAGATCTTCTATGGTTGTGAGATTTGGGGCTTTTTAAGCCATGGTTAGTCATCCATTCGAGTTGGAAGCCGGATATGGAGTTGCTACTTCAGATCTAAGCATATTTTGGTCTTGGGAAGCATAAAGTATCAGCCCTTGAGTTGATTATGGAGCCTCTTTGCCCTAAACCCTAGTTTATGGTGTATTTAGCCTAGATCTCCTTCTCTACACGTAAAGTTTGCAACTTTACGTGAGGAGTAGGCTTAGGAAGGGTAGATCTACAGTTTGGAGTCCATGCATGACTCAAAAGTCCTCTGGATGTATATAGATTTGAATGGACTCGGCGAGTCTGTTGAAGGTTGTCTTGGACTCGGCGAGTCAGGACGCGAAACCCCAAACCCTTCGAGTTGAGACTCGAACCAGTGAGTCGAGTGGAGACTCGGTGAGTCAGACAGGTCAGGACTCGGAAATAGGTAGACTCGATGAGTCATGGACTGACTCGGCGAGTCGAGTCACGATTGGAAAGACTCTGAACTTATGAACTCGGCGAGTCAGTAGGTTGACTTGGCGAGTAGGGTTGACCTGGGAGGTTGACTTTGACCAAGACTTTGACTTTGACCAGAGTTGACTTGGTTGTCTTTCGGGGGTCAGTTAGACTAAATGTTGCATTGATATTGATAGCTCGGGGAGATAGTGGAGCAGGAGTTCAGAGAGTTTCCGGGCAGCAGCTAGTGGGATCATCAGCGTGTTCAGCCAGTGCAGGTGAGTTTCCCTTTTGTGTGAATGGGTCTACGGCCACAATGTCGACCCATGTAGTTATGAGTAGAAGGCCCGGGGGTTAGCCCTAGGCACAGTATGCTAGTATGATATTCGGGACGAGGTCCAATGATAGTGGGCGGGTGCCCAAGGAATGGATTATTTGATAGTTTATACTTGTTGTCTGTATGATACTTGTATGTGCCTGGTAGGGAGGTGAGTGTGGGCGAGGTCCCATATCTCACCAATAGCAGAGTGTGGATGGTGTTCCACATCTCATTAGCAGCAGATCAGGGGCGAGGCCCAAGTTAGGGAAAGAGTGAGTGTGGGCTGGGTCCATATCTCACTATCAGTAGGAGCATGGACGGGGTTCCATGACTCATCAGCAGCAGGACAAGGGTGAGGCCCAGGATAGGCGAGGCCTTTCGGCAGGATTCGTTAGTATGTGTTTAGCTTATGTGTTGTGATATGTTTATGTGCTATTATATGTTAGCGGGTGAGGCCCTGTGATAAGTGAGGCCTAAGTGAAACAGATCTGTATCCGAGCGGGGCTCGAAGCCAGGCGAGGCCTGGAGCGGCAGGGTCGTTGTAGCGGGCGAGGCCCGAGGTAGGGGCGAGGCCCAGGATAGCAGGCGTGGCCCAGTATGTGCAATATGTGGTTATGCATGGTATGTGGTAGGGTAGGGAACTCACTAAGCTTCATGCTGACGGTTTTCAGTTTTGGTTTCAGGTACTTCCGGTAGCGGAGGGAAGAGCTCGGGGTGATCGCATGGCACACACCATAGACTAGGTAGCCTGGGAATGTTTTACTCTGATAACGGATATGTATTTTGGAAATTAATACTCTGACTATGTTTGGAATTGATGATTTTACTTTAAGTAATGTTTTATTAAAAGCAATTTTTAGTCTTGAATTTTGGGACGTTCCAAGTTGGTATCAGAGCCTTGGTTTGAGGGATTCGGGCACACTCTCGGGTGTGCCTGAACTCAAACTAAGGGGTCGGATAAAAAGTTTTCAAAACGAAAAGACAGTTTTGTTAAAAGAGAGTTTTGAGAAAGAAAACAGTTTTAGAAAAGCAAAAATAATTCGGAAAGAAAAGAACTTTGAAAAGAGAAAAATGGTGTGGTGCATGCAATCAGCCGAGCTCAAGTAAGTACCCCAAAATACCCATACAAGTTTATGATTTGATTATTAGTTAGTAGAACAGTATGCTAGATTAGGACTAAGGATCTAGGGAGGATGCCTTATGTGCCTATTATATGTGCTCTGAGTTGCATGATAATGTTGATTAGACAGTAGTGGGATAGCCTGTTTAGGTTATGTCTAAGTTTATGAGTTTGTGTTGCATGCTAGTATAGATTCTTGCTATGTGGGTATGATTGCTTGTGAATGTTATGGTTAGATTTTCCCTTGTCTGAATGTTGTTTTCTTTGTGCATTGTGGGATTCCGAGTGATGGGAGTTAGCCATTAGGTGGATACGTCACGCCACATGTGATCAGGGTTGAATAATCTCAGAGTGCTGGATTTGGCCATGTTTCGCAGCTCTTGTTTGAGTCCAACCGTTGTAGGGACGAGTCTTTTACTCGAAGGATTATCTGAGCCTCGTCACATGTGTTGGTATTCAGGTGATGGCTAATTGGCATTACAAGGAGGCCTTCAGCAGTTGAGGACTGGTTTGAGTTGAGTCAGAGGTTTCCCTAGGGTAAGCCTAGGATGAGATAGTGCTGGGAGCAGTAGTAGTAGAAAAAGGGACCTGGTGGATTCGAAGCAATTCCTGAGGAAAGTATGGATAGATGTGGAAGGTAGTATGGGCCCGTACTACTGAAAGCAGAGGATCCGTACTCGATTCGGGAAGGGCCGAGACAAAACCGGGAACCTAGTAGGGTGTGTGTGTTGGTCTCGCCGCAGTGATGAGTATTCTGATAGTGGATGTATTATATTTTCAGCATGGTGACATTACGAGAGAGACCAGCGGGCGGATCAGGTGCCAGAGAGGGATCAGGCCCAGGTTCAGGAGCCGAGCAGCTCGAGGAGCGAATGAGGGAGTTGATATCAACTGAGGTTACGAGCAGTATTCTAGATCAGACTCCTGTGATCTTTGGCACGGTTGTCACACCCCAAAACCAAGAACGGCGGAAACATTCTGGGGCGGAGGACGTCATGTAAAGTATCACAACACAGTAAATGTAAATAAGCAAACAACATCATCCATTGCATTAAATATATAATTTTAATACAAGCGTGTTCTGAACAGTTATAGACACCAAAAAATAATGTAAATCAAAATAATAAGATGAGTCTTGGATACGCTCCATCTTCTCAAAAACTGGCCTCGGTACCTGTCTACTGATGACCTGAGAATACAAGTTATTTTGAAAGAGTTTATCAGCATTAAGCTGGTGAGTTCATAAGTATTTTAGTGTCGGTGTTTGTTATCAAAACGTTTGAACATGTCTCAAGTGTAAGTTTGTAAAATGTATGTAAATGTTTGTAAGTGTTTGTAAAAGTTTGAATCTCTCAGAAAAACCTATATTTTCTATTAAAGTAGCCTTCTACCAAGGCTTAACTGTTTTGTATGCTCTTTTGTTGTAAAAGTGTGTAATTTCCCAAGTGTAACTATCATTTAACAAAATATAGTATGTACATTAATGTTTAAGTGAAATAATCACTAAATATATGTAATGGGTAAATTATTGTAGTACTGTAGTATTGTATTATAGGAACTACTGCTGTACTAGCTACCTTAAACCGAATTTATATTAAGGTATCATGTGACTAATTGCACCATACTATCGACTGGTAACAATGACATACGAATGGTCGTAATAACGGAATGACGTTTGGCACCCACAGACCTGCAGGTCTGGCTGTAGCTAGTAGCAAGGTGTAGGATAGTCAATCCAGTATAGATCTATACGCAAACTCACGCTCTCCCTTCAAGAGACTCTGGCTACAACTCGGGCCATGGCATTTAAGTCATGCTCCGATTCATATCACAATAATGAACGTATTCTTGTATATGTAATGTAATGAACTGTTCTAGTATAGTTGTATATGTTCTTCCTCTAGTATAGTTGTATATGTTCTCTGTCTAGTATAGTTGTATATGTTCTCTTTCTAGTATAGTTGTATATGTACTCGTAGTAATAAGTATTGACTCATGAATGAACTGACTCATTGATCTAGAAATTGTAGTAGTATGATCCTGTGTTACCCCGATGGTAACTTACTAATGATGTACTGATACGCATGAATAAAGGAGTAATTTTATGTCTATATATGTACATTTGATATATAACTAATATTGAAACGACCTTCGGAGGGCTACCCGAAATCCCACCAGACCACATCCAAATCGAGAAAAAGGAAATAGGACGGATGGCCTTCCTAAGCCCTTTAAACATTTCTTATATATCTATACATATATGGGCATGCAATTTATAAGAAGTATAACAAAGTTTAAATAAAAGTATTTGATAAGTAAAAGAGTTTGTAAAACAGTTTGAAGTAAAACAGTTTGATAAACAGTTTGAACAGTAATAAAATCATTGGTTTTCTAGTTATTAATCACATGTGATTGATGTAATAACTATAAGTATTTAACTTGTATCCCCCCATAAAGTATTTAAAACATTTAAAAGTATTCCAAAGGTTAATTAAAGGGGTATGAACTCACTTGCAGTGAGTGGATTGGATTGAAGTGTCGGATACCGTGCTAGGTGGCAAACGGAGACTTGTTCACACGCACGAGCCTAGTAATCATATAATGAGCATATATATAACTATTTAGCCAAATAATAACTAATAAATTTAGTTGGGACACTCTAGAACATGAAAACACTTTGTATAAGTGTTATAGGTCCTAATGGTTGCATCTAAGTTGTTATGGGACAAGGCTAAAGGGGTTTAATGTACCAAAGGGCCTTATATAAGTGTTTACTCCTCAATAAACCCCACACAAGGAGTTTACGGTCGTAAACCCTTGAGTTTACGGCCATGAACTCCAATCTTGGTGGTAATTGATGTTTTGAAGTGCTATTTGAATTCTAGAATAAGCCTTGCTTGGTTGTTTAATCCTTTGGGTAGTTTAGGGCATATAAATACTCCTTTGAGGAGTTTACGGCCCCAAGGCCAAATCCCTTAGAGTTTACAGCCGTAAACTCTCATGGGATGGGTGTTTTTATTCTTTCCAGTCCCAAGCACAAGTAGGATAATTTCTAGGCATTTGTTTAAGGCTAATGAGGACCTTAGGCCCACTTTGGTGCCCTTGTTTGGAGTTTACGGCCTATGAGTATTCCTTGGCCGTAAACTCACTTTGAGGGGTGTTCTTGATGTTTTAAAGTCCACAAATTAGCTAGAAGTAAATGAGGGTTAATGTCTAAAGCCTTAGGAGTGATTAGGGCACATTTTGGCCCTTGAATTTGGAGTTCACGGTCCAAGAAGTTCTTGGGCCGTGAACACCCTAAGCTAGGTGTTTTTGATTGTTTTCTAGTCTCAAATGTACATACATATAGTCCGTAGCTAGTTACTTAACAAGGAAATGGGACTAGATAGCCTTTAAGCTTCATTTTGGAGTTTACTCCCCAAGAACGTTCTTGGGCGGTAAACTCCCGAATCTCATATATTTGACATGTAATCTATGTTATTAAGCATATAACAAGCATTATAACACAACTAGAGAAGTGTACTCACGATTTGGGATGAAAACCCGAAGATCCGTGAGAGAGAAAATGGCTTTTCTCTAGTTGGAAATGTGAATAATGAATGAATTTGGTTCAGAAATCTATTTATAGTCCTGAGATATTTTTGGCAGAAAATATTTTTATTCCTGAAATGATTTCTAATATAACAGAGTGTTGGAATAATAATGTTGCACAAAACCATAGTGCATCCACTCTCCTGATATTTACTGAAGTGTAAACCCTGGATTACTCCAACTTATACGAAAAGTCTGAAAATTGACTATGACTGTTATAACTTCTATTGAAGTGATATTGTTTGTACAAAATGGAAATTTCGGGTTGTCACAATGGTCAAGGAGGGTATACTGGAGATCTTGGATGAGAGGTTGGGAGCCTTCCGTACCGAGATGATGGCATTGATGGGAGCGCGTACCTTGACATTTCGAGAGTTCAGGGCTTGCGGGGCACCAGATTATCATGGGGCTAGGGACCCCATCGCTAGCAGCAGATGGTTGGCTGATGTTGCCAATGCATTTTGCACGAGCCGGTGTCCTGAGGGGGACAAGGTTAGACTCGCTTCCTGTCTTCTGAAGGACGGAGCGAGGGATTGGTGGGAAGAGGTCGGTCATGCTTTGGGGGATGATGTCGTGTTGGACGCGATGACATGGAGCGATTTCTCAGCCAGGTTCAGGGCTGAGTTTTCACCAATTATTGAGGTGCAGCAGTTGGCACGGGAGTTTCAGGATTTGACGCAGACCACGGAGACTGTGGCGGAGATCACCGCCAAGTTCAGGGAGAGGGCTCTTCTTGTACCGCAATATGTCGCGGATGAGGTGATGAAGAAGGCCCGATACCATGAGATGTTGAGGGATGATATTAGGGAGTTTGTGAGTAGATCCAACTGTAAGACGCTGGAAGATATGATTTCTCGGGATAGAGAGAGGGAAATTGATTTGGAGCAGATCCAGAAGAGGAAGCCGGATGAGGTTCAGGTAGCCACAGGTTCGGGAAAAAGGCCCAAGGGATCGGATCTGAGATCGAGGGATTATCAGGACCGCAGCCGATGCGGGAAGTGTGGCAGGGCGCATGGGGGCGCGTGCAGGAGTGGTAGTGGTGGTGAGTCTGGCTACTTCAAGTGCGGTCGGACTGGTCATTTTAGCAGGGATTGTACTATTACCACCACTCAGGGATCCGACTTAATATGTTTTCACTGCAATCAGCGGGGCCACAAGAAGGCCCAGTGCCCCAGTTTGTTTTCAATAGGACGGGTGATGGCACCTGCCCCTGCAACTTTGAGGATCACAAACGGCCGTCAGGGCCATGCAGAGGCGCATGCAGTAGGAGGCAGGGCTTTTGAGATGGCTACCTTGGAGGCGCGAGCAGCACCGGACGTTGCAGGTATGCGATTTCCGTTTTCAGTTCTTTTATTTGTGCATGATTATATTGTTATGGTTCTGCATCATTATCGATATGAGTACTTTATTTTTTTGAGCGGTTGATTGTGATCGAATTATATGCAATCTGCATACCTTGGATATTTGAATGGTAGTTAGGAGATGTGCTCTATTGGAGAAGGTTTCATAGGATGCAGTAACTGTAGCATGCTTGGGAGGAACTTGGTACGTCTCGCTAGTTCGGAGTGGTATAGTTTTAGAGATGGATTGGTTGGATCCCTGGCTAGGGTAAGCTTGGGTTCCTCAACAGATTGATTATGGAATGGTAACAAGGATTGGGATTTCTTTTTGAGTATTGAACAGCAAGGGGTAAGCAGTATCGAAGTGGGGGAGAATCCTCCGAGTGTGCAAAGGTAGGAGCACGCAGACCCAGAATGAGTGCGCGACATCCGAGAAGGAAAAGAAGTAGTTCAACATTTGATGGATTAAGGAGTTCAGGGCTGAGAGTTTGAGAACCCCCCCCCCCCCCCTCAGCTAGTGTGTGTATTGGCGATGGTTAGTATGTGGTTGGGAATTCGGGTAGGAGGATCGCCTATAGGACTCGAGTGAGTCAGAAGGAGGGTCTTGAGCATGGGGTGCCTTGGTACTGGCAGTCAATGGTGGAAACTGTTGTAAGACTACGGGGCAGCCGTAACATTCACTAGCAGTCAATGGTGGAAAGTGTTGTAAGACTATGGGGTAGCCGTAGCATTCACTAGCAGTCAGTGATGGAAGGTGATGTAAGACTGCGGGTAAGCCGTAGCATTCCGTAGTAGGTTCGTTGGCGGAGTTGGGCCGAGGCCCTTATCTCCTAGTGATCAGATAGGGATCAGGAATGGGTAGTGGATGAGAATGATAGGGAGTTTGCCTGTATAGCCCTAGAGAGGTGAGACCTTGGGAGAGGCCGCTCCAGGATATAGTTGGGTGAGACCCGTGGGCGAGGCCCGTATGAGAATAGTAGTATAGGTGAGACCTGAGATCAGGGTTGCTCAGTAGTATGGTTGAGTGAGACCCGTGGGCGAGGACCGAGCGAGAGTGGTTAGACAAGTAGGACTAGAAGGATAGAGGCGGGTGAGACCCGTGGGCGAGGCCCGTGAGTTCTAGCAGCACAGGTGGGACCTGGTAGGGACCTTAGTGTCAAGATAGGGGATCGGGGATCCCAGGATTGTAGTTCCTGAATGGCAGAATAGATTGAGCAGTTATAGGTGGTCGAAGTTTCTTCGAAAGTCGCTGGGAGCGACTAGGAGTTATGTTGGGACTAGCGACCGGTGGGATCCGGTAATCCAGATATTGGTAGGACGGTAGGGACCAGGGTGGTCTCAGTTTATCCGGAAGGCAGATAGGGAATGGCAAAAATTTTCAGTCAGTAGTAGTGCGAGTAAGCAATCCATGGTGGGATTCAGTTAGTTGATCATGGAGTGCTCGACACCAAATTATAGTATAAAGAAATGCCCAGTGGATATTGGCGATAATGACCCGTACAGGAAGTAGCGGGAATAATGGAATTGGTGAAGATAGGATCTTCACAATGACAGAGGAAATAGTTGGTTATGGAGCATCGCCTTGGGAAGGTAAGGGAATCGCGCAAGGAAAGAAGGCGGTGAACCCCTATGGGTTCAGTGCAGTACTCGGAGAGTACCAGAAGGATTGTCGGTTGAGTAAGTTGTGTTTCCAGAATGTTTAGGGTCAGGGTTGACCCGAGATTATTATCCGCGAGGATTATGTAGTCGGAATGACCAGGTGAAAGACCAGCGAAGGTAGGCAGCTGGTGTTGGATCAATTAGTAGGGTATTGAAAGCAGATCACAGGCGGTGGCCCATAGCAAACTGCGAGGACGAAATTTAGTTTAAGTGGGGGAGAGTTGTAACACCCAAAGTCAAGAAGGCCAATAAAGGAAAGGAAACCCTAAGCTTAAGGGTCGACTCGGCGAGTCCAAGGAGGAACTCGGCGAGTCCGAGCGAGATCTGGGTCGAGGAGTAAGTGACCGACTCGGCGAGTCGGCCAAGGAGACTCGGCGAGTCTGGTCTGTACGAGGAAAACCCTAAATTCGGTACTTGGAGCCTATTTAAACGTCTCATTCTCTCCCCTAGGGTTCCTTTACTGCCTCTCTCACCCAGAATGCAAATCCTAAGTCTCCATTGTTGTGCATTCAAGCTTCCAAGCCATTTTTGGGTGATTTGAAGGAAGAAGAAAGAGGGGAATCATTGAAGCTTCAAGGGTTGGCCTTAGATATGGAGTTTTTGGAACCTTTCTGAGTTATTGAAGGTATTAAGTCGTTTCCTTCCTTTAGATCTTCTATGGTTGTGAGATTTGGGGCTTTTTAAGCCATGGTTAGTCATCCATTCGAGTTGGAAGCCGGATCTGGAGTTGCTACTTCAGATCTAAGCATATTTTGGTCTTGGGAAGCATAAAGTATCAGCCCTTGAGTTGATTATGGAGCCTCTTTGCCCTAAACCCTAGTTTATGGTGTATTTAGCCTAGATCTCCTTCTCTACACGTAAAGTTTGCAACTTTACATGAGGAGTAGGCTTAGGAAGGGTAGATCTACAGTTTGGAGTCCATGCATGACTCAAAAGTCCTCTGCATGTATGTAGATTTGAATGGACTCGGCGAGTCCTTTGAGTGGGCTCGGCGAGTAGCATGGGGATGAGGAGGAACTCGACGAGTGGGATGAACAACTCGTCGAGTCAGATGAAGTTGGGCAGGAACTCGGCGAGTTTGAAGAACAACTCGGTGAGTCTGTTGAAGGTTGTCTTGGACTCAGCGAGTCTGTTCTTGGACTCGGCGAGTCAGGACGCGAAACCCCAAACCCTTCGAGTTGAGACTCGAACCAGTGAGTCGAGTGGAGACTCGGTGAGTCGGACAGGCCAGGACTCAGAAATAGGTAGACTCGGCGAGTCATGGACTGACTCGGCGAGTCGAGTCGCGATTGGAAGGACTCTGAACTTATGAACTCGGCGAGTAGGGTTGACCTGGGAGGTTGACTTTGACCAGGACTTTGACTTTGACCAGAGTTGACTTGGTTGTCTTTCGGGGGTCAGCTAGTGGAGCAGGAGTTCAGAGAGTTGTCGGGCAGCAGCTAGTGGGATCATCAGCATGTTCAGCTAGTGCAGGTGATTTTCCCTTTTGTGTGAATGGGTCTACGGCCACAATGTCGGCCCATGTAGTTATGAGTAGAAGGCCCGGGGGTTAGCCCTAGGCACAGTATGCTAGTATGATATTCGGGACGAGGTCCAATGATAGCGGGCGGGTGCCCAAGGAATGGATTATTTGATAGTTTATACTTGTTGTCTGTGTGATACTTGTATGTGCCTGGTAAGGAGGTGAGTGTGGGCGAGGTCCCATATCTCACCAATAGCAGAGTGTGGATGGTGTTCCACATCTCATTAGCCGCAGATCAGGGGCGAGGCCCAAGTTAGGGAAAGAGTGAGTGTGGGCTGGTCCCGTATCTCACTATCAGTAGGAGCATGGACGGGGTTCCATGACTTATCAGCAGCAGGACAAGGGTGAGGCCCAGGATAGGCGAGGCCTTTCGGCAGGATCCGTTAGTATGTGTTTAGCTTATGTGTTGTGATATGTTTATGTGTTATTATATGTTAGCGGGCGATGCCCTGTGATAGGCGAGGCCTAAGTGAAACAGATATGTATCCGAGCGGGGCTCGAAGCCAGGCGGGGCCCGGAGCGGCGGGGCCGTTGTAGCGGGCGAGGCCCGAGGTAGGGGCGAGGCCCATGATAGCGGGCGTGGCCCAGTATGTGCAGTATGTGGTTATGCATGGTATGTGGTAGGGTGGGGAACTCACTAAGCTTCGTGCTTACGGTTTTCAGTTCTGGTTTCAGGTACTTCCGGTAGCGGAGGGAAGAGCTCGGGGTGATTGCATGGCACACACCATAGACTAGACAGCCTGGGAATGTTTTGCTCTGATAACGGATATGTATTTTGGAAATTAATACTCTGACTATGTTTGGAATTAATGATTTTACTTTAAGTAATGTTTTATTAAAAGAAATTTTTAGTCTTGAATTTTGGGACGTTACATACAATTAAATTAGGCTTGAGTCATCACTTCACTCCAATTGTCCAGAATGCAGGTCCCGATAAGTCCAAATCCAAATATCCAATATTAGGGTTTTCTAAACCCTAATTAGGGTCCAACCCAATCATAGCCCAATAGGCCCAAAACTAAATCTTTAAGCCCAATAGGGTTTCCTTAGGCCCATTAGGTTTTTAGTCCCTTTGTCAAAACATCCCAACTAATCAAACACAACAAGCACACCGCCACCCAACACGGTGACTGGTGGCAGCAGGAGGCGGCAGCCACCACCTCACGGTGGCAGTTAGGGTTTCTTTTCATTATTCCAATTCCTAATTACATTTTACAATGAAATAAACACAAATAAACACATACACTCAAAATAATCACACACACACACCACCACCCTTGTGGTGGTCGGCGGTGTCACTTGGTGGCAACCACCACCTCAAGGTGGTGGTGGTGGTTGTTCTCGAGAGTTCCAGCCAAATAACACCACACTAATAATGGAAACACACCCAAATACACTTCAGCTTCATGAGTCCTCGAACTCAGCCACCATTTCACGGTGGCAGGCGACGAACAGAGGGCGTCGACGGGATGTAGCAGCCTTTTAAACGACAACGGTGGTGAATCTTGGTCTTTAATAGAACGACGGCAGCGGCGTCTATCCGATGTGGAATGGAGTCGGAGGCAATGACAGCTGGGAAGGTATCGGCGATCGTGGATGGAACATGTCATCATGAGAACGAAAAGCAACAGCAACCAACAACGACAAAAGATGGCGGTGGAACCGCCGTTGAAGTGGTAGCGGCGATGCAACAGGAAACGAGGGAGGTGGCGGCGGCTCCTTTACGGTTCGGTTACGTCTCCGGCTTCAGCAACAACGAACGGCGGTGGAGGGGGGTAATGAGGTTTGTGGCCACAAATGGGAGAGATAAGGTGGTGGCGGCTGCTTGCTCCTCTTAGGGTTAGGGTTCCCCTAAGGGTTATATACCCGACACCAAAAACACATTGCCATAATGGCAGAATTGGACCCTCCCCATCAGCATCTTTGCAAACCAACTCCAAAATTTACAATTTAGCCCCCGCCTTCTGAAACCTCTTTCAAATCAAGTCCAAAATGTTACCAATCAGCCCCTACTTCCATAAATCCTTACATATTAAGCGCAAATAATACCAAACACCCCCCCTCTCTCGACTTCTAAAATCCTTTGCAAAACAAGTCCTGAAATTACACTTTAACCTCGAAAGTCTAAAATATATCATTTGGCTCCCCGAAACCACTATCCGCTAAATATTATTGGTTTTAGGGCGACTATTCGTTCATCAATTTTTATCTGTTTATTTATTAAATAAACAGAATGTTACAGTTCTCAAGATCAATTCTTGTTCCTTACATATATTTTGTTTACCATTTTTTTCTCATTTATTATATCCCACATTGTCAAACACATGTTAACCCAACTATTTTGGTCTATACCTTTGTTTTATTTTCTCAGTTATTATATCCCACGTTGCCAAACACATGTTAACCGAACTATTTTGGTCTATTATATAAGTCTGTTATCCTCATGTTTCATTTGGTATTTACGTTAAGTCTCACATCGATTCAAGTATCAAATGATACTTCAACTTCATGTTTATATAACAAGACTTGAGGTTAGCTAAGGGGTCGATAAAGGTTTGGGTTTAAAACCAAAACTGAACTAGGAAAACCCAACAACAAACTGAAAACTCAATCATCGTACCGATGACTTTGGATTGGGATACTTCGTTATTTTGACCCTAACTCCACCACTGAACCACCTTCTTCCTCCATAATCCATAATCATTGTCTACCTTCACCCACAGTCCACAACCAACATTCTCCCACCCACCAATACTTCAAAATTTCAAAAACCTACACCTTAAGAAGATAAAGAAACACAAACCTTAAGAAAATTAAAGAGTAAATTACTGAAATCGTCACTGTGGTTTGGTCAAAATTGCACGTTTGGTCCTTAACTTTTTTTTTTTGCACTCGGATCGTCCCTGTGGTTTGATTTTGTTGCGTTTTTCGTCCCTATGGTTTGGTAAAAATTGCATGTTTGGTCCTTAACTTTTTGTATGTAAGGGATGAAAAATGCAACAAAATCAAACCACAGGGACGAAAAACGCAACAAAATCAAACCACAGGGACGATCCGAGTGCAAAAACATAGTTAGGGACCAAACATGCAATTTTGACCAAATCACAGGGACGGTTTCAGTAATTTACTCAAAATTAAAATATATATTTTCAGAAACCCATATCTTAGAAAACATAGTCATTATCTACAAACTAAGCTTCAGAGTCTTAAACACAATATTAATTAGAATTTTTATATTGGTGTTACAATTCCCCTTTACAAATAGAATCGTCTCCATTCCCCCTCTTAAGTTCGTAAAGATTTTGAAACCATATGATTATAGGGGAAGTTTTAGAGTTGTAAGACCTTTTAATGTATCTTTGCCAACGACTCTGAAGCTTTCGAATTCTCATGGCTTCGATGATTATTGGGGAGGTGAAGAAATCGTGTTTAATTGTCAACAACTTACACGAAGTTGTTTATAGGGGCAGTAGAGAAAACAAAACACTGGACCTAAAGCTAAGGTTGTTTAGTTGTTTTTTATGACAACGAAGATTATTTCGCGTCTGCTTCTTTGAGTGATGCGAACTTTCTGTCCAAATGTGAAAAAATCCTTCGAAAAAGGATGAAGAGGCGTGAAGAAGACAAACACCGAACGTAGGGTTAAGGTTGTGCATTTGTTTTTTATTTTATTTTTTCAAATTGAAAAATAAAACAATAAATAACTCCATGTGGAAAGCAAGTGGGCAAGTTTGCTTACTAGACATTTCCTACAACATCACTTGTAGATTACCGATGAAATAAAAAACATATTACATTTTTAATAAGTCATTTGCTAATTTAAATATCTAAACAATAAAATACTAGTGACCAAAATAAATCAAAACAAATAGTTTGTTTTTCAACAATCACATTAACCCAACACACAACATTGATCAATGATGTGGATTTGTGTTGTTTGACATCAATTTTGGTGGGATAGAAGATGAAGAAAATCAGCGAGACATGGTTTGTAATAATAATATATAAAATGAGGATAGTTATAAAGATTTAATGGCAATTTACTATCACCGTTAGTATGAGTCACCAATACAGAAAAAAAAACTAAAAATATGAGCAAATATGCAACAAAAGCCGAATCTTCAACTAAAAAAATATACCGTATGGACAGTATTTTGTAATTTAGTCAAAAAAAAAACAAAAATCAACAAAATCAACTTGTAGTGTATTGTAAACTAGATATATATGGTCTCATGATTATAAGCTTCTTGTGATCTCTTTGTTTTGCTTATTACCTTGCTAGGCTTTTTATTAAAAAATTTCTGCACTTCCAAAAAAGCAAAAGATCTTGATCTCTAAGCAATTTTTTGGGGTTTTTTTTAAACATATCAGCTTAAGATTGAAACTTGTGAGATTCACACATGATTCCATTCTATTTTGAAGTGTTTATATTTCAAGTGATCAACAAAAAGGCTTAAACATTTTATGGTCCCCTAATGGTTTTTTTTGGTTCTTCTATGAACCTTCCTATAACTAAACCTATTAAAAATCATGTCACTTATTGTACGATGATAATTAAATTTATGATAATATATATATATATATATATATATATATATATATATATATATATATATATATATATATATGTTTATGTAACGAGTTTTTATACAACACAACACGAACAGCTAAACTTAAGTTTGATTCGTTTAATATTCAACCCAAGAGTCGATAGGTTTACCAAGTCTACCCATAATGGCTAAGGGCGGATCCATGTGGAAATACTTTTGCATTTGCCTTTGCTCTAAGAACAATCAATAGCTTAAAACAATATTCTACGAGTTCTTTAGTACTTTGCTCTCATAAAAAGAAAAAGAGCATAAAATTATTTAATTTTAATCAGTGAAACTAGTAAGTATAGAAATCTTAACATAATCATTTTTTGGCTACTACTTGTTATGATTTATGTGGGACATCAAATTCATAAAATTATGTTGAAAGTCAAAATTAATATTTGTCGACCATGGTTTGGACAAGAGTAGGCAGTAGGCACAGATTTTTTTTTTTGCAAGTTTGACTTATTCTCGAAGTCAAATTCATACTATTTTTCCTAAAGTTTGACCCAATCTCGTATATGCTAAACCGAACCGTTTTATCTAATATTCACATTTGAACGAGAAATCAAGTCCGTTCGTTTTTGTGGTCCAAAACTTTATGGCTAAAAAAATTGAAGATAGCCCAATTCAATGTGAATTATTAGTATCAAAAGGGAAGGTCACACCGTCAAACTAGAAAAATTAGAGTATTCATAATGCTACGACATTTAATATATTATTACAAAAATTTGACAGATTATTTGAAAATCACAATCTTTTTTAAATTATTAATTTTTCATTAGTTTTTGTCTCAAAATATAGCTCACAAGTTTGATCAATTTTGAAGATATTAGATGGTGTTTTAGATATGTGATCAAAAACTAGAATTTTTTATGAAAGCTATTTGGCTATCTTAATTGTTGGTTGTTTCGAGCAAAAATAACTATGTGTCAAGACAAATTAGTTATCATAAGAAAAAGTTAACTTCTTGAAAAGGTCTGTTTAAATAACTATAACTGATGCAATTTTGTCTTTCTAATTGGATAAATATAACAAAATACCATTATTTTAGAAAAAATAATAATAATAATAAAGTTGTTGAGATATGCCCAAACTCAAACTAAATTATACTAACTAATGGAAGGAAAGTGGGAAACAAAATAGCTTGGACATGTGAGCAACTATCATTTTTTTAAGATTGGGAACAACTTGCAAGCAAAAAGGAATTCAACAACTTCCATCTTGATATATACAAGATATAGACAATTTATCTCTTTATTTTTGAGGAGTATGTTGTTATTTCTATAATTTGTTTGGTTATATAATCTTTAATTTGCAATATGTCACGTAATTTTTTTGGTATTGTATATCTATTCTAATAAATGAAAGTTCTTTTTGTCACATGTCACAATCCAATTCAATTTGTCAAATGTCATTTTGTAATTATTTTGAATTAATTTTTTTTCCACATGCCATTTCTTGTGTTTTCTATTTTAATAAATTCCGGATAATATTTTAATATAATAATTATAATAAATGTAGTAATAAATAAATATTATGTAACGCCCCAAATTTCAAATACCAAAATAACTTAACATAGTCCCAAAACTTCCAAAATTCAAGATTTAAATACTAACGTAATTATTAATACTAATAGCGGAAGCAAATAGAAATTTAATTAAACACTTGGTACGCTACGTCTTCCTCAAAACTTGTCGCCTTCTTCAAGTCTGAACTTTATCATTTCCATTCCCGCTGCCACTTGCTACGTTATTTCATGGGTTGTGTGCATTTAAAGATTCTAATGGGTAAGCCTAGGGCCTAGTGAGTTCGTGGTTTTCATGCATATTTACGTCAATAAAATAAAATAATGCAACAATTTATCAATATAAATCTTTTCATTTCTTTCCACCCTTGGTGACACATTAGGGAACTACTGTCACTTCCAGGGAACGAGTCCCTCCGCCGGGCACAACAAATATGCTTACGGCTAGATAAACAGAGCGTAAGCTCTCCGCCACGTACTAACACCCCGTACAGCGACTAATAATAAGACCGTGTAAATACACCTGTTCTCTATATGTCACCCACCACTTTCACCCTTTTATATGAAATAATTCACAAAATTTCACACAAATATTCATAGCAATAACAACAGTAACATATAATTACAAATAATTTAGAATCAACTTTTCATGCAAACAACCACAAAATTCACACGAAACTCACCTGGTTGACGTTTAGGTCTTAACCAAAGCTTGACACGCTACACGCACCCTACATTCCACCAACAATTTTTCCTAAGATAACAATCCTAGAAAAACATCATATGCGATCATTTTGGTTCAACTGTCTACGTGTCTCATCCAACCAACTAATAGTTATAATTTTTTTATTATATATATTGCAATACTTTTTTAAATAATAATAATAATACTTTAATATGAAATAGAAAATAACTCCAAACTAAACTAAAATATTTTTATGGTATCATTCGGCAACTTCCAGAAAATATTTTTAACTATGCAATATAAAGGTACATAGGATAAAAATAATCGAGATGCATTCATTTCCATAACTTCAATTTAATCAGCAATTTGTATAACTCACGGGGTAGATCTAAAATTCGTGTTTTCTTTGATGATAGCCAAAATTAAATAGGACTGAAAGTTAAGGGTTAAAAATGTAATAATTGATATAATAAAACGTCAATAAAGGTATGAACAGTGACCTTCAACCATTCACCCATATTGCCCATTTGACTAATAAAACATATTTGACTTTCAGTAAACGGATTGTACCAAGACCCGTAGTGCTTCTTCTTCACCCAAAAAAAACATTTTATTTTCTGCCATTTTTTAAATATACTGAAGTTTGATTTTTCCCAAAACGAAATCAAATAATTTAATAAAAACCACCATTATTTATCTCCAATTCTTGCTAACCATAACCCATAAACAATTATCTAATTTTCGCTCCATAACCCAATTGATTTAACAAATTATTGCACAAAAGCGTTCCTTATATTTTTTCCTTGATTTGACACCGATTGGAACGAATTGAGACACTGAGTTGAACCAAAATATTTTTAACACGCACATAAATCTATCTAAGCAACTAATCAAGCTTAAATTGAGTGCTCATACCTTAATTTCAAGAAACACTCCGGAAATCTTTAAGAAATTCCACACCCGATTTCTCCTTTGATTCTTCGTCTTTTTTCACAATTCCAGTGGGGTTTCCACTTGATTTTTCATGCTATATATAATGCCTAAGTCTATAACATGCGAAACCCTTTCATTTGCTCGTATTTAACTAGCCTAATCAAGGTGACGGTTTTGATCATTAAGCCTCATAATTTGTATATAATTAACCCATTAATTGTGAACTAATCCTCTTTTTTTTAAATTGATATAAACAGATTATATATATTACATATATTTTTTTTCGACACAAGTTATTACATATTAATTTTATTAATGGACGTACCTTTTATTTCAAAATTCTCAAATTAAAACTCATCACTTTATTTTGTTTATTTATTTAAATTCAAAAGATAAAAATAAATTGATTTTAATAATTCATTATTTTTCTTATTTTTTTATAAATCCAAAGCTCTTAAATATTTAAACATTTATATTTAATTTTTTTTAACTAACTCATGTTTTTTTTTTGGAAAACGGCAAATATATAAATTAAAACCACAACAAGATGATGTGACAGAATAGTGCAAAAGACATCAGAAAAAGAAAAGAGTTACAAATAATGAAAAGGGCAAATATTCCACACTCTCCAATCTATCTTTTTAAATGAAGTTCTATGTTTGCTCCAGATGAACGATAAAACATTTATCCTTTTCACAATTATTGTTTATTTCATGTAAACGTTCTCAGAGATCCGTTTATTTCGCCCAACCCATATGCACCATAACGTACCACATAATATCAAATTCAGCAAGCTTTGTTTCTTCTTACCAGGCCATCTTGATATTACAAAGCATGTCCTTAACGGATGATAACTTCTCACACCCAATTCCACACATGGATCTTATACCTAGTATTTAATAAATATGGTATTTAAATACAAATGAAGAATGATGTAGTGCTTTGAGAATACTCTTGTTGTAGCGGAGGTTTTGGTCTAATTTCCTTCACTTGCATATTTTATACGGATCCAAACTGAAAATGATGTAGCGGTTTGAGAATACTTTTGGTGTAGAGGAGGTTTTGGTCTGATCCACTTCACTTGCATATTTAATACGGATCCAAACCGGATCTAGATAAATGCACCTCTTTACTCCATATTTTGACTTACATTCACCAATCAAATATATATATATATATATATATATATATATATATATATATATATATATATATATATATATATATATATAGGTTCAAATGTTTTTGACAACTATTGTGTGCATAAATGTACCAATAGGAATTCAGGAAAAAATTAATTCTTAAATAATCAAGATAAGGCTAGATATGTAATTTTGCATATAAAGTAAATAATAACCAAAATTAAATCCCTTGATTCATGGATCAAATCCCTTAAATTAGACCATCGATTCCCCCTTTTCTCTAAAAATCATCGTCTACACCCGCCGGACTCTCTGGATTAGTAGCAGCAAGGGAATTGATTTTTCTAGGGTTTAAAGTCGTGGTCTTTGGTTGATCGTCCCAGAAGCAGAAATTAAAACGAAACTAAGGAGCTGTTCAAATCGGTTCACTTCATCTTCGAGTTCTCCATCGTCATCTTCGGTTGATCGTCCCAGAAGTCATGGAAGAACTGTTCTCCCTTCATCATCGCTTTTGATGCTTAATTCCCCATCTTCTCAGGCAATAACAATCTGTAATGGTAATCATATGTAATCAATCTTCCTTCTTTTTATTTTTTTTAAGCTTTTGGGCTTTTTATGAAGTTGAATCTACGAAGCACATGAACAAGCGTTTGGTAATGGTTGTTAACTTCTCAGAATTCGTACAAGTTACAACTAATTGATTCTTGATATGAGTTATAATTACGATGATTTAAATAAAGATTTGTGCATCTGATTTGCCCGCCAAATGTTTGTTAAAATGCTTGAATCAAATATTTCAGCCAATTTTTTTTAATATTTGAGCTATCATATCTCTCTCATACTAGCTTGGAATGATATGAAATTTGTTTCTGCATATTCCCGTTTGTGTTAGCTCCAAGTTAGGTTCAGAAGTCATTTAAATTTGATTAATATTGGTTTAGTTATAGTCCTTCGAACATGCAATGTTACAGCTGTATTTTTAGCACTCTTTGTTCAGAAACATTTGTGATCTTTGAACTGTCATATTTACCACATTCTAACTTGTAATAAGTTGACCTTTTTCCAAAGTATTGTCCTCTGTGTTAGCTACAATGTAGTCATTGTAATTAGATTAAGTCGATAATTTGGATCAGATGACTCGGGGAATACTTGATCAAGTGACTTGAGTACATTCTGTTAGAATAAATTAAAAGTCTTTAATGTCTAACATAATCTGTTAGAATTATAGTTTTATTATGTTAGAATATACTGAAAGTTATACTATTTTAAAGTTGATTATGTTTTTTTTTTGGATTTAGGCTTTGAAGGGGCTGCCATTGATGTGGAAAATGAAGAAAACATGGAGAACGAGAGTATTCTAACAGAATGCTGTTATTTTTTAAGAATGTTATTCATTTTTGTTGATATTCTTTTAGAATATTTATAATATATTAAAATGTATAAGACTTTTAGTCTGTAAGAATATGTATGAATTTGTATTTAAGTTCGGATGTATAAAAATATATTAGAATGTTTGTTATTTTTCAACATATGATTCAAGAATTTTGTTTTTCATCAATAATATTCTATTAGAATAAAATTCTGAAAGAGTATCATTCTAACAAAAAATATTCTAGTAGAATAAAATCGGTAAAATTTAAATTGAATTAATTAAAAAATTCAGATTTTTTTTTTTAAATTAGGAGAATTAATCATCCCTAAAAATCCGAAAATTTCCTTTTATAAATGTAGATATTTGTCCAAAATACCATTTTGCTAAAAATTGTGTGATTATATAGTACATGTTACCCCATTGTAATATCATACACTCTCAAATCATGTCCATTGATTAATTTCATCCGTTGGTCCAGATCTGTGCATTCTGGCACACAATACTTAGTAAAAACAAAATAACCTAAGCCTATATATATATATATATATATATATATATATATATATATATATATATATATATATATATATATCAACTTTGCAAAAATGGTCTTTATAGTGTCAAAATTATATGGTTTTTGTGGAAAAATGTTTTGTGATGCAAAGTGGTCAAATTTTAATATAATATTTACATATTAATAAATATTATTTTATTGGATTACTTTTAATTGTTTTAATTTCTTTTAATTGTTTTTTATTATTGTAAATCAAAAAAATCTCACGCACCATATATCTCATAATTTATTATAAATATTTGGAAGATAACATATTTTGACAATTCACCATCATCACCTAATACGGCAGTGGTGGGATGAGTGATATATATATATATATATATATATATATATATATATATATATATATATATATATATATATATAATTAGGGTGGTGGTGATGGTGTCTTAAAAAAAAAGAATTAATCTAAACAATATGGTGGGGGTCGTGCAATGAATATCGTTGGAGTATATGTGATGTGGGAGACATATAATGTCGAACAAGAGTCGGCCTACTACGACATATTGCAAGAGATCTTAGGGATTAAGTATTATGGCATCGGATCCTCGACTATTGTACTGTTTACCTGTATTTGGTTTGGTAACAAAGACGGTGTAATAGTCAACAAAAACAAGTTGATTGATGTCAAATCCAACTTTCAACTTCAAACTGGCGACCCTTTTTGTTTGGCATCATAAGTAGAATAAGTGTTTCTAGATCATACCCTTTAATGACAAAAGAGACGAAAGATAAGTGGACAATAATCAAGACAAAAGCAAGAGGGATATTTGAAGTCACCGAAGTTGAAAGGGAAGCATATAAAACCTTTCAAGTTGAAGAATGATTTGAGTCACTCATTACTGTAACTTGTGCGGAACAAATGTGTCTAACTTCAACTACAAATACGTATGACTAAATATCTACTGATGAGAATGAAGGATATAGGGAGGAAAACGAAGAAGAGGAAGATTTTGAAGACAGATATGTTGAAAATGAGTTGTTTTGCTTATATTAATAATTTCTTTTAGTTATTTCTTTAATTTCATTTTATTGGATTAATTCTTTATACATATACATATATATATATATATATATATATATATATATATATATATATATATATATATATATATATAACAACACCACAATTCTAATTTATTTAAAAAAAATCACACCCATCCCACCACTTTAAACTGGGTGATTGTGGTGGAGGTGTCCAAAATATGATATCTTTTAGATATTTAAACTAAATTAGGAGATGTGGGGTGGGTAAGAATTTATTGGGTTTTTTATTTAAAAACAATAATTATTAATAAACAATAACACAATAAAAAAAATTAATCTAATAAAAAAGTTAAAAGAAATTAATAATTCAATAAAATACTATTTTTAATATATAAATATTATATATTTATTAATATAAAATAATCCAATAAAAATAATCAATAAAAAATTAAATCAATATAATTAATAATCTAATAAACTAATTATATATATATATATATATATATATATATATATATATATATATATATATATATATATATATATATATATATATATGACATATTAAAAATAATATTTATTAATATTCGATATTATAATAGAAAAAGTAATCTAATAAAAAGAAATTCAAAAAAGAATTAATTAAAATAATAATGTATAATGAATAAATAAAATTCATAATAAGAGATGCATAAATGGTCCTTCTAGTTTGTTTGTAGAAATGGTCATCGGGGTAAAATTGTCATTTTAAACAACGATAACAACCAAACTATTAAAGTTAATATTTTTTTTGACCAAAAACTCACAAGGTATCTAAAATTGGACCACTTTTGCATCACAAAATATTTTTTGACCAAAACCATATAATTTTGATAACCACCATGACCATTTTGACAGCCACAATGATCATTTTTGCAATATATATATATATATATATATATATATATATATATATATATATATATATACACACACACACACACAGAGTAAATGTACGTTCGCGTAAAACGGCGACGATAAATAACCTTTTTGGCGAATAGTTTTTACTAGGAAATAATTATTAAATTTTATTATTAGTTACTATGTAATAAAAAATTATCACTTTTAATTATACCATATATTTATATTGAATGTTTATAATATTGATGTAAATTAATTAATATTGGTCTTGTTTAAGAAATGTAAAGGAATTTATGTACGTGAATTAATGTTTTAAAATTTTCATTTTGCTCCAAAATTAATTTTTTAATTATTGTCTTTAATTCGAGTCTGTAAACTTTTGACAAGTATTAATGAATTATTTATGTGTGTGTGTGTGTGTGTGTATATATATATATATATATATATATATATATATATAGAAAGAGAGAGAGAGAGAGAGAGAGAGACAGACAGACAGAGACAGAGAGAGAGAGAGAGAGAGAGAGAAATTAGGTTCGAATGACAAATTGAAAAATGGTAAGGACCGCGAGGACAAATAATCTTCATTTATTTGAAAATTTGGTTGTTTATGATTTAATATAAATAAAATAACCGGATATTAAAATCCAGAGTCTGATTGTGTAATAACCAAAAAATATATTGGTTCAAAGCTTAAATTACGAGGGCAATGAGGTAAATTGAGCAAATGGAAAAGGCATGGAAAGGCGCCTACACTCTCACCAACACATTCTATGCACCCAACCTCCCTTGTGACACTTGTCACCATAAGGACCATTTTTGCATACATTCTTTCTTATTTTATTGAAGTATTATATATTAATAAATATTATTTTTAATATATAATATTATTATATTAATAAATATAGTTTTATTGGAATAATAATTTATTATAGTTGATTTTTTTATTTTTTTGTTAGAGTAATTCTTTTTATTGAGTTATTATATATCAATACATATAGTTTTTAATATATAATATTTATATCATAATAAATATTATATTATTGGATTATTAGATTCTTTTAGTTAATATTTTTAATTCTTTTTTTTAAATTATTTTTATTGGATTATTTGTTTTATTTCTTTTAATTTATTATTTATTCATATACTAAATATTGTTTTATTGGATTATTAATTTATATTATTTAATTCCTTTTTAAAAAACAATCGTTGAAATAATTATTTTTATTGAATTATTATATATCAATATATAGTTTTTATTTTTTAATATATAATATTTATATCATAATAAATATTATACTATTGGATTATTAATTTCTTTTAGTTAATTTTTGTAATTTCTTTTTTTTTTAACTATTTTTTTGGATTATTACTTTTAATTTATTAATTTCTTCATATACTAAATATTATTTTATCAAATTATAATAATAGTTCTTATTAATTTTATTGGTTCCACCACAAAGTCCTGAGATACGCAAAATCGTCGTCTCTCATCATCGAAATCGTTAGGATCGCTACCAAACACTTTCATTTCATCTAGCTTATAATGAGAAACCATTGGGAAAATACAACCACCATCACTCGGTCACCACCACCACTTATAAATGTTATCGGGGTTTGTTACGCATTATGTGGGATATGAAGGATTCGAGTGGATTATGAAGAGGTTGTCGCAGGTGGCTACCAACAACGCTGGGTGGAATAAGGTATGGTATCTATTGAACCTCTGATGAAGGTGTTTGGAGGTGATCCTGCTAATTTTTGACGATGATAAACGACACTTTTACGTATTTCGGCGACTTTGTGGTGAAACTAATAAAATTAAAAACAATTAATAGTATACATTCAAAATAAAATAATAATCCAATAAGATAATATTTGTTATATTAAAAAAATAATAAATTAAAAGTAATATTTCAATAAATTAATAATTCAAAAAAACAAATTACAAAAATTAATAATCCAATAATGTATTATTTATTATGATGTAAATATTATATATTAAAAATAATATTTGTTGATATATAATAATCTAATAAAAAATAATTGCTCCAACAAAAAGAAATTATATAAATAATCAACTAAAAGAAATTAATAATCCAATAAAATAATGTTTCGTAATACGTAATAATCCTATAATATAATATTTATTATGATATAAATATTATATATTAAAAACTATATCTACTGATATATAATAATTTAATTAAAAAAAATTACTTCGACAAAAAAATTAAAATAAATCATTAACTAAAATAAATTAATAATCCATTAAAACAACATTTAGTATATGAAGGAAATAATAAATGAAAAGTAATAATACAATAAAAAATAATTAAAAATTATAAAATTTAACTAAAAAAATTAATAATCCAATAATATAACTTTTATTATGATATAAATATTATATATTAAAAACTATATGTATTGATATATAATAATTTAATAAAAAAAGAGTTACTCCAACAAGTTTTTTTTAAATCAACTAAAATAAATTAATAATCCAATAAAAAAATAATTATTATTATATCATATTTTATATTAAAAAATATTTATTAATATATCATATTTTATATTAAAAATAATATCTATTAATATATAATACTTCATTAAAATAAAAAAGAATGTATGCAAAAATGGTCCTTATAGTATAGTAAAAGACAAAACTGTGAAAATGGTCCCTGGGGGTAAAATTGTCATTTTAAGGAACTTAACGGATGAGAGACCAAAATCACAACAAAACTTGTTGAAAAGGACCAAATCTACAACTTTTCAAACGTTTGGACTGTAACCACATAAAATGAGAAACCACAGGGACCATTTTTGCAGTTTTGTCTTTTAAGAAATATTAGTTTTGTTAGAAAAATATCAAACATAATATGATCCAAAATGAGATGTTTCAATATATTTATCATTCAATTTTCTTTTTATTCAAGACGGGTTCTTCAATTGGCCCTTCTGCCAAGATTTCAACTTCAGGCAGTTTATACTCAATTTTTGCCAATAATTTTTCAGTTCCGAACAAGTGAGCCAGTTCATAGTTAAATTTGCAAAATTCAGCAACGTAATCCTTAAGATAGCTCATGGCAACACTGTAAGCGGCAATATTCATCTGACTGTCTTGATGAGTTCGGAAATGAGTTGCAATTGTCAGTTTGTCATTTAGAAATTAAAACTACTTTTCAGTAATATTAGAAAATATTGGATTTTATGGAACAATAAACATGATTACTATTTTAAGAAACAAATAGAAAACTTCTAAACATAAATACTTATGCACCCACCAACTTAAATGTTGATACTCTCTTTTTCAAAACACTTGTATTCTCAGGGAACCAGTAGACAGGTACATCCCTGGGATTTTGAGAAGACGGAGTAGTATAGAGTCATGTCTTCTATATTTTGTTATATAACTTTTGATGCCATATATACAACTACTGAATACATATGTAAAACTTATACTGTCACCCCCCGAACCATAAAAACAAACGGCGGAAACGTCCGGAGGTGGATGACGTCATGCGTAGTATCACAACAATTGCATCATAGTAATCAAAGTAAACACAACCATTACATTATAATATGAATATTTACATTTGTTTGATAAACATGGTTTGTATACATTAGTATATGACAAAAGTAAAAGACGAGACTCTAAAATGCTCCGTCTTCTCCAAAAGCTGGCAAGAGCACCTGTCTATTGTTGTCCTGAGAATACAAGCGGATTTGAAAATGTAACAGCGTAAAGCTGGTGAGTTCATAAGCATGTTTTTGTAATGAAAACTAATCACTAAATTTGTATGAATGATTGATTTTTATTATAAGTAAAGTATGATTTGTATCTTTTGAAAACCCTGGTCGCCACCAGTATGTAAAGTATGTTCCGTTTGAAAACCCTGGCTACCGCCAGTATGTAAAGTAAAAGGCTTGATCTGGTAAAATCCCTTATTTTCCCTGGTATACGTGTGTTTGTTTCTATAATGGTTCAGAAACTGTAAGGCATAAGTACTGCACTTATGATATTAAAGCAATTGTTCATGAGAAGTATATTATTACGTAAAAGTGTCGTAGTATTGGCGAGTTTTATGACCATACTTAAACTTCATACGACGTGAAACGGACGCCAATATCCTTTATGAAATTCGTCACCCGTAGACCTGTTGGTCCGACTGTAGCTAACAGCAAGGTACGGGATAGTCAGTCTCATATAGATCTATACACAAAAGTCACGCTTTCCCTCCAAGAAACTCTGGTTCATAAGGGTAGTCCTCCACTTAGTTAATGTTGTAAGTGCCCAAGGACTTGTCTCCCAATTAGGTTAACGACTTTACGAGTAATAATATATGAGCGTAATGTTCTTTCGTATGTAAAAGTTGATGTATGTTTTACAGAGTAAAAATAATTATACTTAAATAATTATTTAACTGTTGTACTCTTGTAAAGTGTGTCATAAATTAATTTTTTCATAGTTTATGTATCCAACCGTGTGAGTAGTTTGCATCTGTAAAACTAGTAGTGAAATCCCCAGACTATACCCTTTATAGTTTGACTGTTTGACGTATGATTCGAGTGTAAATCGATATGAATTGTTGAGTGTCAAATGAAGCCTCAGACACAAACGGATCCTATTCAACATATATAAGCACATATATATGTATTAGATGAGGGAATAACACTATTTGTTATGGAAAGAAACCACCTTAGGAACAAGGAAACACTTGGAACTAAGTGTTAGAATCACATGTGTTTGAAGGAGAGGAGTTTACGGTCACAACAAAGGGTGTACGGTCATGGGTTTGCGGCCCAATGGGGTTTTTGGCCCAAGAGTTTGCGGTCCATGGGTTTACGGTCCATGGTTTACGGCCCAATGGGTATACGGCCCATGAGTTTGCCGCCGTAAACACTCGATGAAAGGTGCGATTTGCGGTGTTTCAAGGTCCTTTCTAGCCTCCCATAAGTGTTCTAAGTCCTATACATAGCTAAAAGGAGTGTTTAAGGTCAATATTTGACTAAATACTAGGGTTTATGGTCCATGAGGTGTGTACGGTCGTACACATGGGTTTACGGCCGTAAACCCTTCGTGTGCATGGTTTTTGGGTCAATTTCTAGGTGAAAATCAAAGGTTTCTGGTAGATATCAAGCATAGGAAGTAGCTACTTACTATTAGGAAGCTTGGAATGGGTTTTTTAGCCACCAAGAACTAGTGTGTGTTCTTGGTGAGAGAGAAGATCTAGACAAAGAAGAGATTAATGAGATAGGAACATGGATTTGCCACTAGATAGAGGAATGAAACTCAATTCAAGGTGGAGAACACTTACAATCTTGAGAATCTTGAAGCAAATTCGATGGATGTAGAGAGAGAGTAGAGAGAGAAAGCCTTTGAATTGGGTAAAGTGATAAACGAAGGCCAAGCATCCCTTATATAGGGTTGAGTTTTCGGCCAAGGTGGGTGGGTGGGGGCGTACGGCCGTAAAATCGAGTTTGCAGCCATACACTCCTCTCGAAGGGATGTTTGGCCCGGATGCTATGTTATGACTTAGAAAAACGCGTTCTTGGACCAAAAAGTTGATTGTACTGAGCTTAGCATATTGTAAGTCCCTAATTTGCTTGTGTATCAATCAGATTCGTTTGATGGTACGGAATCCCAATCAAACGGATGATGTCAGATCAAATAGAAGAGAAGAAGAAGAAGAATATGATGAATCTATGTATGAATTGATTAGAATGAAGATCCGGATACAAAGGATTCACACACACAACTTCTCTCTAGATTCTCTCTTGGCCGTACACTCTCTTATGTTCATCAATCTCTACTCCTCAACCCTAACACCTATATATACTAGGGAATATAGGCTTGGTGAACATGGGACGTAAATGGGTTTACGGTCGTAAACACGTATACATCCATAAACACCAAGTTGTTTACGGTCCAAGACACAAAAATACATTTTTCTAGAAAAGTAAAGTATAAACCATATTTTTGACCCAGCAATCTCCCCCTTGGTTTATAAGTTTCATTTCTAAATGACCCAACAAGCTCCCCCTAAAAAGTAGCTGACTTTTCTTGTCAATCTTCATTGGGAGCTTTGGCTTCAGCTTCAATCTTCAGATTCTTCACAGCTTCAAGATGTACTGGATGAATCTTCAATGAATGACTTCATCTTGAGCACTTGAGCTTTTCTTCAAGATTTGACTCTGAACGCACATTGGGTGAGGAAGCTTCTTGTACTGATTCTTGAAAGATGGCGCTTTCAGCTTGAGAATCTTCGGAGAGAACAAATCTTCTGGATCACTTCATCAGGTACAACGATAGTAGCAGACTGATTAAGGAGGCTTCAATGCAATCCGTCACATGATCTTCAATTTCTGTTTCTCCTTGCTTCTAGGGTTGAAGGATTGAATGTTGAAAGAATAATCTTCATTTTTCTTGCTCCTTCGAATGCGAATTCTTCGATGCTCACGGATGAAGCCTTGGCTCAGAAATTTTCGAGACAAACTCTGTGAGTCTCATCTACACCTGAATTCACTTTTCAAGACAAAACAAAACTAAAAGAAAATTTTAGCACACAAATTAAAACAAAAACAAAAACAAAAATATTTTTGGACTTTCGATTTTCTTGAACAAAAAGTAAAACAGAAATAACATTATTTTTTTATTTTGAATATTCTGATTTGTTTTTTTTTTAATTTAATTCTCCCCTAATATTTAAATTAGAAGAACATTATGAACAAACTTAAAAAAAAATAATAGCTAACTTTAAGAGTGATTTGGGATCAAAGTTTTTAGACAGTCTTTATCCGTTTATCAGTACCTCTCCCTTCATGAATAGATCTGGTCAATCGTCGATATTGTGGTCCACTTAAACACGAGAGATTGTGACAAAATTAGGACATACTATAAGGACAAGACAATGTGATCCTAAGTTCCTAGATAATATTCCTTAAGGACCATTTAGCTGACAACGACCAAAGATATTGTTGTCCACCTAAATTGAGCAGCGAGATCTACAGACAAGCTGTATGTGTTCAATTTTAATTGTACTAGAACGTGTTTCCCGCTTCCTGGCATGTCCCAGCCATCAAGGACTTCCAGAATACTCCTTACACCGGGTGAGCAGACAATTATTAAGAGAGAAGATATATTTAGAATGCATATGTTGTACATCCAGGTCGGATCTCTTCCAATTACGCAATGGATGAAACATATGACTAACTGAAGTTTTAGAGGGATTGAGAAGAGAACGTTGCATATACTGTGTACCAGGTCGGATTATGAGTCACGCAAAGGAGACAGTATATGGCTAACAGATAGAAAGAATTGCATAGATAGAAGATGCAGAGAGGTAGAGTTGCATATGCTACAGTCCAGGTCGAATCTCTTGATCACGCAGAGGAGGCAACATATGACTAACAGACAGAAAGAAAGAAAATAACCTTCTACAAACCTAATTTACCGGAATTCCCCAGTCACCCCCATCCAACCGGAGTTAAGGACAGAATCCGCACATCGAGGAAAAGTGAATCCACAGTTCTAGATACGGGTTCATTAGTGTGACCGGTAGATTCTCATATATATCTCCCTGCTCAACCTATCCGAGCGTCGTATTGTCAGGAAAAATGGATCTATCTAGGTCAAGATTATTCAAGTCTCTAGATTCCTTAAGTTTATCTATGCCTAGTCAAGTCTATTTTAAATCTTTCGTGCCTACCAGCGCATCGAACACATAGCCTAGACAATTCAGATTCAGTCTCTTACACAGATTCAGATTGCCTGTTATCACATGATTATATCACTTCCCAAAACATCTCCTGCAAGCACATTCCATTAACACCATATATATATATATATATATATATATATATATATATATTATTTTCTATTATTTTTTTTTTATTTTCTAATGTTGTAATGTTTTTGGATTTTTTTTAATTAAAATTTTTTAATTTTTGTTTTGTTTTTATTTCTCCCTCTAAATTTGTGTATAGGAGAGAAACGAAAGTAAATTCCATTAACACTATATATATATATATATATATATATATATATATATATATATATATATATATATTATTTTTTATTATTTTTTTTTTTGATTTTTTTTGATTTTCTAATGTTGTAATGTTTTTGGATTTTTTTTAATTAAAATTTTCTAATTTTGTTTTGTTTTTATTTCTCCCCCTAAATTTGTGCATAGGAGAGAAACGAAAGTAAATGCGCAAATTTAAACTATCCTAAAACAAAAATTAGTTTTTAAAACGAATCATCTTAAGAAAAACTCAGGAATATAGAGAAGAAAATTCAAACTGTAAGTCACCGATTGAATTTGCATCCAGAAGGTCTGAGAACAGCACGCGTAATCTCAGAACAGATCCAAAAATTATGCACATCATTAAGCACTAACCCCATGAGTGATCCCTTCCTTTCTTATCTTTCCCACAAAAGGACACATACTCTTAAACAATGTTCTGAGTGTTGTACAGTGGAGAGAACCCCCTATCATGTGCTTGGAACAGCCACTACCAACAAACCTGTGATAATAGTCAATTTCGGGTCAAGTCAAAGTCAAACAAAGTCAACGAGTCAAACCGGTCAACTCGATTAAACCTTGTATATTAGGGTTTACGTTATGTAATTACTGTATAACTCACTATTTTAATGAGAAAATATCACTAGGAAAAATTCATGTGTTTGATTTTCCTTGGCCTTAGTGTTAATCAATGAACCAAACCGAAAAAAAAAACAATGTTGCATACTCATCTGGAGTGTGTAAGATCCTAAAACATGGCTTAACGAGGTTTACGGAACTTGCATTGCGAAGCCGGACACTCAAAAACGTCACAAACGAAACCTCTCTCAATCGTATTCACTCAATCTCTCCGTATGTGAAATCTCTCTAAGTATGTCAAATCTCTCCCAAATCTCTCCGAGAATGTCAAATCTCTCCCAGATCTCTCCAAGAATGTGGAATCTCTCCCAAATCTCTCTTCGTATGTTAAATCTCTCTAAGTATGTCAAATCTCTCCAAGAATGTCAAATATCTCCCAAATCTCTCCAAGAATGTGGAATCTCTCCCAAATCTCTCTCCGTATGTTAAATCTCTCTAAGTAAGTCAAATCTCTCCCAAATCTCTCCAAGAATGTTAAATTTCTCCCAAATCTCTCCAAGAATGTAGAATCTCTCCCAAATCGCTCTAAAATCACTCGGGGCATCCCGACCCTTAATTTAGTCAAAAACCGCTCGAAAACGGAAGTCTACGCGAAAAACAGCCTTAAGGAGCCGAAACCCCTCTTAGGGAGCCGAAACCCCTCTTAGGGCCGAAAGTCCTCTGAGGGGCCGAACCCTCTTGGACCGAACCCGAAGGCTGCTGAACCGAACCCGAAGGGTGCTCTCGGGCCCGAACCTCGCACAAGGAACCGAAGCCACCTTCGGTCCATTTCGCTTCTTACCCATCTTTGCTCCATTTCGCCTTCGGCCCATGATCAGAAGGGACCGAACCTCGGCCAGGACCAAGATGTCTCGCAGGGAAGCCCATTTCTTACCGGTTTTCGATTCCGACTTCGTTTTGGCTTTGTTTTTCATCGTTTTAACGCGGGATTTTCAGCCAAAACTTTATTTTATCAATTAAAGTCTCATAATTCATTAATTCCCACATTTTTGGTGCAAATCTTATCCAAGAAATGAGTGGGTGAAGTACAAAGATTGAGTGTTGGCTTTTCTTTGTATTATGACACAAGCAACCACCATACCCACTCCATGACTAACCCACACTCTTTCCCACCATCCCTAGTCACTTCCTTGTACCTTTCCATCAATCATCAGCCCTTCCCACGTTCTAAGAGCTGGAATAAGTTAACCTCTCTCCTCATTTACACTTACTTGCTCTCATTTCACCAAAAATCACACACAACTTTTCTCTCAAACTTTTTCCTCTAGTTCGAGACTCCAAGGCTGATCATCAAGTTTTATTATACTCTTGGTAAGTATAATTCATCCTTCTTGTGATTATTACACTTCATCCCACTCCAATCATCAATTGCTTACACAAACTCCATCACTTTGATGTTAGATTCTTGAAAATCTTCAAGGCATCTTCAAGTGTTCTTGAGTTGAACCCTTCCATTCTCCAACAATCATCTACTGAAACCACATAATGTGAGTTCATACCCCCTGTATTTTCATGCTTTCTTAAGTTTTAAGGGGGGGGGGGGGGGGGGGAGGGAATACAAGTTAAAACACCAAGAACATAACTAAACTTTTCTAACAGCCTTCATGACTCCATTCACGGACTGTTTTGGACAACTTAAACATTTTAGTTTTCAAAAATTTATTAGGTGCAAATAGATCAAGTTCTTAGCTTTAAAATGACTACTTGCACATCTCCATACGATTTTTCTACAATTTATGGTGATTTTTACAAAACTGTCTATCATTTCGAACATCAATCCAGACCAGTCTGTGATTATGGACTTGTTCACAGAAGTTAGAGGTCATTAAAAATCATGAGAAAAATTATGGAGAAAGTAGACCCATTTTCCAAACTCTCAGAATTTTTGGATTCTGAGTTGGACCTTTGATGATTTTTCTACAAATTTTCTAAGAACAGGGATAGAAAATGTTATCAACAGAAAAATACTATCAATTTCATTTCACCTTGTAACATGTTGAGCAAGGTGTATATCTTTATGTGATTATATGTTATTGCAATATATGACATTGTTGTCTTAGTATGTAGACATACATCAGTTAACAAATGAAGTTTTCTAGACAAAGCATAGAAATAACAATTTGCTATAATCAAAGTACATCTATTACATACAAACATTTGAATAAACTATGTTAAGTATAGTTTATGTACATTACCACTTTTACCCTTGTTTTGATAAACTATATTAGGTATAGTTTATGATACAATCATAACACACTCATAAAAATAGGGTACATTCATACAAAAAGGAAATTTTCATTACATTACATGTGAATTCGTTAATGGCTTTTGTGAGACATTCGCTTCACTTTACCAATAAGTCCTGTATTGTAACCAGATTCTACTGGAGGGAGAGCGTGATAGTTGTATATAGATCTATAATGGGATTGACAAACCCACACCTGAGCTGCTTGCAACAGCTAGACCGACAGGTCTGTGGTGACAAATGTCATAACAGTTTCGACGCCTGAAGAACGTCGTTTTAGGCCAACTAGGTCATAGTATGGTTATAATAGCTCACATTAAGTATTAACAAACATAGAATTTACGGGGGATTCATGTAGATCAAATGATTTTACGTAGATTTAAACTTGCATCATTTTATCATAAGTATAACAATTTACTTATGCACCTCGGTCTTTGGGTTTTAAGACTACTTTTACATTTTAAGGAAAATATTGGATTTTTCTGGAACAAACACTACTTTTACAAGAAAAAGCTTTTCATAAACCGTCTACAAATGCTTATGAACTCACCAAACTTTGTGTTGACACTTTTTCAAACAACTTGTATTCTCAGGAAATCAGTAAACAGGTAACCAAGTGCTTTTGAGGATGGGACGTTAAGGCGTCAAACATTTCACATTTTGTCAACATATTGTAATTGATTTGGAAACATGTAATTCATACAATGATGTAACTTTTTCAATTATATATATATATATATATATATATATGTTGGTTGTGTTTGCTTAAATCACTATTGCAATTGTTGTTATGATGCTATACGTGAAGTCCTCCACCCCCGGATGTTTCCGCCATCCTTGGTTTGGGGGTGTGAGAAAACCGAAGTCTAATGATATGCCTCCATAGCTGCTCCGACATAGAGCGGGATCAGTTGGTCTTTGGAACCCAGTCCATTTTGAAACCGGGTCGACCTTTGTCATCAACGCACGATACTCTGTCCTATGACATATCTTGCTTATCACAAACAGAAGACGATGAAATATTAGAGTCATTAGAAGATTTGGGAGTTTTCACCTTTGGTACCCATCTATATTCAGGTTTAACCCATTTCTTGTTCGATCCGGTGGGTGGTTCAGTACTTGCTTTTGATCTTGATGTCGGCCGTTGAGATGACTTTGACCTAACCGGTCTCTGTTTCACTGGAGCATCTATAGGATCAGGCTTCTTGGCCCGCATTTCTTTCTTGCCCTTGAGATTCAGATTCTTAGCCTTCTGCGCGTTCCAGTCACATTGGTTTGAACGTGACCTTGAAGGGTTTCTTTTGAAGTATCTCCCACTTGGCGCGTTTTGCCATCCTTGTGCGTAGTAGGGAACATATGCGCGATTTGGACAGTTTCGGGCAATGTGTCCAGGTGTTTACAATGAAAACATGTCTTTTTCTTCACTGTAAAGTTATTTCTTCCTGCCCCTGGTGGCGTATCCTTGCCTTGTCTCTTATTGTTCCCACAAGCACAATTGCAACAGGCACTCTATTTCACTGGAATTGGTAGCCTGTATTTCTCAACTACAAGTTTGTTAGGAATAACAGAATTCGAAGCAATAGATTCTGATTTCAAGGAGATGTTGGATTGTTCAATGGTTTTCCCCTTGTTCTCATCTTCTACTACTTTACCTGCACATAAAGTAGAAGCATTAGTATTTTCAACTTGAATACCTCCTGACACAAATCCAGCTGGTTTTCCATATTGAAGATGTGCATCCCTGTCAATTTCTTCCTGTGTCATAGGGATGGATGTGTAGTTATGATTGAAAGGTGGAGGAACACTATCATACCCTAGACCCTTGTTTTGATTATCTTTGGATTTTAATTGGGTTTCAAATAATGACTCGATTGTCTGACTTGACGCAGTATAATTTTTGAAACTAACGTCTATTTTTCCACACTTAATTTTCAAAGTGTCAAGTCTTCAGTTAAAGCAGCAAGTTGTCTCTTAATATAGTCATAATTTTCACATTTGTTGCTATACTCTTCCTGAAGTTTCCTAAAGTCCTTGGTTTTACTTCTAATTCAGCCTTCAGGGGTTTCTGTCCTTTCCTGAGTTGATATCCTTCATATCTCAGGTCCTCAACTTCTCTTTTTAATAAATCAATTTGTTCCCGAATAAATTTAATCGTAATTTCACAAGCTGGAGTACATTTAACTTCAGTGACCGGAATGTTTTCAGAACTCATTGTTTTTCTACACTTCAAAGCATCAAGTTCTTCAATTACATCAACAAGACTAAGATGATTGAGATCTTTTGTCTTCTTGATGATAGCCACGTTCATATCCCACGATTTCGGAAGTGAATTCAGTAGCTTTTTGTTTATCTCAAACTTAGACAAGAAGATCCCAGCTATATTTATCTCAGTAGTAAGTGTAGTAAATCGCTGCAACTTAGTTTCGAGGGTTTCTCCAGGGATATAATCGAAAATGTTGAAATTTTGTCTTAACATATCCTGACGACTCTCTTTCATGTTTTCAACTCCCTCGTAGACCTTAAAATCAATTAAAAAGCACAACTAGAAGCCAAAATCAAACTTAAAAGTCAAACCCTTTGATTATAAACCTCAAAAGTCAAATTTAAAAAGTTCAACTCAAAAGTCAAATTTAAAAGTCAAACCGAAAAGCTAAATTTGAAAATTTAAAAGTTAAACGAAAAAGTCAAAGTTTAAAGTCAAAGGTCAAACTTGGAAGTCAGAGTCAAAATTTAATGTCAAAGGTTAAAAAATAAAAGTCAAAAGTTAAAATTTATTAATTTTAATTTAATTTATTTTCTATTATATATATATATATATATATATATATATATTAATTATTATATTTTTTTATTTATTTAAATTATTTTTTATTTTGGATGAAAAAAGGAATTTATAACTAAAATAAATTGAATTTTGGGCTGAAAGTGACAAATTTGCGAAATAAGGAACCGAACAGGACTGTTTTTTAATTAAATTTCGAAAGAGGATATCATCTTGCAGTGTAGTTGAGCTGGTTAAGGCGCTAAGTTTATTTGAGGGGAGACCCGGGTTCGAATCCCGGCACCCCCCAATTATGTTTTTATTTTTGAATGCGATGCGAAGCTGGTTGCGAGGCCGAGGTGCGAGGTTGAGTTGCGAGGCCGTAAACCACCGAGGCCGAGGCCGAAAACTCCGAGCCGCAAACCTCGGGCTGTGAACATCGGGCCGCAAACTCCGGACCGTGAACCTCGGTCCGTGAACTCCAAAACCCTAGCTGCCGGCCGCAAACTCCGCCACACCCTCGCAGGTTTCAACCAAAAACATCGATTTTTCGAGTTTGAAGCTCCAAAACTCGATCAAAAACCTTTTTTTATGAAAAACACGAAGAACAAACCCCCCTTATTTTTCAAAGATCTATCTAAAAACGCAAAAATCTTTTGAAATAAGATCAAATAATGCTCCAAATCTGACAAAATTGACTGATACAACCAAGCTCTGATACCAATTGTAAGTCCCTAATTTGTAGCACCTGGTTCCTGGTATGTATTCTTGGTTATTAAATCTCTTTATATATTGCATTTTAACCTTGGACTCGGCGAGTTGAAGGACTAACTCGTCGAGTAGAAGCGGGACTAGACGCGGGATCTACTCTATCTACTCGACGAGTAGGCTCGTGGGACTCGGCGAGTAGACCATGTCTGGACTAAAACCCTAACCTGGGTGTTTGCACCCAATTTAAACGATCTAAACCAGCCTCCACTTCCCCTAGCACTCCCAGGGATCTATAGAACGAAACCCTAGCCCCCTTTGTGTCCTTGTGGGTGATTTTTAGCATTGTGAAGGTGGTTTGGAGCTTGGGAGAAGAAAGAGAAGGTTGAAGAGTGCAAGAAGGGAAGAAGATCCGGAATCTACTCCGTGAAGGGCTTCTATTCAGGTAGAAAAGTTCCTACCTTGATCTTTAGTTCATTGAATCCCCTTTTTGTCCCTAAAAAGAGGTTTTAAGCCCTAAGAACCTAAATCTCTATGTGTTTATGGTTAATGTTCTGCTAGGACTTCGGATTTGGACCTTTAGGACATCCTAGTAGCATAAAGTCTCTGTGGTTGAGGTGATTGAGGTCCCTATTGAGTGTAGGACCTCCTAAAGAGCTTGGAATTGCATGTTTGAGCTCATAGGGCCATGCATGCACGTAAAGTTTGCAACTTTACGTGGTAAACATGCCCTAGGACCATAGATCTGTGGTTTTGAAGCATTGCATGTCTCAGATCTGGCCTACTCAGGAAATGGGTCAAGGAACTCAGCGAGTCCCAAAGTGGAACTCGGCGAGTTCTATGAAGATGGTCCTAGACTCGACGAGTTGGATGAACAACTCGGCGAGTCCTATGAAGATTGCCTGGAGCTCGCCGAGTTTTTCTTCAAACTCGGCGAGTCATATGAACTTTCACAGAGCAAGAAGGGTTTAAGCGTTGAAGGTTCAACCCTTCGTACCTGCACGCGGAATTAACCGTGTAATGTAGTCCCAAAACCCCAAACCCTCGTATGGGGTGTTCTGGTGTGGATTGGAAGCGAGTAGGGGATCCGCTCAAGGAACTCGGCGAGTTGCTCGCAGGACTCGGCGAGTCGGGACTCGAGTCGGCCCCATAGTCCCGAGTGGTGAGTCAAGGGTGACTCAGTGAGTGGGGAGAGGGAATTGGCGAGTAGGACCGGATTAGTAAGGGAAGGACTCGGCGAGTTGCTCGCGGACTCGGCGAGTCCAGTCAACTAGAAGTTGACTTTGACTTGGATTTCGACGTGGTCAATGGGTAAAAGGGTCATTTTACCCTAAGTACATCTAGCAGTGTTTGACTGATCGTTTTGTGGGAATTATAGCCGGAGGACGTCCGGAGCAGCAGCAGCAGTAGACAGTCAGTTCCCGATCAGATCAGCAGCTACTTTGAGGTGAGTTACCTTCCAGTAGCGGTGGGTCTACGGCCACAATGTCGGCCCACCAATAGGAGTTGTATGTAGATGATTGTCTCTGTGATATTCGTCTAGGGATTACTACTACCTGTGTTATGTTTATGTGCTAGTATGATATGATACTATGTGCTAGTGGCAGTAGGGGGAGATAGTCCCCAGATATCCGGTCGGCAGGGCCGAAAGGGTAGTCATACTCAGCCATGTTAGATAGATTCTGATATTGTGATACATGTTATGTGGTAGTAGTAGAGGGGAAAAATAGTTCCCCAGTATCCGGTCGAGAGGACCGAAAGGGAGGCCAGCACCCAGATATGCTAGGCAGTATCCGGTCGAGAGGACCGAAGGGGAGGCCAGCACCCACGTATGCTAGGCAACGTCCGGTCGAGAGGACCAAAGGGGTAGGTCGGGCACCCAGATATGCCTGACAATATATGTATGTTATGTGATTATATGGTATGTGGTACAGTGGAGGAACTCACTAAGCTTTGTGCTTACGTTTTTCAGTTATTGTTTCAGGTACCTCTTCAGCTAGGGGAAAGGAGTCGACGCGATAGCGACATATCACACACACTCTTGTTTCCGCAGTTATGAGTTCATTCTGGGATTGATACTCTGATATTTTGGTTGTTTACATGTTGCGGATTTCAAATTTGGGTTTTCGATGTGAAATGGTTTAATTGAACAATGTTTTAATTAGTAATGTTTTCTAAGTAATGTTTTAAAAATGGAATTTTTTGGACGTGAAAATTGGGTTGTTACATAATTTGCTTGTGTATCAATCAGATCCGGGGCGACCAACAGCGGCACGAAGAGCTGGCAAATCGACTCAATCACCACTTCCTTTTGATGGTGCGGAATCCCAATCAAACGGATGATGTCAGATCAAATAGAAGAGTAGAAGAAGAAGAATATGATAAATCTATGTATGAATTGATTAGAATGAAGATCCAGATACAAAAGATTCACACACACAACTTCTCTCTAGATTCTCTCATGGCCGTACACTCTCTTATGTTCATCAATCTCTACTCCTCAACCCTAACACCTATATATACTAGGGAATATAGGCTTGGTGAACATGGGCCGTAAATGGGTTTACGACCGTAAACACATATACGGCCGTAAACACCAAGTTGTTTACGGTCCAAGACACAAAAATACATTTTTCTAGAAAAGTAAAGTATAAACCATATTTTTGACCCAACACATATTTAATTAGACCCAAAATAGTGCTAACAATAGCAGAAATAAATTCCGAATTGATTTATTTTTAAACGGTTCGAACAAAAGAAAATTCAGGTTGTCACACCATCCCCCCGTTGGAGGGAATTTCGTCCCGAAATTCGAATATAGAATACTAATCATGGACTCGGAAAGAGATGCGGATATTTCTGTTTCATTGAATCTTCGCGCTCCCAAGTGAGTTCAGGTCCCCGCTTGGCATTCCAACGAACCTTTACTATTGGAATGCGACTTTGCTTCGTTCGCTTGATCTCTCGATCCATGATTTCGACTGGTTCTTCCATGAAGTTAAGATTCTCGTTGATTTCAATCTCATCGAGAGGGATCATAAGGGTCTCACCGGATAAACACTTTTCAAGATTAGAGACGTGGAATACGGGATCGATGCTACTAAGTTCTTGTGGTAAACGAAGTTTGTACGCCATAGGACCAATCCTAACAAGGATTTCGAATGGTCCTATGTATCTCGGGTTCAACTTTCCACGCTTTCCAAAGCATATCATGCCTTTCCAGGGTGAGACCTTCAATAGAACACGGTCTCCAACCTATAACTCCAAGAGTTTATGTCTCTTATCGACATAACTCTTTTGTCTGTCTCGTGAGGCTTTCAGTCATTCCCGGATTTGTACGATCTTTTATGTGGTTTCACAGATGATCTCCGGGCCTGTGAGAGTGCTATCAGGGACTTGTCCTTTGGCTAGTTACGTGTCGCCCACCTCAGCCCAGCACAGAGGGGATCTGCACTTACGGCCATAGAGAGCTTCAAACGGCGCAACCTTGATGCTGGTATGGTAAATGTTGTTGTAGGAGAACTCAACCAAGGGCAAATGGGTGTCCCATGACTTACCGAAGTCGATGACACATGATCTCAGCATGTCTTCCAATGTCTGAATAGCTGTCTCACGCTGCCCATCTGTCTGAGGATGGTAAGTTGTGCTCATATCCAGCTTAGTTCCAAGAGCCTTCTACAATGACTGCCAAAAATCTCAAGGTGAACCTGCTATCTCAATCGGAGATAATGGACACTGGCACACCGTGCAGACGAACTATCTCTTGGATATAGATCCGTGTAAGCCTTTCCATCTTGAAAGTTTCCTTGATTGGCAGGAAGTGAGCGGATTTTGTCAATCGGTCGACTATTACCCACATGGTGTCGTACCCACTCGGAGATTTGGGTAATTTTTTGATAAAATACATAGTAATCCTCTCCCACTTCCATTCAGGTATCTCTGGCTGCTGGAGCAGACCCGAGGGCTTCTGATATTCAACCTTCACCTTGGTGCAAGTCAAACACTTGCCCACGAAGGTCGCGATCTTCGATTTCATGTTTGGCCACCAATATAGTTTCTTTAGATCAAGGTACATCTTGTCTGAACCTAGGTGAACGGAGTATCTAGTCTTGTGAGCTTCGTTCATGACAATCTCTCTGTAACCACTGAACTTTGGGGTCCAGATCCGGTTCATGAAATAATAGACTCCGTCTCCCTTGATCTCTAGGTTCTTTTCCATTCCTCTCAAGGATTCACCCGACATGTTCTCTGGTTTTAAGGCTTCCAGCTGAGCCTCTTTAATTTGCGTGGATAAGTGGGAATGGATAGTCATGGTTAGTGCTTTCACCTTCCGACCTGAGCATTCCTTCCGGCTAAGGGAAACTGCCCCCACATTAGGCTTCCCGGGATGGTAGCGAATTTCGCACTCATAATCACTGAGTAGCTCTACCCATTGTCGTTGTCTCATGTTCAACTCCTTCTACTCGAAAATGTGCAGTAGGCTTTTATGGTCGGTGAAGATAGTGCACTTAGTTCTGTAGATATAATGTCTCCATATCTTTAATGCGAAAACCACTGCTCCCAACTCTAAATCGTGAGTTGTATAGTTGACTTTGTGTGCTTTCAACTGTCTTGAGGCACAAACGATAACCTTTCCTCGCTGCATGATCACACAGCCTAAGCCCTGATTGGATGCATCGCATTAGACAACGAATTCCTCTGGCCCTTCGGGCAGAGACAAGATAGGTGCGTTGCATAGGGCCTACTTCAATGTTCGGAACGCAGTGTCTTGCTTTTCACTCCAACATAAGGGTACGCCTTTCTGAGTAAAAGTGGTTAAGGTTTTGGCAATCCTGGAGAAATTATGGATAAACCTGCGATAATAACCGGCAAGGCCCAAGAATTGACGGATTTCCGTGAGCATCTTCGGTGCTGACCAATTCTCAATCGCTTTGATCTTGGAAGGATCCATGTGTATGCCTTCCTCTCTTACAACATGACCAAGGAAAGTTACTTTTCATATCCAGAATTCGCACATGGAGAATTTTGCGTGTAGCTTCTCCGCCCTTAGAGTTTCCAACACTATCCTCAACTGCTGCCTGTAATCTTCCTCGCTTTGGGAATAGACAAGTATATCATCAATGAACACTATCACGAACTTGTCTAGGAAAGAGCGGCACACCCGATTCATCAAATCCATGAATACTGCCGGTGCATTGGTTAGACCAAAGGGCATTACTACAAACTCGTAGTGACCATATCGAGTCCGAAATGTTGTCTTAGGAACGTCATTCTCATGGACTTGTAGCTTATGGTACCTTGGTCTTAGGTCTAGTTTTGAGAAGTAGTTGGCTCCTTGATGTTGGTCAAAGAGATCGTCGATTCGGGGAAGAGGATAACGGTTTTTTACGGTGAGTTTGTTTAGTTCGCGATAGTCAATGCACATCTGGAAATATCCATCTTTCTTTTTCACAAATAAGACCGGGGCTCCCCAGGGTGAGGAACTCAGTCTGATGAATCCTTTGTTGAAGAGCTCATTGAGCTTGCTGGATAACTCTTGCATTTTTGTTGGCGCTAGGCGGTACGGGGATTTAGCTACGAGGGTAGCTCCAGGGATTAGATCGATGCAAAATTCGACTTGGCGTTCGGGAGGGATTCCCGGAAGCTCTTCGGGAAAGACATCAGGAAAGTTGCAGACTTCGGGGATGCTCTTAAGGTCTTTAACTTCCTGCATTTCGTTAATGACATGGGCTAGGAATGCCTGACACTCCTTTCGCATAAATTTTTGGGCTTTGATGCACGAAATGATACGGAGGTTCGAGTTGAGTTTATCGCCATAAATCATGAGGGCTTCACCATAGGGAAGGTTGAGACGAACGGATTTTTCATAACAAAGGATATCAGCACGATTGGGGCTCAACCAATCCATGAAGATGATGATGTCGAAGCTTTTTATGGAAATTGGCATAAGATCGATTGGAAAGGAATGGTCGTTTAGGGTAAGGGTACAACCTAGGAATATGTCGCTAGTGCTATCTTTCTCAACGTTAGCCATCTTAATAGTAAATGTTTCGGTTAGAGGTTGGGTTTTATGTTTGAGAAGATGATTGAATGCATGACTAACAAAACTTCTCTCCGCACCAGAATCGAAAAGAATGCATGCATAAGAGTCGTCAAGGAGGAACGTACCCAAAACAATGGTGGGATCTGCAACCGCTTCCTCCTGGCCCATTGCTAACACCTTCCCAGTGCTACCAGTTGTTGTTGCCTTGGGGCAATTTCTCTTGTAGTGTCTGACTTCACCACAGCCATAACAGGCTTGACCGACACCCGCTCCAGATGCCTGATTGGTCGGTTGGACTGGTGCCTTACAAACTCGAGTTGTGTGCCCCTTTTTGCCACATTTGTTGCAGAGCATTTCATGACATGGGCAGGGATTATGATGATAATTGAACTTGTCACATCGAGGAAGGGTGCCGACATATCTACCGGTGGGTGCTGGAGTTGCCGGAACAGCGGTAGGACTGGTAGCAGCGTGGACTGCCACCGTTTGTTGTTTCTTAGAGGGCTCCTGCGAGGACTGGCCCTTACGCTATTTCCAGAACTTTCTCTTCCCACCACTCGCCTTCTCTGGTTCAGGAGCGGCTGTTGTTGTTGTTGGATTAATGTCTAAGTCCATAACTATATTTGGTATGTACTTGACCCGACCCGGCATGGTCCATTTGGGTTGCACTTCACCGACACAATTTATATGGATAGTCTTTTGAGAATAGTATATTTATGATTTATATTAATATATTATAAGTTCTAATATATTAATATGGAATCATATTATTTAATTAGTATTGATCAAGTCTTAATTTAGAATTAATTAAGTGATCAAAATGAACTAATTAAATATGGACTCTTATATATATGGAATGGGCCAAGTTCATTTAGGTTGGGCTAAGCTTTCATGGATAGTCCATGGAGTCTTTAACCCATGGATCATATGAAATGAAAGGTCATGGGTTTAACCCTAGTCTCCATACTATATAAAGATGTCCTTGGTTGGTGAAATGGGCACTAGTGTGGGTACACTAAGAAGGGCTAGCCGATTTCACTAGAGAGAACCAAGTATTCATATTCTCTAAAGTCTTCCAAGGTGTCTTGGTGATTTTTGATTCCACTTGAGGCTTCCACACTATTGGGGATAAGCTCTTAAAGCTTGAAGACATCAAGCCACATCAAAAGGTATGTCATCTAACGAGTACTTTGTAGTATAAGAACTTCATAATATGCTAGTTAGGATTAAAGCCTTGGAAAGTTCTTATTTGCATGTATTATAGAGAAAACATAGATCCAAGGTTTATAGGGTTGCATGTACACCATAGGAGTGTTAGAATGCTCAAAACCCAACGATAGTATCAGAGCCTAGGCTTGTTTTCTTGTTATACTTGCAATAGAAGCTGAAAAAATCGAGTTTTGTTGCTGTCTGCCCAGCAGACTCGCCGAGTCCAAGGCAAAATGCATCCAACTCGCCGAGTTGGTTCGTGTACTCGACGAGTTGGACCCCCAGACAATATAAATTCGACTTTTTTCGCTGGAATTAGACTAAGAACATTACCCTAAGATGATTTTGGACTTATAAACTTGTTTTTGATGTGGTAATGTTCATGCTAATCCAATTTCAAAGATAATTGTCAATAGATTCATGTTTTGTATTAGTTTAAGGTTTAGTCTAATTACATGAAAAAGTTTGATTTGAATTATCTTGTTCTTATGAGTTGCTTAGATTAATAGAATAGTTAATTGATTATGTTTTTTCAATCCAAATTAATCCAAGAGTTGATTCTAAAATGTGTTTTTGTAACTTGTCCAAAAGTTATATGAAAAGTCATATTTAAGTTTCATAAAAACTCATAAAAGTTGGCAAATGTTACAAAAAATGAAGAGTCTTGTCTCATTGAATGGTTTTATGACTCCATAACTTGTCCTCAAGTTATGGAAGTTCAAGAGTCACTTCATTAAGTAATAAAATATGTAACCTTAATTAATTTCATAAGTTATAAAATAAAGAAAAGTTAATTCTTTTATTAGTTTAAAGTTTTCCATAACTTGTCCTCAAGTTATGGAACTTGAAGAGTTTTTGGATTAAAACTACTTTAAACACATAAGTTATGGAATTAATTAGTTTTGAATAATTTCAAAACTTGCCCTCAAGTTTTTGGAATTTGAAAAGTTTTCACTTATGAATACTTTAATTCCAAGTTAAGCCCTTAGAATTTTAAAGAGTTAAAATTCAGCCCTTATACTTTATAATATTATAAGTTAATAATATATATATATATATATATATATATATATATATATATATGTATAAGAGCAAGTCAGTCTTACCGTTAGTAGGCCTCATTCACGAAGCCGATCTATAAAGGGGGTATAAGGTTACTGCCTATAAAATGGCAGTTTAATGGGTGTCCACTCTCACCCACCGCTTCCTTGACTGGTGGAGGGTCGTTAGCCGAACGGGTAGGACAAGGACTATAATTCTCCCTTCATTAAAATTATTAATGATAAATACCAAGTAACTAAACCTTTTATAAATACCAAATCTTAGTTACTTAGGAAAATGTGAATAAGGTGCTAATCCATGAAATTACACTTTGCACTTTGTTTAAGTCGGTTTGTGGAGCGTGTGTGGTTAACCGGCACACTAACTCGTATTTAACAAGGTAGGCAAAGGGTAACTTAATGTTTATCATAGTATCGATGGAGCATGTGTAGTTAACCGGCACATCGATTGAGGGGTAAACACTTAAGGGTACCAAGTAATTTGCATGGTTACTTCACACCTTGTTTTGTGATCCTCGGCATCCCAGTCACAAAACCTGAAGGGCACACTCGAGATTGAAACATGCCATTGAACAGTTCAATGAATCTCAAAGATCTAGGAGTTTCAAATCCAATTAAAACCTAATAAATTATTTCGTTTTTATGGTGGAAATTGGTGAATCGTCATTCACCTACCTTCAAATATTCTATAGCTTGGATTACGGCATCCCTCTTCCAAGTTATAAAATAGTTTGTTGGGTCCTAGCCTTAATATTTCATATTGGGTGTTATATTAAGGACTTTAAATCAACTATCTTGAATATCTCCCAAAAGATGTCAAGTTCAGACATCTATGATCTTCCCAAATATCTTGGAACTTCACTTCCTCGACCTCCTCCAATTATTCTCCCTAACCCACAAGTTCAAGGTCACTCAACCCCTATTGGAAAGGCAAGGTCTAGGTGTGATCACATCTTGGAGATGAAGTCACAAACTGACAAGCCGGGAGAGTTGGGTGTCAAAGTCTTGAGAAAGTTAGTGGTTCAATTACTTTCTAAGTCACATAGTGAGTTCCTTTGGGACTCCTATGAAATAGACTATGACAAGACCCTTAATGATCTTATTTATTTGCTTGGTGCTGCTAAATCAAAAATGATTTAGTGTACTAGTAAAGCAAATTTGATTAGGAGATCAACTTCCCAAAACTTTATGGACATGGACAATAGTGATACAAGAAATCCAGAAATGCATTCTCTTCCCAATGGAAAGGGATTGGCCATAGTCAACTTGGTTGACCAAATGGTAAAGAGAAAGGCTAAGTCTGAGATAGTCCCATGTACTATTACCTAAGGGTGCATATGCTTCTATTGCCAAAGGAAGGGGTTTTGGTTACGAAGCTGCCAATCTTACCTGAGGATGGTAAAGTCAAAAAGTTTGACTTTATTTCAGGTAAATTCCATTGTCTAACTCTATTAAGTTCCTACTTGGAGATTCTTATTACATGATGTGGCTAGATCACATGTTGATGTTTTAAGAATCAAAGAAAAGTAAAGAAACTTAAAGGAAGTATATGTTGATTTTGATCACGAAGATGGATCGCATGGTTCGGTGATCAGAATTTTGAGCATGTGCTTAAGAGTTATGATAGATTGCTTAGGAATAGATAACAACAAGTTTTCATATACATTTGCATTGTAAGGATTAGTTTTTTCGCAAAGTTTTAAAATAAAAGAATTTTTTTTATTTTTGTTTATTTTAAAATATCCTTACAATGGCATTTGTAGAAAAAGGAAAAGATGTTGCTTATATGATTCCATTGATAGCAATATTGGAAATATGAAATTGATTCTTTCATTTATGGTAATGTCTAAATTGACCAAATAAGGAAAGATTCTCATCACACAAGTTTCAATTGGACCGAAACTTGGAATCATGCAAGTTGTATAGTATGATGAATGAGAACTTTCGAGCATTGGAAAATTAAGACTAACTACTTGTTCACATGGATGTGTGAGTCAAGATAAGGACTAAGGGATCAAGTACATTTTCTTATGCACTCGTCAAGTCCACCACAAAAAGATCGATAAGATTATTCGTCATGATTTACTTAAGTTCAGTAAATATGGTTATACTTACAAGCTTAAGTGTAACTCTGAGACATTGGAAAAGGTTCCAATGTAAGGCAGAACGAATAAGAAGAATCAACTTAGGCAGAAAGATAAAAGTTTCTCAAATCTGAAAAGATGGGAGAGTACTTTAGTATCATGTTTGTGATCATCTTAATCATTAAGAAACCATATCAAAATTAGTTCTCTAAAGAAATCTTATGACTAAGAAGAGGAACTTGAATTGTTGAAATGGTTAAATCAAGAAGATGATTCATACTTCGTTCCAAAAAACAATTCTTAGAGTCATACTCCAAGATTGTAACCTGAGTGACATGTCTTAAAGAAGGTTTAAAACACTTGTCAAATGTAAGAGTAAAAGTTTTCTACTCTTGTACATTTGAAATTGGTAAGTTGTGATGTTTTGGATAAAACAAAGACCAACTAAGGCCAATCGTGTGAAGTGTTTGTCTTGATTAGAATCCACAGTATCTCTTGAATATCTGACAAGAAAGTCTTATATGTCAAGAGGACAGTGGGAGTAAGAACTAATCAAGAATAAAACCTAAAGTTCTTCACTAGCACACGACTTGAGGTTTATAACCTATTATGTTGACATATTTTGTGCCCATTCCAGTTAAAGTTGGCTTTGCATATGAGTTCTTAGAGTTCTCAGTTGGTTGCACAACAACTTGGAAGCAATGGCAGGCCCTTGAGCTGCCAGATGGCAATAAATTAGATTGAGTTCAGTCCATATGAGTTTGGATTTGTCATTATCCTTATCATGTGACTATGGTTTTGACAATTCACATGGATAAGAACACATACACCATTAAATCTAAGTGTCATAAGGTTTCTCTCCGATTCATGAAAATGATGGTGAGGAAACACTTTCACTAAGTAGATTTTTAGCTAGATAGCAATTGTGATATTTGCATTCTCCTAGTCGTTAGTGGAGCATGTGTGGTTTACCGGCTCACTAACTTGGACTTGTGAGAAGTGGCACAAAGGTCTAATCATTATGATTACGGCATCCCTCTTCATAATTGTTTAGATACACAAGTGTGTTATCTAAGGGAAGGTGTATGATTTTGATAAAGTTTTATCAAAACAATCTAGAATCAAAAATCTGAACTTTGGTAAGAAAGTTAATGAAGTATTGATTTCTAGAAGTCCATCTGATTTCTGAGTACATGTCAAAGCTAGTGGGAGCATAAGTGTTATGCTATTAATAATCATGTTAGTGGGAGCATGATAATTATGATAAAGGTTGCAAGTTAGAAATGTTAATTATAGAAAAACAAAAGGTCTCAATTGGGAAAAAGTTCTTTTGCTATAATTAAGGGAGAGGATATTATACTTCATCACTTCATCTCAAATCTAAAAGCTTATATTGAGGTCTTAATCGTATTTAGTCAAGAATATATATGAATTTCATGTTGGAATGGCTCAACATAAGGAAATTCTATATATGGGTTCATTATTTGCGTTCTAAAATTCGATTATGATTACGACATCCCTTTTCATAATCTGAATTATGAGAACTTGGCAAATAGAAATGGAAATATTATAGCAAAAGACTAGTTTAGTCTTTAGGTGAGACATCATGGATCGTGTCCCATATGCTTTGGATATAGGATCGATTACATGTGCTATACTTATCCGTTCTAAAATTTTCCAAATGCCTGGGGCATTAAGAAGGGAAAAGGTCTAGAATTGGATATGACTAAAATGATTAAGCAATTGTTGAGGACAATCTAAGGTTTACCAAAGATTGGTTGCTCAAGGATAGCTGGAAGTATAGTGTTAATTCTGGAAGGACCATATTGACAAAATATGTAAGGAGGCAACTCCTGTTCAGAAGTGATAGTCAAAATGGAATATGGAAATGTTTCAAAGTTAGAAAGTAATCAATCTGTAAGATTAGGAAACTTAATGCAAGAAGGATGTTTCCAAGGAGTTGATCTCCATTAGAATACTCTGTAATGATTGTTGCCAAGTCTGGTTGAATTTGTGCATAATCATTACAAGAGGATCAATGCATATAAGTTTAGAATCTAACAGATTTCAGTAAATGGCATGAATTTGGAATTCTTGCATTTGCATTAAGGGTTTGGGACTGTGAAAAGATGATCATTGGAGTTATGCTCAATTGATCTATTTCACAAAGTAAAGATCATAGACAAACATAGTATGCATACTTGGTGTGTGGCATGATTGGTGTTTAGAAAACATAGTGTACATGCTTGGAGCATGGTACAACTGGTGTTTTAAATTCAAGTATAAAGTTGATAAAACCGAAACAATGAATAATGAGTAATCAGTATGGTGATAAATAAAAGTGTTTATTTATATTCATAGGGTTTGATACCATATTTGATTCATTTATTCTTGTGTTTCACTTTGCATGTTTTGACTTCCAGAATAAACTAGGTTATTCTTCCGGAATGACTAAGTTATTCAAACCATCCACAGTCGGTCATATGTTGGAAGTAGATATGAATCAAGACTGTCATATGTTGGCTTGTAGAGGTCCAAGTTGGTGGACAAAGTTGTGCTACAACACTCATGAGTGCTCATAAGTTCTGAGTATTGGATTCAACCCGCGCTCATTGGAATCACTTCATGGATTTTATCACGAGTGATCATGAGACGATAATATCTTATATTCTTCAAACCTAAAGATATGAGTTGTTACTATGAGTTGGTTGTACATTGATTGCACGAAAACGCATTCAGTAACTCGGTGTTATAAAACATGCCTTTGTGTATGATTCAACAAGTAGTAGAACAAGCCATATGAGTCGAAGTTTATCCATTCCTTTTACCTTCGGGATAAAAGCGATATATGTGGGCCCCTCGATGATTTAATGATGACACATGTGAGTGCTTGGCCAAGCCAGGACTGATTTGATTTGTTCAATCAGTCAGTCGTCATGAATCGGAAATTGGGAAACAACAAATGGTCAGAGAGAATGATTATAATCCATGTCTCAGTCCATATGATATCTAGAATGGAGGAATATATGATCCCTTATCTAATGGACAAGTTCGTTGACAAGATCAAAGTTCGACAACGGCTTTAAGAGCTACGATTGCCAGTTAGGTTTTGAAGTCATACTCAATAATAGTTTTAGACTTATCCAAGTGGGAGACTATTGGATTAATGTCTAAGTCCATAACTATATTTGGTATGTACTTGACCCGACCCGACATGGTCCATTTGGGTTGCACTTCACCGGCACAATTTATATGGATTGTTTTTTGAGAATAGTATATTTATGATTTATATTAATATATTATAAGTTCTAATATATTAATATATAATCATATTATTTAATTAGTATTGATCAAGAATTAATTTATAATTAATTAAGTGATCAAAAGGAACTAATTAAATATGGACTCTTATATTAATTTATAATTAATTAAGTGATCAAAAGGAACTAATTAAATATGGACTCTTATATATATATATATATATATATATATATATATATATATATATATATATATATATATATATATATATATATATATATGGAATGGGCCAAGTTCATTTAGGTTGGGCTAAGCTTTCATGGATAGTCCATGGAGTGTTTAACCCATGGATCATATGAAATGAAAGGTCATGGGTTTAACCCTAGTCTCCATACTATATAAAGATGTCCTTGGTTGGTGAAGTGGCCACTAGTGTGGGTACACTAAGAAGGGCTAGCCGATTTCACTAGAGAAAACCAAGTATTCATATTCTCTAAAGTCTTCCAAGGTGTCTTGGTGATTTGTGACTCCACTTGAGGCTTCCACACTATTGGGGCTAAGCTCTTAAAGATTGAAGACATCAAGCTACATCAAAAGGTATGTCATCTAACTAGTACTTTGTAGTATAAGAACTTCATAATATGCTAGTTAGGATTAAAGCCTTGGAAAGTTCTTATTTGCATGTATTATAGAGAAAACATAGATCCAAGGTTTATAGGGTTGCATTACACCATAGGAGTGTTAGAATGCTCAAAACCCAACAGTTGTATCAAGATCAACTTCGTGATCTATAAGAGTCTGCGCCAGACACTTGGCGCTGTCAAAAGTGGCTGGCCTAACGGCCAAGACATTTCCTTGAGTTAGGGGCGTCAATCCCCAAATGTATATTTTTATCTTTTTGCTTTCCGGGGTGACCATTCCCGGACAGAGGAGAGCCAGATCACATAATCTAGCTATATAGGAGGCAATGTCGGAACCCTTCATCTTCAGTTTCCAAAGCTCGTGCTCCAGTTTCTGCATCTCGCCCCTTGAGCAGTATTCAGCAAGCATAAGTTCCTTCAAACTTTCCCAACCCATGGAATTTGCCAATGGCAGGTTCAGGGATTTGACCCGACTATTCCACCAGGTCAGGGCTCTATCAGTGAAAGTGCAAGCTGCGAACTTCACTTTGTTGACTTCGGAACAGGAACAATTTTCGAAGATGGATTCGATCTTTTCGAACCATCAAGTTTGAGCAATAACACCTCCATTGTCGTCGAAGGATGTGGGTTTTGCGTTCATGAAGGCTTTGTAGGAACACTCCTTTTGGTGTCCCTGGCTTCCATCAAGATTGAGGGGTTGGGCACCACTTTCCGACCCGCTAGAGCCGCAAGAATTTATCTGCGACATTGCGGCAACCACTGCGGCCGTGACTGCTGTTGGATTAATGTCTAAGTCGATAACTATAATTGGTAAGACTTGACCCGACCCGGCATGGTCCATTTAGGTTGCATGGCATCATGCATTTGGGTAGACTAAAATGAGAGAAATAACACTTAAGGTTTGTTAATATATTATAAGTTCTAATATATTAATAAGATTATTTAATTAGTATTGATCAATAATTAATCTAGGATTAATTCAGTGATCAAATGAAGACTAATTAAATATATGGGTTGATTGTGTAAATCATCCATACTTGTATAGTAGGCTAATGCTTCATGGATTGTCAAGTTGGGCTAAAACCCATAAGATGCTCCATGGTATATTTGAACCCATGGATCCAAGGAAATGGAAAGCCATGACAATTATGGTTAACCCTAATTGTCACTAACTATATAAGCATCTTATTGTTGAAAAAATCGGCGACTAGATTATATGTGAAAGGGCTAGCCGTTTTTTATGAAGTGTGGATTTCTCTCTAATATATTCCAATTGTATTTGGTTTTGTGTGAACCATTTGAGGTGTCACACTTGAGGAACTAGGCACTCAAGCTTCACGAAGACATTCTACATCAAAGAGGTATGTAATTCTAACATGATATATTCATATGAATCAATGTTATTATGCTAATTAGGATGAATACCTTAGAAAGCTCATATTTGCATGTATAATAGAGAAAACATAGATCCAAGGTATTTAGGGTTTCATGTACACTTAGGAGTGTTAGAATGCTCAAAACCCAACAGTGGTATCAAAGCCTAGGTTTGTTTACAATTATACTTGATGCAAATTGCTGAAAAAATCGATTTTCTGGCTTTCTAGGCACTGGACTTGCCGAGTCCACTAATGAACTCGCCGAGTCCATGAAGAAAATCATCCTACTCGATGAGTAGGTTGATACACTCGACGAGTAGGAGCCCAGACAGCATATTTTCGAGTTTTTTGGCTAGAAATGGACTAGGAACATTACCCTAAGTTGTTTTTGGACTTATACACTTGTTTTTGATGTGGTAATGTTCATACTAATCCAATTCCAAAGAGATAATTGTCAATAGATTCATGTTTTGTATTAGTTTAAAAGTTATGTTAATTACATGAAAAAGTTTGATTTGGATTATCTTGTTCTTATGAGTTGCTTAGATTAATAGAAAAGTTAATTGATTATGTGTTTTCAATCCAATTTAATCTAAGAGTTGATTCTAAAATGTGTTTTTGTAACTTGTCCTCAAGTTATATGAAAAGTCACATTTAAGTTTCATAAAACTCATAAAAGTTGGCAATGGTTACAAAATGAAGAGTCTTGTCCTCAAGTTATGGAGGTTCAAGAGTCACTCCATTGAGTAATAAAATGTGTAACCTTAATTAATTCCATAAGTTACAAAAAATAAATAAAAGTTACATTCTTTTATTAGTTTCAAGTCTTCCATAACTTGTCCTCAAGTTATGGAACTTGAAGAGTCTTTTAATTAAAACTACTTTAAACACATAGGTTATGGAATTAATTAGTTTTGAATAGTTTCAAAACTTGCACTCAAGTTTTGGAAATTGAAAAGTTTCACTTATGAATACTTTAATTCCAAGTTAGCCCTTATAATTTTAAAAGTTAAAATTCAACCCTTATACTTTATAATATTATAAGTTAATAATACATATATATATATATATATATATATATATATATATATATATATATATATATATATATATATATATATATATATATATGTATAAGAGCAAGTCAGTCTTACCGTTAGTAGGCCTCATTCACGAAGCCGGTCTATAAGGGGGGTATAAGGTTACTGCCTATAAAATGGCAGTTTAATGGGTGTCCACTCTCACCCACCGCTTCCTTGACTGGTGGAGGGTCGTTAGCCGAACGGGTAGGACAAGGACTATAATTCTCCCTTCATTAAAATTATTAATGATAAATACCAAGTAACTAAACCTTTTATAAATACCCAATCTTATTTACTTAGGAAAATGTGAATAAGGTGCTAATCCATGAAACTACACTTTGCAACTTTGTTTAAGTCGGTTAGTGGAGCGTGTGTGGTTAACCGGCACACTAACTCGTATTTAACAAGGTAGGCAATGGGAAACTTAATGTTTATCATAGTATCGATGGAGCGTGTATGGTTAACTGGCACATCGATTGAGGGGTAAACACTTAAGGGTACCAAGTATATTTTCATGGTTATTCACACCTTGTTTTGTGATCCTCGGCATCCCAGTCACAAAACCTGAAGGGCACACTTGAGATTGAAACATGCCATTGAAAAGTTTAATGAATCTCAAAAGATCTAGGAGTTTCAAAAACCAATTAAAACCTAATAATACATTTCGTTTATCTTGGTGGAAATTGGTGAATCGTCATTCACCTACCTTCAAATATTTTATAGCTTGGATTACGGCTTCCCTCTTCCAAGTTATAAAAGTATTGTGTTGGGTCCTAGCCTTAATATTTCATATTGGGTGTTATATTAGGGACTTTAAATCAACTATCTTGAATATATCCCAAAAGATGTCTGGTTTAGACATTTATGATCTTCCCAAATCTCTTGAAACAAGCTTTCCTAAATGAAGATGATGTCCCATGGAAATCATACTTCTTTCACCTCCTCCAATTATTCTCCCTAACCCACAAGTTCCTGAAAAGTTTTAGGTCACTCAAGCCCTATTGACAAGGCAAGGTCTAGGTGTGATCACATCTTGGAGATGTAGTCACATATTGACAACCCGGGAGAGTTGGGTGTCAAAGTCTTGAGAAAGTTGGTGGCTCAACTACTTTCTAAGTCACATAGTGAGTTCTTTTGGGACACCTATGAAACAGACTATGACAAGACCCTTAATGATCTTATCTATTTGCTAAGATCAACTTCCTAAAAATTTATGGACATTGACAATGATGACACTGGAAATCCAGAAAAAGCATTCTCTTCCCATTGGAAAGGGATCGGCCATAGTCAACTCGGTTGAACAAATGGTAAAGAGAAAAGCTAAGTCTGTGATAGTCCTGCATACCATTACCAAAGGTTCCATATTTTTATATTGCAAAAGGAAGGGGCATTAGTTGCGAAGCTGCCAATTTTACTTAAGGATGTTAAAGTCAATAAGTTTGACTCTACTTTAGGTAAAGGCCGCTATCTAACTCTGCTAAGTTTCTATTTTGAGATTCTTGATAAATGATGTGACCGGGTCACATGTTGATATTTTAAGAATCAAAGAAAAGTGAAGAAATTTAAAGAAAGAATATGTTGAATCTGATCGCGTAGATGGATTTCTATCGCATAGTTGAAGATCGGATTCTTGAAGCTACTTCTTAGGAGTTATGATATATTTCTTAGGAATAGATAACAACAAAGTTTTCATGTGCTTTTGCATTGTAAGGATAGTTTTTCCACAAAGTTTTTAATATAAAGGAAAATTTTTGATTTTATTTATTTTAAAATATCCTTACAATGGCATTTGTGAAATTTTTTGTTGCTTATAAGATTCCATTAAGAGCAAGAGTGGAAATATGAATTTGATTCTTTCATTTGTGGTAGTGTCTAAATTTACCAAATAAGGAAAGATTCTCATCACCCAAGTTTCAGTTGGATAGAAACTTGGAATCATGCAAGTTGTATAGCATGATGAATGAGAACTTTCAAGCATTGGAAAAATTAAGACTAACTAATTGTTCACATGGATGTGTGAGTCAAGTAAAGGACTAAGGGATCGAGTACACATTCTTGTGCACTGATTAAGTCAACCACAAAAGATCAATAAGACTATTCGTCATAATTTACTAAAGCTCAGTAAATATGGTTATACTTACAAGCTTAAGTGTAATTCTGAGACATTGGAAAAGGCTCCAATGTATGATAGAGTGAATAAGAAGAGTCAACTTAGGTAGAAAGATAAAAGTTTCTCAAATCTGAAAAGATGGGAGAGTACTTTAGTATCATGTTTTAAGACCATCTTAATGATTTTGAGACCTTATCACAATTCATCCTCTAAGTGCATTCTGATAGCTAAGAAGAGGAGCTATGAATTGTTGAAGTGGTCAAATCAAGAAAATGAGTCATACTTCGTTCCAAAAACAAGTCTTAGAGTCATACTCCAAGATTGTAACTTGAGTGACACGTCTTAAAGAAGGTTTAAAACACTTATCAAATGTAAGAGTAAAAGTTTTATACTCTTGTACATTTGAAATTGGTAAGTTGTGATGTTTTGGATAAAACAAAGACCAACTAAGGCCAATTGTGTGAAGTGTTTGTCTTGACAAAGCATCCAAACTATCTCTTGAATATTTGGCAAGTGAGTCTTATGTGTCAAGAGGATAGTGGGAGTCTTAAAGATCCTGAAAGGATAATCAAGAATAAAACCTGAAGTTCTTCACTAGCACACGACTCGAGGTGTATAACCTATCGTGTTGACATATTCTGCGCCCATTCCAATTAAGGTTGGCTTTGCATATGAGTTCTTAGAGTTCTAAATTGGTTGAACAACAACTTGGAATCAATGGCAGGCCCTTGAGCTGCCAATTGGCAAGAAATTAAGATTGAGTTTAGTCCATATGAGTTTGAATTTGTCATTATCCTTGTCTTGTGACTATGGTTTAGACAATTCACATGGATAAGAACACATACACTATTAAATCTAAGTGTCATAAGGTTTCTCTCCGATTCATGAAAATGATGGTGAGGAAACACTTTCACTAAGTAAATTTTAGTTGGATAGCAATTGTGATATTTACATTCTCAAAGTCGTTAGTGGAGCGTGTGTGGTTAATTGGCACACTAACATGGACTTGTGAGAAGTGGAAAAGGTCTAAACAATCGAGACTATGATTACGACATCCATTTTCATAGTTCTTAAAATGGTTTAGACACGCTTGTGAGCTACCTAAGATAAGGTGTATGATATTGATAAAGTTTTATCAAAGCAATTTAGTATCAGAAATCTGAACTATGGTAAGAATGTCAATAAAGTATTGTTTTTCTAGAAGTTCAGCTGATTTCTGAGTACCTGTCAAAGCTATTGGGAGCATAAGTGTTATGCTAATAATCATCATGTTAGTGGGAGCATGATAATTATGATAAAGGTTGCAAGTTAGCAATGTTAATTATAGAAAACAAAAGGTTTCAATTGGGAAAGAGTTGTTTTGCTATAATTAAGGGAGATGAAATTATACTTCATCTCAAATCTAAAAGCTTAGATTGAGCTTTTAATCGTATTTAGTCAAGTATATATATGAATGTTATGTTGGAATGGCTCAACATAAGAAAATTCTATATATGGGTCCATTATTTGCGTTCTAAAATTTGATTATGATTACGGCATCCCTTTTCATAATCTGAATTATGAGAACTTGGCAAATTGAAATGGAAATATTATAGCAAAAGACTGGTTTAGTCTTTATGTGAGACATCATGAGTCGTGTCCCATATGCTTTGGATATAGGATAGATTACATGTGCTATATTCATCCTTTCTAAAATTTTCCAAATGCTTGGGGCATTAAGAAGGGAAAAGGTCTAGAACTGGATATGACTAAAAGGATTAAACAATTGTTGAGGACAATCTAAGGTTTACCAAAGATTGGTTGCTCAAGGACAGTTGGAAGTATAGTGTTAATTGTTGGAAGGACCATATTGACATATTCTGAAAAAAGGCAACTCTTGTTCAAAATTGATAGTCAAAAGGGGAATATAGAACTGATCCCATAGGTGGAAGTTGTTCAATAAATCTGTGTAATATTAGGAAACTTAATGCAAGAATGATGTTTCCAAGGAGTTGATCTCCTTTGGAATGCTATGTATTGTTTGTTGTCAAGTATTTGTGACTTTGTGCATAATCATTACAAGAGGATCAATGCATATAAGTTTAGAATCTAACATATTTCAGTAAATGGCATGAATTTGGAATTATTGCATTTGCAGTAAGGAATTGGGAGTGTGAAATGAGAATCATTGGAATTATGTTCAATCAATCTCTTCCACAAAGTAAAGATCATAGACAAACATAGTATGCATACTTGGTGTATGGCATGACTAGTGTTTAGAAAACATAGTGTACATGCTTGGAGCATGGGACAATTATTGTTTTAATTCAAGAATAAAGTCGATAGCTGAAACAATATACAATGAATAATGTGGAATCATGTGGTGATAAATAAAAGTTGTTTTATTTATATTCATAAGTTCTGAGACCATATTAGATTCAATTATTCTTGTGTTTCATTTTGCATGTTTTGACTTCCAGAATAACTAGGTCGTTCTTCCTGATTGACTAATTTATTCAAACCATCCACAGTCGTTCATATGTTAGAAGTAGATATGAATCAAGACTTTCATGGGTTGGGCTTGTAGAGGTCTAAGATGTTGGACAAGGTGGTGCTACAACACTCATGAGTGCTCATAAGTTCTGAATATTGGATTCAACCCTCGCTCATTGGAATAACTTCATGGATTTTATCACGAGTGATCATGAGACGATAATATCTTATATTCTTCAAACCTAGAGATATGAGTTGTTACTATGAGTTGTTTATACATTGATTGCACGAAAACGCATTGGTAACTCAATGTTACAAAACGTGCCTTTGTGTATGATTCAACAAGTAGTAAAACAAGCCATATGAGTCCAAGTTTATCCATTCCTTTTACCTTCGGGATAAAAGCGATATCTGTGGGCCCCTCGATGATTTGGTGATGACAAATGTAAGTGCTCGGTCGAGCCAGGACTGATTTGATTTGTTCAATTAGTCAGTCGTCATAATTCGGAAATTAGGAAACAATAAATGGACAGAGAGAATGATGATAATCCATGTCTCAGTCCATATGATATCTAGAATGGAGGAATATATGATCCCTTATCTAATGGACAAGTCATTGACAAAGGTCAGAGATCATCGGCAAGGTCAGAGTTTGACAGAAGCTTTTGAGAGCTACGATTGCCAGTCAGTTCTTGAAGTCATACTTGCAATAATAGTTTTATACTTATCCAAGTGGGAGACTGTTGGATTAATGTCTAAGTCGATAACTATAATTGGTAAGACTTGACCCGACCCGGCATGGTCCATTTGGGTTGCATGGCATCATGCATTTGGATAGACTAAAATGAGAGAAATAACACTTAAGGTTTGTTAATATGTTATAAGTTCTAATATATTAATAAGATTATTTAATTAGTATTGATCAAGAATTAATCTAGGATTAATTAAGTGATTAAAAGAAGACTAATTAAATATATGGGTTGATTGTGTAAATCATCCATACTTGTATAGTGGGCTAATGCTTCATGGATTGTCAAGTTGGGCTAAAACCCATAAGATGCTCCATGGTATATTTGAACCCATGGATCCAAGGAAATGGAAATCCATGACAATTAGGGTTTACCCTAATTGTCACTAACTATATAAGCATCTTGTTGTTGACAAAATCGGCAACTAGATTATATATGAAAGGGCTAGCCGTTTTTTATGAAGTGTGGATTTCTCTCTAATCTATTCCAAGTGTATTTGGTGTTGTGTGAACCATTTGAGGTGTCACACTTGGGGCACTAGGCACTCAAGCTTCACGAAGACATTCTACATCAAAGTGGTATGTAATTCTAACATGATATATTCATATGAACCAATGTTATTATGCTAGTTAGGATGAATACCTTGGAAAGTTCATATTTGCATGTATAATAGAGAAAACATAGATCCATGGTATTTAGGGTTTCATGTACACTTAGGAGTGTTAGAATGCTCAAAACCCAACAACTGTTACCTGGAACATAGCAGGATCGAACTGAGGAGGTGGTGGTGCTAGATCTATTGGGGTATTGTTGTTCTTCTTGCTAGGCCTTTTCTTTGGAGGCATCTTGTTCTAAAATAATCAGGAAGAAGAAGATGATAAGTCCCTTAGACTTTGAATCGAGAGGCCATGACACAAGATATATCTTAGCCTGATAGATAGGGTGTTCTACTAAGCGATAAACAAGGAAGAGTTATTAATACAATTAAACTTATCGCTAAAAGGAATGAATAGCAATACTTGGAAATGAATCTCTGCAATGCATTTGACTTGGCTAAAATACTCCTATAGTATTTTAAGTTGTATGTTTTGTTCTATTGATATCTTAGTGTATGAGTACTTGATAAGTTTTAGGCCTGCTGCAACACCATGGACACTCCCAAGCATATGTTGGTCATGTCTCGAATAAATATAGTTGATCAGGATATATTGACGCTAGACATGATTACATAACTGCCCAGGTTTAACCGCAGTTTCCAACATCCAAATACTTTTGTTTTGTTCTACTTATGATATTGTTTCTGGTATGTAGGTATACTTGTATACTGCTTATAAAATACTTATATTTTAAAAGTATACTTTTAGTTCAGAGCACTTCAGCCCCTTAGAGTTTATAGTTGTATACCATGTAAGGTTCGATATACTTAGTTCACTATAAACAATAGCTCTGATACCAATATGTCACACCTCCGAACCGTAAAAACAAACGGCGGAAACGTCCGGAGTTGGATGACATCATGCGTAGTATCACAACAATTGCATCATAGTAATCAAAGTAAACACAACCATTACATTATAATATGAATATTTACATTTGTTTGATAAACATGGTTTGTATACATTAGTATATGACAAAAGTAAAAGACGAGACTCTAAAATGCTCCATCTTCTCCAAAAGCTGGCAAGAGTACCTGTCTATTGTTGTCCTGAGAATACAAGCGGATTTGAAAATGTATCAGCGTAAAGCTGGTGAGTTCATAAACATGTTTTTGTAATGAAAACTAGTCACTGAATTTGTATGAATGATTGATTTTTATTATAAGTAAAGTACGATTTGTATCTTTTGAAAATCGTTGTCACCACCAGTATGTAAAGTACGTTCCGTTTGAAAACCATGGCTACCGCCAGTATGTAAAGTAAGAGGCTTGATCTAGGAAAATCCCTTATTTTCCCTGGTATACGTGTGTTTGTTGCTATAATGGTTCAAAAACTGTAAGGCATAAGTACTGCCCTTATGATATTAAAGCAATTCTTCATGAGAAGTATATTATTACGTAAAAGTGTCATATTGTTGGCGAGTTTTATGACCATACTTAAACTTGATATGACGTGAAACAGACGCCGATATCCTTTATGACATTCGTCACCCGTAGACCAGCCGATTCGACTGTAGTTAACAGCAAGGTGCGGGATAGTCAGTCTCGTATAGATCTATACACAAAAGCCACGCTTTCCCTCCAGGAAACTCTGGTTCATAAGGGTAGTCCTCCACTTAGTTAATGTTGTAAGCGCCCAAGGACTTGTCTCCCAATTAGGTTAACGACTTTACAAGTAATAATATATAAGCATAATGTTCTTTCGTATGTAAAATCTGATGTATGTTTTGTAGAGTAAAAATAATTATACTTAAATAATTATTTAATTGTTGTACTCTTGTAAAATGTGTCATAAATTAATTTTTTTCATAGTTTATGTATTCAACCGTGTGAGTAGTTTGCATCTGTAAAACTAGTAGTGAAATCCCCAGACTATACCCTTTATAGTTTGACTGTAATGTTGAGTTCGTGAAATGTTCGGAAAATTATGCAATTAAATTTAGAAAGACGTCCCTTATGCTTCGCATAATACAAAAAGGGATTAAGTATCTAAGTGCTATATGAAAACCGATGATTTGTATAAATTGCATAAGTTTGACTTGTTGAAAATTTTTGGGTTTAGCTTGTATCCCCCCTGAAAACGTTTAAAAATCATAAAAGCGTATGGGTATGAACTCACTGTTTGACGTGGGATTCGAGTGTAAGTCAATAGGAATTGTTGAGTGTCAAATGAAGCCTCGGACACAAACGGATCCTATTCAACATATAGAAGCACATATATGTACTAGATGAGGGCGTAACACTATTTGTTATGGAAGGAAACCACCTTAGGGACTAGGAAACACTTGGAACTAAGTGTTAGAATCACATGCGATTGAAGGAGAGGAGTTTACGGTCACAACAAAGGGTTTACGGTCATGGGTTTGCGGCCCAATGGGGTTTTTGACCCAAGAGTTTGCGGCCCAAGTGTTTGCGGTTTATGGGTTTACGGCCCAATGGGTATACGACCCATGAGTTTGCTGCCGTAAACACTTGATGAAAGGTGCGATTTGCGGTGTTTCAAGGTCCTTTCTAGCCTCCCATAAGTGTTCTAAGTCCCATACATAGCTAAAAGGAGTGTTTAAGGTCAATATTTGACTAAATACTAGGGTTTACGGTCCATGAGGTGTGTACGGTCGTACACATGGGTTTACGGTCGTAAAACCTTCGTGTTCATGATTTTTGGGTCGATTTCTAGGTGAAAATCAAAGGTTTCTAGTAGATATCAAGCATAGGAAGTAGCTACTTACTATTAGGAAGCTTGGAATGGGGTTTTTAGCCACCAAGAACTAGTGTGTGTTCTTGGTGAGAGAGAAGATCTAGACAAAGACGAGATTAATGAGATAGGAACATGGATTTGCCACTAGATAGAGGAATGAAACTCAATTCAAGGTGGAGAACACTTACAATCTTGAGAATCTTGAAGCAAATTCGATGGATGTAGAGAGAGATAGTAGAGAGATAAAGCCTTTGAAGTGGGTAAAGTGATAAACGAAGGCCAAGCATCCCTTATATAGGGGTGAGTTTTCGGCCAAGGTGGGTGGGTGGGGGCGTACGGCCGTAAACTCGAGTTTGCAGTCGTACACTCTTCTTAAAGGGGTGTTTGGCTCGGATGCTATGTTATGACTTAGAAAAACGCGTTCTTGGACCAAAAACTTGATTGTACTGAGCTTAGCATATTTAATTAGACCCAAAATAATGCTAACAATAGCATAAATAAAGTCTGAATTGATTTATTTTTAAACGGTTTGAACAAAAGAAATTTCGGGTTGTCACATATACTTTATTAGTACAATGGTTGTTGTACTTTGATTAATATGATGCATGTGTTGTGATACTTAACATGAAGTCATCCACCCCCGGACGTTTCCGCAGCTCCGGTTTGGGGGTGTGACAGATTGGTATCAGAGCATTGTTTATAGTGAACTCAGTATATCAATTCATAAAATATATACAACTATAAATACATTAGGGCTAAAGAGATATGACTACAAGTATACTTTTAAAATATAAGTAATTTATAAGAAGTATACCAACACTCATAAATACAAGAACAACATCACAATGAGTAACAACATAAAAGTATTTAAATGTTGGACACTACGATTAAACCTGGACTGTTTTGTAATCATATATGGGATAAATATAGTCTGATCAACTATATTTATTTGAGATATGACCAACATGTGTTTGGGAGTGCTCGTGGTGTTGCAATAAGTCTAAAACTTACCAATAAACCATACAAATAACCTTTATCATTTAAAAATACTATAAGAGTAATTTGTAACACTATAAAACAACATGTTTACATTCTTTCTATGCTTCTTACCTTTAAATTATCTAGTATAGACATTATGGCAGGATATCCCCCGCATAGAGACCCCTACTTCCCTGATCAAGGGAATAATGGTTGGGTTGAAGATGATCCAGAAGAGGATCCCAAGGATGACGAAGATGAAGAAGAAGAGGATTCAGAAGGTACAGACTCAAATCCATAAGTATACAACCCACCTCTGATTGATCAAAACCTCACAGCCAGACAGGATTTCTAACGTCCGACACCAGCATGGGGCGAAGCACTACATAGGTGGAGCCAGCAGCAAGGACAACGCCCTCCTTTCGGTATGAACAGAGAATTCTACAACATCATCAATAGGGGTTCAGCTGACATGGCCCTCCCTATTATAGTACGGTGTATTTCACACCAGGTTGATCAATCGCGAATATCGATCAACCGAATTCTGGAAGTTAACGCTACCTCCCAAATCAACACCGTTAATCTTCGTCGTCTGGACGAAGATCACGATTACACTAGACATCACACTGAGATGCTTCATGAAGAAATGATTGCTGCTCAATCCGAAATTAGAGCACCAGGGAGCATCAAACTACACTAGAAAGGCGTTTGATGGAAAAAGCGCACCATGATACAAAATCCATTGCCAAGAACCGTACTCGCTGCAAGTAGTGTTTACATTGCTTCTATTTTGATATAGACTAGGATCTCAGATGTATATACTACTTTTAAATATATGTAAAACTCCACCCTACGATAAGTGAATACACTGCTCGTAGGTTGTAATGCTGTCAAATTTTCCCTTATATTGATGTAATATAGATCTATATCAAGGTCACATATTTCCAACTGTATGTACAAAAATATGTATCAAATGACAAGCATTTTATTTCATTGGGAGTTAGCATAATTTTCATAACATTTTGTTTACTCGTGGAAAATCTATAATTATTTAGTGTATATATTAAAGTATTATGTAATTAAAACTCTATTGATCTAGAAATGGTATGTCCGCTTTAGGCCATGTTCCTTGTTTGATTGTGGACTTAAGGTAGACCTATTATGTTTGACAATCTATTCAATCTTAATTACATAAAACTTGTATGCATCAAATGAATGTAGAAGAACCTTGTACATAATACATTATACAATACAAGTGTTGTTATAAACAAAATTGGCGATTGTTTACTTATATTAGTTGACATTTATTGTAAATCGCGTAATAGAACACTATGTCAGTCAGGCAATAATACAATTAAGAATTATGATATGTCTTGTTCAATATCACCTGAGTCATGATCACTATAGAGTACTTATCACCATTTTTCTTAAATCATTATAGATAAAGATGCCTCGAAGGAGAAAACGAAGGCGTATCAATGTCAATGCAGCACCAATACCACCTCCACCACCACCTCCACAATATGACACTGCTATGTTTCAGGCAACGGTCACTGCAGCTGTGGCAGCCGCCATGTCACACATAAATACAAACGGTGCCAGTGGATCTGGGAGTGGTGCTCATCCCTCCAATCATAGTGCTGAAGTACTGCAAACCTCTGACTGCTGTCTCCCTGGAAATCCCACACCATCACACTATAAATAATAAGTTAATACCCATCATGACCTTCTTGACTCAATGTCCCGACCATGCTCATAATTTCCAAAAATACCCCAGAAGTCCAACAGTCAACCCTTGGTCAAAGTCAAGTCAACTATCAAGGTCAACAGTCCATGTTGACCTCAACTCGTCGAGTACCCTCAGCTACTCGCCGAGTTCCTGGCATAACTCGCCAACTTGCCGAGTCACTTTAGTGACTCGTCGAGTTCCTAGTGTCAGTGGCCGTAACCCCTTGGCCAAATCGTTGAGTTTTCCCCTTACAACTCGTCGCGTTCATACGTGTCTAAAGGTTGGGAAAAACCCTAGCCGACTCGCCGAGTCACTCATCTGACTCGCCGAGCCCACGACAATCTTCATTACTACTTTTAACTATATGTAAGACTCCACCCTACGATAAGTGAATACACTACTCATAGGTTGTAATGTTGTCAAATTTTCCCTTATATTGATGTAATATAGATCTATATCAAGGTCAAATATTTCCAACTGTATGTACAAAAATATGTATCAAATGACAAGCATTTTATTTCATTGGGAGTTAGCATAATTTTCATAACATTTTGTTTACTCATGGAAAATCTATAATTATTTAGTGTATATATTAAAGTATTATGTAATTAAAACTCTATTGATCTAGAAATGGTAGGTCCGCTTTAGGCCATGTTCCTTGTTTGGTTGTGGACTTGAGGCAGACCTATTATGTTTGACAATCTATTCAATCTTAATTACATAAAACTTGTATGCATCAAATGAATGTAGAAGAACCTTGTACGGAATACATTATACAATACAAGTGTTGTTATAAACAAAATTGGCGATTGTTTACTTATATTAGTTGACATTTATTGTAAATCGCTTAATAGAACTCTATGTCATTCAAGAAATAATACAATTAAGAATTATGATATGTCTTGTTCAATATCACCTGAGTCATGATCACTATAGAGTACTTATCACTATTTTTCTTAAATCATTACAGATAAAGATGCCTCGAAGGAGAAAACGAAGGCGTATCAATGTCAATGCAGCACCAATACCACCTCCACCACCACCTCCACAATATGACACTGCTATGTTTCAGGAAACGGTCACTGCAGCTGTGGCAGCCGCCATGTCACACATAAATACAAACGGTGCCAGTGGATCTGGGAGTGGTGCTCATCCCTCCAATCATAGTGCTGAAGTACTGTAAACCTCTGACTGTTGTCTCCCCGGAAATCCCACACCATCACACTATAAATAATAAGTTAATACCCATCATGACCTTCTTGACACAATGTCCTCACCATGCTCATAATTTCCCAAAATACCCCAAAAGTCCAACAGTCAACCCTTGGTCAAAGTCAAGTCAACTATCAAGGTTAACAGTCCATGTTGACCTCAACTTGTCGAGTACCCTTAGCTACTCGCCGAGTTCCTGGCATAACTCGCCGAGTCACTTTAGTGACTCGTCGAGTTCCTAGTGTCAGTGGTCGTAACCCCTTGGCCAACTCGTTGAGTTTTCCCCTTACAACTCGCCGCGTTCATACGTGTCTAAAGGTTGGGAAAAACCCTAGCCGACTCGCTGAGTCACTCATCTGACTCGCCGAGCCCATGACAATCTTCATTGGACTCGCCGAGTCGACCATGCGACTCGCCGAGTCCCTTCAGTCCTTCATCCATACAGAGGCTTTTTAAGCCATGCTAAGGCTCCAAATTGTAGATCCAGCTTCCCAAGGCATGTTTATCATGTAAAGTTGCAAACTTTACGTGCATGCAAAGCTCTAAAGTCTTAAAATGACAACACCAAACTTGTAAAGAAGTCTCACACTTGAGGGAAGGCTCATACGTGTTAAAGTTGATAACTTTATGGATCTAGAGGCCAAAGGGAGTCCAGATCTGAAGTTTCAACTTCAGATCTTGGCTCAAACATAAGAAACCTTTCCTAAAACCCACCCATAAGAGATTAAAGATGAACTGAGCCAAGGAAACAGTCTAACACCTTCAAAAGAGTGCCAACTGAAGTAGACCTTTGCTTCCCACGAGTTCCTTGCTTCAGTTTACTTGTTTCCCCAAGTGTTTCCTCACCAAGATCCCTCTTCTAAGCTTTAACACACCAAAGAAACACACACACACACACACAATTTAGGGTTTAAGGGGTGGCAATGAGCTATAAAGGGGAGGCTGGGGGAGGCCAATGATCATTTAAATAGGGTGCAATACCCCCAAAATTTAGGTTTTCATCTACCAGCTCCTACTCATCGAGTCCCTTCTTGGACTCGGCGAGTAGGTCACTAAAACATGTGGACCAACCCGCTGCTACTCGACAAGTAGGGCAACCAACTCGTCGAGTAGACCTTGAAATCAAGAAATTTTTTATATTAAATCAATACCTGAGAATCGGGGCGTTACACAAAGTATGAGACGAACCTGGGAAAAGGTTAAGAAAGAGCATGAGACAACAAAATTAGATTAGAATAGTATGTAAAGAGAAAAAATAACTAAGTAATCTAAAAGAAAGAAAAGATTATATTTATAGAGTATGCGAAAGAAGAGAAAAAAATGTTAGAATATGGAAAGATAGAAAGAAAAGAAAAATATGATAACATGAAAATAGATAGAATATAACTTACTAGATCAGTGGTCTGATATATATATTTTTCATGTTTTGCAGGTTCAAGTGTTAGCCATTGTACGAGAGAAAGTAGGAGTACAAAGACTTGGATTGAAAGTAGCTTTTACTTTAGTATACCTTGTTTTTTTAATTTATGTTTATGATTTTATAGTTAACCTGAATATTTCGTGGAATGTAAGTTGTTTTGAGTTAATCAAATTTAGCAGATGTTTGTAAATTTTAATAATACCTAGAATGTTTAGTGAAAAAAAGTCGTGAGGTATTCATGTCTATGACATGGTGACTTTAGCATAAGAGACTTCCACCAACAACGATATTTAGAGGTCATGGACAATCTGTTTACCGGCATCCATTGCGAATCTAGACATTGGAATTGTATTATGGCAAGAGTTTATTTCATCCAACCTACGATTATCTGTAAAGATGTTACTATTCATTCGTAGGAACAAAAAATGTTAGATTGGACCGGACAGTCCCGAAAGACATGACTAAGAAAAATAACAATCTTTAATTATTTGTCCTTTTGTTTTGATCAATTTTTAGAAGAAAGTGTTTATGAGACCAGAATTTCATGTAAATGATTATTGAAACTTTCTTATAACTACAAATATGAGGTTATCTGAAGCAAAAATAAATAAAAAATAAAAAAACATACAAGAACCGTTGTGGAAAGTTTGATTCGGAACATCTGTCTCATGAAAACCAAATTTCTATAGTTTGTGATTTCAGCCAAACAAATCATATTTTGGGCGTGTTCGGCACAGAGCGTTTGAAAACTTTTAGTTTATAGCGTTTGACAAAAAAACTCCATTTTGAACAGAAGACCCCGTTCGACGCTATAAGATTTTTAGCGTTTAGTTTAAACAAAACGCTCCAAATCCAAATGTTATTTTTATGTGTTTAACAAAACGTTACAAACTATATGTTAACCGCTACCTGCTAATTTTGTTGAACATGCCATTTACACGTTGTTAGTATACTATTGCTTCCTCATTTTTATTTATTGACGTTATAGTTTTTTCTTAATCATCTCTTAGTCGAAAAGTTTGAAAAGAGGTTATATACATCCCAAAAGATATTGGTTTTCGAACCTGTTTTATATAAAAATTTAAGTTTGATAATGGTCATAAGAATTATTTTTAGAACAAAAGTATTATGTAAAATATGTTTAAAGAATATGAATGTTGGGTAAATATCTCTGTAAAAAATGGATATATAGCGAAATGACATTAAAAAGATAGTAAAACACTAAAAAGAAATAAAACAAGGACGATCTTATGTCTGTGAAATGTGATCGAGTATTGGAAAGGCAACTGATACTTGACAGTGAAGAAGGTAGACAAAAGGAAACATTTGCCGTCGCCTGTGCCATACATGCATTTAATTCCATCCATCATTACAGCCCCCATAATCTCTCTCTCTCTCTCTCTCTCTCTCTCTCTCTCTCTCAGATTCATCCAAAAGATCATTCTAAAATCTTTTCTTCACCAACAAACCCCAAGAAACTTCTACAAATACTCCTGTGATCCTTAGAGCTCTATCAATGGCGATTGAAATTGTTTCCTCCAGACCCTTGGATCCCAGAGCTTCTCCTTACAATACAATTTATCCTCGGGATTTCTACATCTACCATATTCCTCGACCTCTTCCTTATTATCGGATTTTGCCACCAGTTCTACCACGTCCACCATATTTCTGGTCATACAATGCTCATCAACAGCCGTTGCCCGCCAAGTCATTACCACTACCACTTCCTCCATCTTCTCCTGGAAAAAAGAGCAATTTCTCTCTGGCTTCGGTTCCTTCGGGGCCCAGAATCCCCAAATCCCGGCTCCCTGGACGCCACCGGAGAGTTAACAAGGTGGTTCGCTTCGGAAGCCATGGTTGCGGCGGAACTGAAACGAAGACGCAGTTGAAGCCGGTGGAGAAAAAAACAACTCTGGAAAAAGTTGGGCGTGGAGGAAAAAGACGTTGGAAAAACAGAAGTGGAGAGTATCAAGAGATTTTGCCACTTGATACTGAAACTTCATCTGTCATGATCAAAAACATTCCGAATAAATACACGTAAATCATCATCATTTATTACAACTTCATACATCTTTCTCTCTCTAAACAATGATATAGAAGATGATTTCTTTGCATTTAATACATGTGGTTTTCCCAAAATGGGAAATTATGATTTGAAGTTCATGTTTTACAGGAGAAAGCTGCTGATACAAACTTTAGACGACCATTGCAAGCTTGTGAATCAAAAGATCAACAAAGACTCCATTGATGAGAAGAACTCGATTTCTGCTTATGATTTTCTGTATCTTCCGATAGATTTCAAGTTGGTTCACATCTGGTTTTCGTTTTTAAACAATCGATGTATGTGTTTTTGGTGTAACTGTGTTTATTTCATTGTCATGTCACAGCAATCGAGTGAACGCTGGATTCGCGTTTGTGAACTTTACAACTCCAGAAGCTGCTTCAAGATTTAGGGACACCTTTCATGGCAAACATTGGGACTTCTTTGATAGTCCGAAGATAGCAGAGATTACAAGGGCCCGAATTCAGGTACTTTTAATATGATCAAGAAATAACTCTAAACGATTCATTCACCATTTTTTTTTTCGGGATTTTTAGGGCAAAAGGCGTTTAGTGAACAATTGCAAAACAATGGACTTCTCGTATGGATCCGAAGAAGACATGCCCGTTTCGTTTGAACCGGCAAGAGATGGGTCGGATGGTGTTCATTCGAAGATGACCGTACTGGGAAAGTTTCTTCGTTAGGGTTTTTAGCCTGTGAAAAGACTCCTTTACCCATTAGGGTTTTAGGTTAATCATTCTGTGTTTCCTCCATTATCATCAGAGTTTCTTTCAGAACTAATCTTCTTTAGGTTTTTAGAGTTTCTAGTAAGATTTGGGGTTTGATGGGAAAAGACAAATCTTAACCAGTAGGGTTTATTGGGTGTACTATGATCATTACGTGAAGATGGTGGTGTATAGGAGTAGGGGGTGGTGGACTTGGGCACCTGAGCTATCTTTGCTTATGGCAGGGTGTTGGGGTCCACCCCTTTTGATCATCTGTTAGGTCTAATATCATGTTGTAAAAGGTTACTTCGAAACTGAAATGGTGTTGAAGTTGCTTTCTGCTGTTTGTGCTTTGTTTCTTGCTGTTTGTTTTCTGTTTTGGTGTAATTTTGGCTTTGTGTGTTGTATATCGACGGTTTGACTTGTTGACTGACTTACCTTATTTGCAACTTCCCGATGACTGGAAGAGTCCATGTCATCGAAACGAGATTATAGATTCAGGTTCTTTTAAGTTTTTATGAAATGGTAATATGAGTGGGTTGGTTTTGTTCGAGAGGAAGTGTGTCTAATTGTATGTGTTTTGGGAGAGAATAGGAGAAGAATTCGGGAGTTAAACATTGATATTTGATTTTCCAACTTTTAATGATCACTATTTTTATTAACATTTTAGTTAACTAAAAAAAATTAAATATAAATGTCTAAATATTTTTTAATTTATAAGAAAAATAAAAATATTAAATTATAAAATCAAAATGTTTATTTCTATTTTAAATTTAGTCAAATAATTTAATTAAATAATCAAAAAAAATAATTATGTTTAAATTTAGGAATTTTGAAAATAAAATAAAATTGTATTAATAAAATTGATAGTCTTTTATTGTTATATTACTTATATTTAAGTAAAATGTGGAATTTAATCAAATGGAAAAAAAATTATAAAATAATGTATGTAAAAAAATAATTTTAAATATTTACATAATGGGCAAAATAAATAAGAGTTTGATATATATATATATATATATATATATATATATATATATATATATATATATATATATATATATAATAATGTGGTAAAATAAATAAATGGTTTACATATTACAAAAAAAATATTTATTAAAGTAGATTTATAATATTTATTAAAGTAGATTTATATGTTATTGCGTTTATATTTTTACTATTTTATATTATTGATGTAACTAAGATGTTCACTTGTTTTTTTTTTACTATTTTATATTATTGATGTAACTAAGATGTTCATTTTTTTTTTCTAAATCTATGTTTTTCGGTTTTTTTGTTTTTTCTTCCGGGGATAGTGGCTTAAAATAGTAATATATTTTTTGTTTTTGTTATGGGGATAATAACTTACAATAATATAGTAATATATTTTTTGATTTATAACCGGCTACTTTAAGTTAAGAAAAAAATGATTTAATGGGGTAATATATTTTTTAGTTTGTACATATTTAGTTATTAATGTTTTTGTGTATATTTAGTTTTTATGACCGGTGTCTTCAAATTTTTGTTCACAACATCCTATATGTGACAATCATTAATGATGTGTTCTTGTACATGAATCATCCATTACTTATATCGGTAAACTATTTCACGAATCGGTTAAATAATGTTAATGCCCTAATTTTCTTCAAACAAAAGATGTTTTCGGCTTCGGTTTCATCAATCTCCATAGGAGACAAATAGATTATTTGTCTTGGAAGTGCAAATTCGAGTTTGAAGGAAATAATCACAAAGAATCTCGTTGTCTGTTATGGAGATAGATAAAACTTTTTGCCAGAGTGCTTTTTGTCTTGGAAGTGCAAATTCTTTTAATGTCTTTTTTGATTCCTTTTCCCTGGAAGTGCTAATTCGAGTTAAGAGGAAACAATCACAAAAAATTTCATTGTCTGCTATGAAGATAGATGAAACTGAAGCCAAATATATCTTTTGCTTGGAGAAAACGAAGGTACCAATATTATGTGACCGATTTGTGAATTAGCTTACTGGTATAAATGAATGACGAACCATGTATGAGAATACATCATTAATGATTCTCCCACGTAGGATGTCGTGAGCAACATCTGAAGAAATCAGTCATAAAGACTAAATGTGTACAAAAACATTAAAGACTAAATGTGTACAAACTAATATATATATATATATATATATATATATATATATATATATATACATATATATATATATATATATATATATATATATATATATATATATATATATATATATATATATATATATATATATATATACTCTATTAAGTCGTTTTTCCGGCTTAACCTGGAGTAGCTTGTTATAAGGACTAAATGTGGTCAAAAAACAAGTTAAATGGTCAAATATAGACAAAAAATAAACTTAGTGACAAAATGTGTAAAAATAAAAAAATATTACTCTTTTAAGTCATAATCCCTATTTTATAACCTAAAACCACGCAAATGTCTGCACGTTACGCAGAAACACCTATATAGTTGAAGTCTTTACAAATATATGATTTTTTAAATATAACAATAACGTTGTTAAATTTAATATAATAATTCGTATACTAAATTGATATAATATATTGATTATTTTGAATTATATGATAATATATACATCTATTATAATTGTATAATCTCAATCATTTGAATGACTTCTACCCGCGAATTACACATGAATAAAATTAAATATAATATATGGTTTAATGTTACTTATAGTTGTTGTTATTGTTAATTATTTTTTTTAATATTTATTTGCTTAATGTTTTAATCTTTAGTTATTTAAAACATCAAACATTGTGTTTTTATTTTAAAGGTAACAATATAATCATTTATATAAAATTATTTTTAACTATTGTTATTGTAAGTTTTTTTAAGCTATTTATTTGAAAACTTATAACGATTATAAAAATATTTTTACGAAATATTTTAGTTAAATTGAGATTATAATTTAGTTTTTGTATTTATCGCTACAATTTATCACTTTTAACTATTTACAAAATATTCTTTGGTTTTTTAACTGGAACTGAAATTTATATTTAAGTTGATATTGTAATGTAATATTTAAATTAATACTTTAAGTATTTTGTCCAAATTGTTCAAAAGTTGTTATTTTAAACTGATAATGGTTTACATACAACAACATATTAAATCTAATAAATTAAATATAATATTTTAAAAGTTAAAGACATAACTTTATAAGAAGAAGTAAATATTTATTTTAAAATTGAAATTTAGTTTATTTATGTTTGCACGTTAGGTTTGATATTTATTTAACATTATTAACCAACTTATAATCATTATTAGAATTACACTACAATTAATCACTTTTTAACTATTTACAAAATATTCTTTTGATTGTTTAAGTTAAACTAAATTATTTATTTAAGTTGACCATGTATTGTTATATTTAACTTAATAATTGAAGTATTTTATACAAACTGTGCCCAAATTGTATCTTTAAAATGATAATGCTTACATCCAACAATATATTAAAACTAATAAATTAAATATAATATGTTGAAAGTTAAAAAAACATAACTTTATAAGTAGAAGTAAATATATTATTTTAATATTGAAATTTAGTTTATATATGATTACTCTTTAGGTTTGATATTTATTTAACATAATTTACCAAATTATAATTCTTATTAGAAAGAAATTGAAAAATCATAGGAGTTTCAAATGAACGTGGTGAAAGAAAAAGTGTTTCATTTATAACTATACTAGGCGTAACCTCGCGCGTTGCGCAAGAATGCATTTAAGTGGTTAAAATAATTATGAGAAAAAATAAAGATATGTTGAAATTTACGTTTTTAGTCATGTTTTGGCCATTAACCGAATTATATAATAACATAAAAATTCATCAACTTATATTTTGATACTTCTAATATAGTCCATACCTTATAAACTTTATTTTTACTTTTATAATATCCAATATATATTATAAGTTTTTTTTATAACATTAATATAATCTATTTTTCTTATGTCCGATAATATTTTTTTGGATAAAATAAGAAATAAGTTGTTTTGAATGAGCTATTAATAAACAATATTGAACTAATAAACTTTGTATTACACTATTTATATTACACCAAAACATCCAAGGTTTCATATATGAACTTAAAAATATTAAACATTGAAATTAAGAATGAAGTCATATAAAATATATCATTATACATAAATGTCATCAAGAGTTTTAAAATAAGTCGATTAGTAAATATGATATTTAATTTTAGTTACATATTTTGCAAGACGTATGTTTGACTTTATGTTGGTGCACCGACAATCCTCTTCCTTAATTTGTACCTAAAAATTTAAGGTGAATAGGAATATAAAATAGATATTACTGAACATTAATATAAATAATTAAAAAGGGTATGTGGATCTACCATCGGTTAAAGACAACATACATCTCTAGTGGTATCGATTCATATGTGAAATTGAAGTAGTCATTCTATGTACACCTTTTTTTCTAATTACATAAACAAATATGAGTAACCAAACATAAAAATGTTATCTTTATGTAGGAAAAATATTTTAGTTAACTAACAAATTAAATAATATAAGTTTAAGAGTTAGGAGTTTCAAAACATTAATATTTTTATTAATCAGTCAATTAAGTAACAAATGTTGAAAATTTTACAATCATTATTAAAAAGCATTTGAAATATTAGATTTTAAATAAATTTTTGTTGAAGTGTTTTGACCTCTATTATATATATATATATATATATATATATATATATATATATATATATATATATATATATATAGAGAGAGAGAGAGAGAGAGAGAGAGAGATGGAAAATATAAAATATGTATGAGTTTTAATTAATTATCTTTTTGAAACGGTACAATTACAAAACAAAAAACATATTTAAAATATTTAATTAAATATTTTTGACATCATCCTTCATAACACTAGGCGAATGCCCAAGCGTTGCATATAAAAACTTATAAAGTTGAAGTCTTTACAAATATATGATTTTCTTTTAATATAGCACAATGTTGTTAAATTTGATATAATAATTCGTATACTAAATTGATATAATGTATTAATTATTTTGAATTATATGATAATATATACATCTATTATAACTGCATAATCTCAATCGTTTGAATGACTTATACCCACGAGTTATACATGAATAAGATTAAATATAATATATGGTTTAATGTTATTTATAGTTGTTGTTATTGCTAATTAATTTTTTAAAATTTATTTGCTTAATGTTTTAATTTTTATCATTATAATTATTTAAAACATCAAACATTGTTTTTTGATTTTAAAGGTAACAATATAATCATTTATATATAGTTATTTTTAATTATTGTTATTGTAAGTTATTTTAAGCTACTTATTTGAAAACTTTTAAAGATTATAAAAATATCTTTAGGAAATATTTTAGTTAAATTGAGATTACAATTTAGATTTTGCATTTATCACTAAAATTTATCAATTTTAACTATTTACAAAATATTTTTTGGTTTTTTAAGTGGAACTTGAAATTTATTTTTAAGTTGACATTGTAATATTATATTTAAAATAACAATTTAAGTATTTGTCCAAACTGTTTAAAAGTTGTAGCTTTAAACTGATAATGGTTTAGTTACTACAACATATAAAATCTAATAAATTAGGTATAATATGTTAAAAGTTAAAGACATAACTTTATAAGTAGAACTAAATATATTATTTTAAAATTGAAATTTTGTATATTTATGAGTACACTTTAGGTTTGATATTTATTTAACCTTATTAACCAACTTATAATCATTCTTAGAAAAACACTACAATTAATAATTTTTAACTATTTACAAAATATTCTTTGGGTTGTTTAACATAAACTAAAATTTATATTTAAGTTGACCATGTAATGTTATATTCAAATTAATAATTTAAGTATTTTATACAAATTGTTCCAAAATTGTATCTTTAAAATGATAATGGTTTACATCCAACGATATATTAAAACTAATAAATTAAGTAAAATATGTTAAAAGTTTAAAAAAATCACTTAATAAGTAGAATAAATATATTATTTTAATAGTGAAATTTTGTTTATATATGATTACACTTTAGGTTTAATATTTATTTAACCTTATTAACCAACTTATAATTATTATTATTAGAAAAAAATTGAAAAGTCGTGGGAGTTTCAAATGAATGTGGTGAAAGGAAAAATATATGGGGGTTCCAAATGAATGTGGTGAAAGGAAAAATGCTTCCTTTATAATATAGTATGATATGATATGATATGATATGATCAATATATTAACGATTAAACTACAACATACAACGACTGTATTACAAAATCTAAAAACGAAGAAAATATAAAAACGAATTAGTATAACAAACTTACAAATTAAAAGCTCTAATATAATAACATATCTCTAAAAGTGGTCATAAGACCTCAACCCAACACAAAAACCTTTAAGTTTGTTTTCTTTTGAAATTTGTATATGATTTGTATGCATGTCTTTCCAAAATATTGGCATTTTTATAGTAAACTTTTCACTAAATACTAATTAAACATAATATAAGTTATAAAACTTTTGAGTGTTAAATCATAATTAAGAAAACTTTTGAGTTGCATTAGTTAAAAATGGGGTTTCAAATGAATGTGGTTTGAGGAAGTTAAAAAAGGGGGTTTCAAATGCATGAGATTCAAGAAAAAATGCTAGCTTTATATATATATATATATATATATATATATATATATATATATATATATATATATATATATATATATATATATAAGGTTTGTACATTCTTTTTTTGAAACAAACACTCATCTATCTTCCAACATCTATATACACCATTTATACTTACAAAAAGAAAACACTTCAAGTTACCAATTTCAAGTTAATCATAAATATACCATCCTTAATGAATATTGTACAAGTTTATAAAAAATCAATGTTTTCTAATTTAAAGACAAAATTGCATAATTGGTCCTTATGGTTTGCAAAAAGTATCATATTGAGGATAACTATTGGAAACACTACATTGTTGGACCAGCTGTTTCTCGATTTGTCGTTTTATGTACCACCGTAAGAAAAAACCATTAAATACATATAAAATGACCAATTTACCCTTGTTGTAATGTAACGCCGCCAAAATACAGAGTAAATTTTTCATTTTAAAATAAGATAAAACAATCATTTTCATTCCATCAAAAGATAATCTGAGTATAAAAATATGGTCTCAACAAACGTTAGAGTAAAAAACATAAAACGGATAGGCGAAATCTTCGATGGATGCGATACAATCAAGTTTAGCTCTTTCGTTTGCTACCGGAAATTCCTAAAATATTTAAATTTAAATCGTAACCACAAAGATTAATGAGTTTCCAAAGATAACACATACCATATAATAACAATACATAATGGTAACTGGCCTGTGTTAACCCCTGTGATTGCTATGGGTTGAATTATAGTCTTACAATCACTTCCTTTCATGGACCAACATGGTCTTTCCTATTGTGTGGCAAAACATAGTCTTTCATACAAGTGTCATGGTCAAACATGGACTTTAATGGAAGTCACAAAGACAAACAACATATCTTGACACACAGTCGGGGTTCAAGACAAAAACATATGCGTTTCAGACAAAACCCTAAGACGCCTTGTGTGTGAGACTAATGTGATGCGCACAACCTCATTTCTCAATGCAAAATGATTAATTTCATTAAGTCAATGCCCCGAACTTTCAAATCTAGTCCTCAATAATGTCTTAGTGGATAAAATTTTCAACTTTATTCATTAAGACCCACCAAACAATCAAGATTTAAACTTTATGTACTAAAATGACCTAAAAAGCCACCACAACTTACATAGCTTAAAGGACATGCACAAAATACAAACTTTCCAATCCCAAAGGGTCCATATAAAAATCCTAAGTGCATAAATTGAACAACAAGCAAGATCTAGCAAAGAAGAAGGAGATCTTGTAGCTTTATACTCACAAGGGTCCAAGAAATGTGAAAACTTTCTAGATCTACACTTGCTCCTCACTTCAATGCTGTAAAAGAAACCTTTATCTTCAAACCTCATGCACAAAACAAGGAAAGATAAGCTCTTAATGGTGAAATCATGCTCAAAGTGGGAGGAGAGGGGTTAGGGTTTCTAAAAACACTCTATAGGGGTGATAGAGGTTGAATATGATCCAAACCTAGAGGCTTAAGTGTGTTTAAATAGCTCCCCAATCCCTAATAAATCGTGCAGCCCATGGGCAGAGCCACACCTAATAAGGGGCGCCCCGTTTCCCTCACGATTAAATCTCGTTTTCCAGTTTTTCAGATTTCAGCGAATTATTCAAAATAAAACCAGATTAAATTACATAGCAACACATATAAAGCATAGAATGACATCTCTCTTAAGCATACATTCTATCATGCAATTCCCGAACATATCCTTACCCTGCCTCTCTTATGTATATCATGTCATAGCATAAATTATTATATCATTAATGTATGGGTATTTTGGGAATTACTTACTTGAGCCTCGACTTATTCGACGCATCACACCACCTTTTTTTATAAAAAAAATTTAGTTTCTTAGTCCCCAATATGAGTTCAGACGCACCCAGTGCTAGCCCGAATCCCTCAAACCAAGGTTCTGATACCAACTGGTAACATCCCCAAAATACAAAGTAAAATTTTCATTTTAAAATTAGATAAAACCAATCATTTTCATTACATTAAAAGATAATCAGAGTATAAAAATGTAGTATTTTTTGGATTAGGTGTCTAAGCCAATAACTAAATTAGTATAATCTTGAATTATTAGTAAAGTCATTTTACGTTGCCCTCAAACCTAGTAAAAGACTGGAATGTTTTTTGGAGAGAGAAATTGATTTATTAATTTATTATATGATTAATAAATTAGTTAGAAATCAAAATAAATAATTTATTAATATTTTATGAGAATAATATATTAATTAGAAATAGTATTATTTAATTAAGATTTAATCAAAAATTAATTAGAATTAATATTGGGATTAATTTGAATAATTAAAAATGGAAGGACTAAAGGAAACAATCTTCCAAAGTTGAACATTGACCAATTTTAGAACCTCCCATAGGAGGGGGACGAATTCTAGATGGTTAGGGGATTTTTCCTTGGTCATTAACGAAAACCTAGGAATCCTTAGGGAGCAAAAAAAGGGGATAAGGCTTATCTAAGGAAACTAACTTATCCATAGCATCCCAAGTCACCTATATAAACCCTCCTAAGGGTTCATATTTTTGATTATCATAATTCCCAAGAGAATTCTAAAAATTCCCTTTCCTCTCCCCTCTTCTCTTTAGCCTCCAATTTGCTAGGGTTTGGGTGTGATCCATTAGAGGCACATGACTTTTGGTGCTTGCTTTCTGAAAGCCAAAAAGGGAGGATTACTAGTTTATTTGCAATAATAAACTAAGGTATGTATTTTCTAATCAACCTTAGCAATTTTGAAAATAGCAATGTAGTTCTAGGTTTCATGATATTTAATAGTTGTTTGCAAATCATAGTGAGAACATGTATCCTTTAGGGTGCATGTAAACTTAGGGTTTATGTTTTTCCGTCAAAAATAGTTTTTTTGTAAAATATAAAAACCCACCAGTGCTATCAGAGTCATTGTTCTCATTGATCTTGCACAAGGTTGAATAGATCAAAATTAGGGTTTATAGAAACTAAACCCTACAAAGGTATTTTCGAAAATTTCATAGGGTTCTTGAAACCCTAGCCTCCACCCTATATTTTCAAAATCTACAATGGTTTTAGAAACCCCAACCCCTTTGCCTAATTTTCGAAAATTGAGGAACCCTTTTTTGGTTTACCTTGTTTCCTTATTTGTTATTTTAAAAACCTTAAAATTTGAACAATCAAAACATGATAAACCATAGCCTATTTTCAAAAATTCCACATGGTTCTTAAAGTATAATGTGCATTGTCGTCTTGGGCACATTAACAAGAAACACATCGCCTAACTCTAAAAGGATGGAGTATTGGAATCATTTGACTTAAGGCCAGATGATGAATGTGAATCTTGTCTTTTGGAGAAGATGATAAAATCACATTTCACTGGATCTTGTGAAAGAGGTGAAGGTTTGTTGGATCTCATATACACAGATTTGTGTGGGTCCTTTAGATCCATCACAAGGGATGTTAATTGATTTTATGTGACATTTACAGATGATTACAGTAGACATGGTTTTTTCTACTTAATCAAGAATAAATCAAAAACCTCTGAAATTTTAAAGAGTTCAAACATGAAGTCGAGAATCAATTAAGCAGAAAGATAAAGATGCTCTGATCTGATAGAGGTGGAGAGTATCTTAGTATTGATTTCCACGACTACCTCTAAGAATGTGGAATTGTTTCATAATTGACTCCTTCTAGGATACCACAAATTAATGGGGTAGCCGAGAGGCGCAATCGAACCTTGTGAGACATGGTTCATTCCATGATGAGTCGAGCTTTTCTTCCCATTTCTTTCAGGGATTATGCCTTAGAGATAGCTACCCATATCCTCAATCTTGTCCCTTCTCAGAAGGTTGCATCACGAGATGTGGATATGGAAAGCTCCCTCGTTAGCGCATGTCAAGGTTTGGGGTTGAGAAGCTTTTTTTAGACGAGAGACTCACAACAAGCTAGAACCTAGAAGTGAGAGATGTATTTTCATTGGTTACCACAAAAGTCTTTTGGATATTTGTTCTACATACCTAGTAAGAACGTGGTCTTTGTAGCACGAAGTCGAGTCTTTAGAGAGAAAGAGAGAGAGAGAGATAGGAGAGGAGAAAGAGCCCATATGCAAAGAGGACAGTAGGAGTACAACCGACCTTGAAGAAATTCAAGAGCCAACCAATGAAGGAACCTTAGAAGATAATAACACTCAACTAGAGGATGAGAATCCTATTGAACCCATTGACAATTCATTACCTCTTAGATGTTCTACTAGAGTTAGCATGCCACCAACGTTCTGCCGTTTCCATATAACTTCATATGGTGATTCGTTTATTAGTGATCAAACACTGGTAAACTTGGATTAGTCAGCTAACTACAAGGAAGTGAAGGTAGGCCCTGAATGTGACAAACCGAATTTTTTTTGCTTTGAAGACTCAGTCAGTCTACTCAACCGAGTGTCAGACTCATTGGAAATGAGTTCTAGCATTGTTGAAGGTCATTCTAAGGAGATTGAGCTAGTACACTTAAGTAATAAGTGTTAGGAAGTACCTGCTAGAGACACTGTTGAACTGATCCAGCCTTAACCTCATCAAGAAGATTTCACGGCCTCAAGCACTTGAGTTTAAAGCCGTACACTCAAGGAGGGCCGTAAACTCCCTTATACAGGCTCATATTTTTCAACTTATCTCATTAGTTCATTTCCACCTCAAGAACACCCCATTTCTCTCTCAACTATCATCTCGACCTTCATCCTAGATCTTCAAAGGTGGTAAGTATTCTTCCTTGTCTTGTTGATTCACCTCTTAATCTAGCATCCCCTCATGATTTCATCCATAAAAAAATCATGTTTTCATAGATCTTAGATCTTCAAGTTTCACCAAGAACACACACTAGTGTTCTTGGCCAAAATCAACCATTTCAAGCTTCTACATCGTAAGTACTCTTCCCTACACTTGATATCTAGTTAAGACTCATGCTTAGGACCTTGAAACCATCAAGAATGCAAGTCCAAAAGGAGTTTATGGCCAAGCCATATCCCATGGCCGTAAACCCCTATAAGGGTGCCATTTGAGCCCTAAACTCTTCCTAAGGCTTGGAATTGAGGCTAGAACACTCCCTTGTGCTTTTTAAGACCTTAAATCATCACTAAACTCATCATTTAGTGACTTTACGGCCCAAGAGCAAACACATTTGGCCGTAAACTCCAAGTATGACAAGTTTTGGGCCTTAAACACATCTATGCTCTTGCTAAAACCTTAGAATACTTTAACCCTTGAGACTCCTTACCTTTAAGACCCTAAATGCCCTATTTTGCTGGAGGCAGATTCCGAAAAAAAAAGTTGTTTCTTAGGTTATCGTGTCCCTGTGCCCAAAAGGATGGGTGAGTTCGGTTTGAGTGTTCATCGATTGGGTGGATCTATATGCTCCGGGGTGGTGAGACGAGGTGTAGCGCAGTCTGGTCAACGCATCTGTTTTGGGTACAGAGGGCCATAGGTTCGAATCCTGTTACCTTGATGTGAGGCATTCCATCAGCAAATACTCAAATATGAACATCCATCGGCGCCTAAAGTTCACTATGCTCCGCTTCAACAAATGAGAGTTTTCGGTGGAACTGATGAACCACACCGGTTAAATGCGTGGGACAGAGGGCTCATAGTACTTGCTACCGCAGCTATGGGAAGGCAAGGAGCCTAAATCGACCTTTTTTATTTTGAAAAGAAAAAAGCAGTACAAGGAGATTAGACTCTCGGATGAGACTAAGTTGCTACCAACCGTTTCGATGCGCCCTTGACCTATCTTGATTAAGACCGAAACTTATCTAATCGATAGTGGGGTCTAGTTTAAATTGTCAAACAAATAGCCTGGAAAGAATAACCCTTGCAAGATGATCTTCCAAGATTGAGAAGTCGCCTATCCAACTAGCGGGACAACCCTGACATTTCTTCAATGCATCTCCTTTCGGATTCTTCTATGTCAACCTAGCATTTCGAAATGAACAAATCCAGACAAACTAGCAATTGGACACGTCCCAGCTTACTAAGTAAATCGGCTACATTCTCCCGGAAATCAAGAGGGATGCTGGATGTAGAACCCGCTATCGAAGAAGACAACTCCCATCTAGGTCAATGGAAGTCAATTGATCTCAAAAACAGAGAAGAAAGCCCCTTTCGATTAAGACCTCGGCACCATCCTTACCCCCCTACGAAAGATTTAGCCCTATTTATTTCTAAGAGGAAAGCTCCCAGGTTCCACATCTTAAAGAAGTGCATGACCAGATTGGAAGCACAAAGGTTCATTTGCAATGGGACAACTCACCCACCCATGATGCATGACAGAAGACATCGAGCACAAAATGGAGTTTCTCTCTTGGGGGAGGCTCACGTCCTGAAATAATCTTTTTCAAGACTTTCTCTCCTACGTTGACCTTTCTCTATATTACCTTATTTTTTAATTCACTTGAAAGCCCTTTTTCTGGTAGACCTGGGCATGTTCCATGGCACGAAGTCTCTTCTCATCTAATAGCTCTCATTTTGGGGAAAAATAAAAAGCTCTCTTTTTGTTTTTCAAAATTTATAGTTTCATTTTTGTAATTTTCTAGTTGTTCCAAAGTCTTATAAGTTGAATCAATCAAATTCAATTTTTCTCGCTCTATCTCAAAGTATCCATTCACGCGAAACTGATCTGCTTCTATTTCTACTTTCCGTAAGCGAGCCCGGGCTTTTTCCAATTGTTCGATGTCCCCCTCGCGCAATTCTTCTGATTTTCTAATAGTATTCAAGATTCTCTGTTTTTGATTATCTAATAAATCACTTAGTGAAAGTAGATTATCTTTCCATTCATTTCAAAAATTCCATGATCCCTTCCCGAACGAAACATGAATCTTTCGATTCATTTGGCTCTCACGCTCAATGTAAATTCCCATATCTTTATTGTTAATGTAATGAGCCTATCCTCTATTCTCTTTTCATATTCCAAAATGAAATCAAAATATCAAAAGGAATCACTAATCCAAGACCGCTATCCAAGCCATTGAGGAGCCTGCTCAAGCTGCTGAGGATGATGAATGATCCTAGAGGCTCTTCTTCTGTATGAGATCTTATAACCGGAAAGTGTATGTAGAACTTGTGGAAGGAAGACACTGGCGACGGTATGCTGCTCCGCGAGCAAGGAGCGATAGAAGCTAGTATTCTATAATGAATAACAAGAGTCTCGCACTATAGGGGAATCCAACACCTAGTGATTTACATTTTACACCTTATCTTCTAGACTTTCGGTGGAAAAACCAGCCGAGTCTTCCATCAGGAGTTCCATGCCTTTTTAACCTGCATAAAAAAGGAAGTCTTGCGTCGGGCATGATCCCGGTGTCGAGCATAGCAGAGCGAATTAAAAAATTTGAATGAGAAATGATTTTCAAATGAGACTCTATGGTAGTCCTACGCCAAGTGATCTAGAATTTATGGTAGATGAGGGTTTTTCTTTATCTTCAAGTGGTAATGTGACCATTTAGAGAGTTTACGGCTAGGAGTAAACTCCCTTGGGCCGTAAACACCTCAACACTCTCCAATGAGTGGGTCTTTCTCACCCTTGTGTAGAGCAAATGTCCCTTAAGCTTCCCTAGTCTTCAAACACCCTCATATGCATCTTTGACCATGCGTTTACGGCCGTGAGGTGTTTCCTTGCGTTTGGTTACCTCTATACCCTATATTCATGCCAATATATGTCATTATATGTCATTTAGGACTTGTTAAGTCTCAAGACTTCATTCGTGGAACTTCTCATCCTTACACGCGTATCCATTTGAATCACCCACATCGGGTGAGTTCATACCTCGTAATGAATCTTTAAACTGTTTTAAATGCTTTTAAGGGGGGCTACAAGTTGAACACAATGATAATTGTGTAATTATTTGTTATAAACATCTTTCAAAATGTTGCTTATGTCTTCAATAAGTGGTCAAAACATTTCAAAAACTATTTTACAGTTATGTTGCTTTATAGTTTAACAAAACTCCATTTTTAAAGTACAAGCATAACTTGGTAGTAAAATGAGCCTTTTCAATAAAAATCCAAGTAGAATACTATTAAACTATAATGGGTATAGTTTAGGGGTTCAGTTCATACTAGATACAATACACGATAACAGAAAGAACATACTAAGATACTATAACAAGAGAAGATACTAAGATACTAAAACAGAACAAACACACTAATTTTCTATTTCATGGAACTATTACAGGATCTAACTATACCAATTAATCACTAACACATTGTTCTAAACAAAAGGTGATAGTTATATTGGGTATACATGATCATATAATTTTAATGTGGATGTTCACGGCTTGCAATTATTCGCAGAGGTCGCGTTTGGATCCAAGAATCTTTTGACAGAGAGAGCATTTAGTATGGGATCTAGCCATCACATTATACCTTAATAATCAATTCAAGGCAATTAGTACAACATTAGTTACTATATACAATACTATAGTACTTACATTTTACAAACGACAAACAGAACAGTCGGGTCTAGTACATTCAGTAGAAAGGGACCATAATGCTAACCTTATGATTCCTTAATGTATTCGTCAAGGGATATATATAAATAGGATCTGACAGGTAATAGGATGTGTGCTTTCCGCTTCATTTCCTGTTCCTTGTTTGGTTGTGGGCTTAGAGCAGATTCACCCAACCTATTATCTATTCGATTTTAGTTATATATATGTTTCGTACACATTAAGTCATCATAAGGGGTACCAGGTATGGGTCAAGTCATAGGACACTAATTCAATGCACAGTTTTCTAATACAAAGCATACATTTCAAATCAAAACTTTTGGCATACAAAACTAGAAACTTACTAGTAAAGGGTTTAATCCATTTTATTAAACCAGTGTAAGCTTAAAGGACTTTAGGTGATTGACTCTATAATACCTTAGTTTATACATCATGGTTATATATCATTAGTACCTAACAAGTAGTTGGATGTGTGCTTTCTGCCTTATTTCCCGTTCCTTGTTTGGTTGTGGGCTTAGGGTAGATTCATCCAATCAACTATCTATTTGATATTAGATTATATATAGCCAGTATAAACTAAGTGATTAAAGAAGTAATCATTGTGGTCACTATTTTATTATAAGAAATAAGGGTTTTCTTAAGGGATCTTTTCATTAAATATAAAGGAACTGTTACAATTAACTCCATGAGTAACAAGTGAATACACCAGGGTTATATACAACGAGGACCTAACAAACAATGGGATGTGTGCTATCCGCCTTACTTCCTCTTCCTTGTTTGGTTGTGGACTTAGGGCAGATGCGCACAATCGATTGTTTGTTTACTCTGAGTTTTATATAACTTGTATCCATTTAGTACTCATAGAAAGGATTGTAGAATCATTTTTACGTATCTTTCATCAAATTAGGAAATATAGGATATTCTAAAGGAACAGGCGAACTTTTCTAATAACAGAACTTATAACTTACTACATTACAACTACATTTTTCAACAACTTTCTACAACTTACATACATCACTAAAATCTTATGAACTCACCAGCTTAATTGCTGATAAAATCTTTCAAATAACTTGTATTCTCAGGAAACTAGTAGACAGGTACTCGCTCTGGGAATTCAGAAGATGGAGCAGTATAGCTTCAAGTCTTGTTTTGTTATTTGCTTATGTACTCTATGTTTTGTGAACACAAACTTTGTAAACACTTTCTTTCTAATGAAATGTTTGTTCATTACTTGCTTACTATGATACATGTCTTGTGACACTAAGCATGACGTCCTCCACCCCTGAACGTTTCCGTCGTTCCGGTTTTGGGGTGTGACACTGAAGCTGCCAAATGGAAAGAGACAATGGATAGCGAGATCAAGTCCATGTATGATAACCAAGTTTGGAATTTGGTTGATCAAGAACATGGCCGAAAGACAGTTGGTTTCAAATGGATCTTCGAGAAGAAGACCGACCTGGATGGAAATGTACACACTTTCAAGGCACTAATGGTTGCGAAGGGCTTTACTCAAACCCCATGGATTGACTATGATGAGACCTTCTCACCAGTGGCCAAGATAAAGTCTATTATGATAATTTTCGCTATAGTTGCCTTTCATGATTTTGAAATATGGCAGGTGGATGTCAAAACTGCTTTCCTTAACGGTAAGTTGGTTGAAGATGTTTACATGAGTCAACCAGAGGGTTTTGTAGATGCAAAGTTTCCTAATAGAGGGTGTAAGATTGAGAAATCCATTTATGGATTAAATCGAGCATCTCATAACTGGAATCTTTGCTTCCATGAAAAAGTCAAAGAATTTGGTTTCTCTAGGAGTGAGGATGAGTTATGTGTATATGTCAAGGCTAGTGGGAGTATAATAACTTTTCTAGTATTGGATGTTGATTACATACTCCTTATGAGAAACGACATTCCATCCTTGAAAGAAGCTAAGTCTTGGCTTGGAAAGTGTTTTGCTATGAAGGATCTAAGAGTGGAATCATATATTCTTGGGATAAAAATCTTAAGGAATAGAAAGAAAAGACTAATTGGTCTTAGTCAAAGTACATACTTGGATATGGTACTAAAATGTTTTAATATGGAGAATTCCAAGAAAGGAGAGCTACCTATTCAGAGTAATGTCAAATTGAGTAAGACTCAAAGCCCTAGTACAGATGAAGAGATAACAAAAATGAGTCGAGTCCCTTATGCTTCGTCTGTAGGATTGATCATGTACGCTATGACATGTACTCTCCCTGATGTGTCTTTTTCTTTGAGCATGGTTAGTCGCTTTTAGGGAAATCCTGGCAGAGCTCGACAATGGTAAAGAACATTCTCAAGTATTCGCAAAGGACAAAGGATCTGATTCTAGTCCCTGGTTGCAGTGAAACGTTGAGAGTGACTGGGTATAGTGACGCCAACATTTAAACAGATAAAGACAATCTTCATTCTCAATCTAGCTGGTTATTTATGTTAAATGGAGGAGCAATTATTTGGAAAAGTTACAAGTAGGACACATTGGTTGATTCTACTTGTGAATCCAAATACATAGCAGTGAGCGAAGCATAAATGGAAGCGACTTGGCTGAAGAACTTCATCGGCGATCTCGGAGTAGTTCCGACCATTCAAGAGCCAATGGAACTTTTATGTGATAATGAGGGAACAGTTTCTTTGACCAAAGAACCAATATATCATGGTAAATCAAGACATATCGACAGAAAGTACCATTATATCAAACGTATGGTTGAAGAAGGTCATCTCATATTGAAGAGAGTTTCTTCAGAAGATAATCCTGCTCATCCTCTCATAAAGGCTCGAAGTAGGATTAAGCATAGTCAACATGCTAGGAGCATTAGTTTGAGAGATGACATTAGTTTCAATAGTTAGATGATTAGTTTGAAACTTGTAATAGAATAAATATAATTGGTTTTTGATTTAATAATAGAGATTATTTATGAGTATTGCTTACTGCCTTTGTCAATTATTTATTCTTGTGTTTCGTTTTGCATGTTTTACATCCTAAATAATTTGATTATTTGAAGCTCCACAATCGCTCATACTTTAGGAAGTAAGTAGTGAATGAAGACTGTCATGAATTGGATTGTAGATTGTCTAAGGAGTTTAGACATATAAATTGTGTGTCTACAATGTTAATGAGTAATTAGAAAATAGAGATTTGAGTATTGGATAAACCCACGCTCAAAGAATTACTTCATGGACTATATCACGAGTAATTCTGAGACAATAATATCTTATATTCTTAAAATGGAGATATATGAGCTATAATTTAAAGGTTGGATGTACATTGGTATTGTGTAAACACATTAGTAACTTGATGTTATAAAACGTAGTGTCATGTATGATTTGGTTAGTAAATGATACAAGCATATGAGTCAAAGTTTATTCGTTCCTTTTGCATTAACGGAAAAACGATATATTTGGGTCCCTTGGTGATATGGTGTTGACTTATAGTGATGGGCCCAGTCCTGACTAAATTGATGTGTTTTATTAGTAAGTCTTATGCGATCAACACAAATTAGTAAATCGGGATTTTTTTTGAACAATGAGATTGATTCTAATCCAAGTCTCATGTCCATATAATATCTAGAAGAACGGAACAATATTTGATCACTTATCTAAATGACAAATATCTGATCGGATCAGAGTTCGAAAGTTGCTTTGGAAAGCACCTTTTGTTGTTTAATTTAGATGTTATACCAGTAATTTAGTTTTAGACTTATCCAAGTGGGAGACTATTGGATTAGGTGTCTAAGCCAATAAAAAAAATTGATGCAATCTTTAATTATTAGCAAAGTCCTATTGGGTGGCCCTCAAACCTAGTAAAAGATTGGAACGCTTTTTAGAGAGAGAGGGGGGGGGGGGGCTGATTTACTAATTTATTATATGATCAACAGATTAATTAGAAATCAAATTAAATAATTTATTAATATATTCTGAGAAAAATATATTATTAGAAATAGTATTATTTAATTAAGAATTAATCGGAAACTAAATATAATTAATTTTGAGATTAATTGGAATAACTAAAAGTGGAATGACTAAAGGTGACAATGTTCCAAAGTTGAGCATTGACCAATTCAAGAATCTCCCATAGGAGGGGGACGAATTCTAGATGGTTAGGGGATTTTTTCTTGGGCATTAAGGAAACCTAGGAATCCTTAGGGAGCAGGAAAAGGGGATAAAGCTTATCTAAGGAAACTACCTTATCCATAGCATTCCTAGTCACTTATATAAACCCTTCTAAGGGTTCATATTTTCGGTTATCATAATTCCCTAGAGAATTCTGAAAATTCCCTTCCCTCTCCTCTTTCCTCTTTAGCCTCCAATTTGCTAGGGTTTGGGTGTGAGCCATTAGAGGCACGAGACTTCTAGTGCTTGCTTTCTGAAGACCAACAGGGAAAGATTACTAGTTTATTTGCAATAATAAACGAAGGTATGTATTTTTCTAATCACCCTTTATTAATTTCGAACATAGCAATGTAGTTATAGGGTTCTTGATATTCAATAGTTGTTTGCAAATCATAGTGAGAACATAGATCCTTTAGGGTGCATATGAACTTATGGTTTATGTTTTTCCACCAAAAATAGACTTTTGTAACATATAAAAACCCATCAATCTTAACAATTCTTAGAGTAAAAACATATAATGGATAATGTGGAATCTCCGGAGGATGCGATGCTATCAGGCCAAGCTCTTCCCTTTATTACTAGAAGTACTTCACACATCTAAACTTCAACTATAAGAATAAAGCTTAGTGAGTTTCCCAAGATACCACATCCCATATAAAAACAATATACAATCGTAATTGGTATGTTTCAACACATGTGAATGTAATGGGCTGAATCAGAGTCTTACAATCACTTCCTACCATGGGCCAAATATGTTCTTTCCTGCTATTTCCCAAAACATAGTCTTTCATACAAGTGCTATGGGCCAAACATGGTATTTAGTGACAACCTGGAAAATACGTCACCAACTTCCATTAGAATCTAACACTGTCAACAACGTGTAATAGGACAACCATGTAACCATTCAATATATATATATATATATATATATATATATATATATATATATATATATAAAGTAAATATCTTCGACGATGTCCTTAATTATGCCAACAATTAGGGTCAAAAATAAGTGTGCAAAAAATCGTGTCACCTCGAGAGTAGGTTAACATTTTTAGAATATACGCATTTTCGTGATTCCAAAAATATAAACTTCGTAAAAATATGACTTAGTGTGCAGGAGATATGATTTTAATGGTAAATAAAAATTTACCACACACAAAAAATTACAACGTCAAAAACTACAAGGTGAACGGTTGACTACTAACAGAAGTCACCAAAATGAGAAGTGTAGTGCTACTCAAAGTACAAATTTTGAAACAAAAAAACGTCTAAAACGGAAAACAAATGACAGAGTTACGATTTTTTATAAAATCATAACGATTATAAAATATAGGCTAAAAATGAAAGTTAAAATTAGCCGAAATATCCAAAAGGAAAGTTGTAGTGGACGTCGAGACCTACACGAATATATAAGAGTTGTTGAAAACGGAAGTCGTATGCGAGAGATACGAATTTTTAAATTTTAATTTTTACCGCCACGTGCACCTGACGAATATGGATGGCGTGGCACGAGGAGAGGGGGCACGTGGTAACTCTCTGCGGAGCACGCGCACTCCAAAAAATTCTGTTCAAGCGGAGCTTGCTGTCTACTCCACAAGTCGCCACAGCTTTGCCTACGCCACTTGTATATAGACAACAATAGCGCCCAAGATTTCCCCTTCGTGTAGTTCATTGAACCTTCCAACTTCACTCTGTGGCCTGTGTAAAGAAGCGTGTCTTAACTAATTCCTTTGAACTCATTTCACCTATTCTACCTCTCGATATCTCCTCACCTTGCACCTTTTCTTTCTTTTCCTCATCCCATGATCCTTTCCCATGTCGTGGAAGTGAGCTCCTTCGTCACTCCTTCATTCTTCATAACGACTATAACCAAGCTGCCAACCAATAAAGCAAGCACCTTCATGGACTGAGACCGTGGAAGCTCCGTTAGCACCTTAAGGCTGTCTTTATCCTGAGAACCCTCGAGAATATTCAGAGACTCGACTAATGCTTCTAGGCCCACATTCGGAGACAGACCAAGCACCTCTCTTACCCACTCACTATCTAATAAGCCAGACTGGCTTATTATCTGAATGAGATCGGGAAGAGAGGAGGTAGCCCAAATCTTCCAATAGACGCATACGAAAGGTTCTGAAAGAATTGAAAAAGCTCTGAAAAATAAACAACCCGACCTGAGGAACTACCAACAACAGAAGAACTAGCAACAACGGGAGAAACCGTTTCTAACCTCAGCTTCACCCCCTTCCTTGGGATTCTTTCTTTGATGATATGCCCTAAGCCTGACCAAGAGCGCAAAAGAGCTTTATTTAGAATTAGAGTAAGGGCTCGCCATTTGCAATGCCTTTTCTTGCTTTCGACAGGACCCCCTTCTGACAGGAGAAAAAAGATTACGCCAATGCCAATTGCCAATGATATAGAGTTTCTAGCGATTACGACTATAAAGGGCATGAGATGAATTAAAGAATCGTACTGCAACTGCTGAAGAGAGATCAGAGCTAGTACTAGAGGAAGCGATAGCGGACAAAAGAGCTCAGAGAGCAGTGCAGCTAAGCGGGAAGATCTGTGATCTATTTGAAAGAGCATATCGCAAAGACCGGTATATTGCACATATTGATTGATTGATTGTATAGATTGAGTCTCAATTAGAGAGTTATGATATATCTATAGTACCCCCGCCGATGAGACTTTCCAGCTCGAGGCTAGAAGCTACCAACACTTTAATACAAACAAAAACAGAAATCGGAATTCGTGGGGCCCAAGGCCTTACAGAAAAAGATCGATGAACGATTAAGCGAGACTTTGCCTTAGAGACCAATGAAATGAGACCAAGAAGCTTTATTACACAAAAGTTCTTTGAAGACCTTTTGCTTCTGCTTCCCTGCTTACTATTGCTATCACCTCAACTGCTTTGACCTGCTCACTTAGAGTGAAGATCAATAATGGGCGGAAAGAAGTTCACACAAGACCACAGAGCGAGAGAGAGAGCCTTCTCTTACCTGTTTAACCATGCCCTCCTATCACACCTATCTCCCTTTTCCTTCAGTCACATCCAGTCTCAGTTCTGCTTCCAACTACCGAGCTTGGACGTATAGCAAGATTGAATAAGAGATATGGCATACGGGAATAGTATATGAAATCACAAAGGCTGGAAAGAGACTGGAGAGGAGCGTGGAAAATACTTAATAAAGCACCTTAGCAATTACTAGTAATGCCCTATCGACCTCAGTCTTGTTTTTTGCTAGCTTTAGTCTAGAACTAGACTATCTCATTAAACGTCGAATATCCATATGATGCTAGCCAGTGAAAAAGGAAGGAGTCTACTTCTTTGATGGCTTGTCTCCAGAACTAGTAGAGGAAGGAAGAGATGATCGAAGAAGGGAGAAGTCACTTGATTCTTCCGAAGAACCGGAAGTGAAGCGCTATGCCGGGGCGGGGGGACGGGAAAAGAAACGGCTTCGAAGAAAGAAATTTGGGTTCCCAATGCTTCTCCACGCTCAACGAGATGCGCCAACCTCGGGACGCTTTACTCCTAACCCCACAAGGTTCCGAGACGGAGCTTAACCTGAGTCTTGGTTAAGAATGGCGATGACCTATGTTTCACACGACGCAAGATTCCATGGATAGTTTCATTCGAGATCATGATGGAGGACATAGCTTAGGATCATCGGCTTTGATCATTCCACTAGGCATTTGATTAGGACATTGCACAATGATCCGAACACTTTGTCGCATCTCTTCGATACGAATACAATAACGATCATAGCGATCTCCTCTGGTACCTACTGGTACGTCAGGATCCGATTGGTCATGAACATCGTAAGGTGCTGCTCTTCGCGAATCCCAGCATACCCCTAGTTGGGATGGGTAGGCCCACCACTTCACTTTCACTTAGGCCCGGTCCAAGTCAGTGGGGGGACCCTATCGGGCTCCTTCCCCCCCAAAAAAGAAACTGTGCGTGAGCGTTTCCCTTCATACGGATCGAATCATTCTCAGATGCCCCGAGAGGCATCCTTTCCTTGTTTGTTGGGTTGGTTCACGCGCGCGCAAACGAGCACCGACTACAACAGCAGGAAACTATGACCAATAGAGTCAGACACTTAGCTACATCCCTATAAATAGCAAGTACTGAAAGTTCAGTTCTCATACCTCAAAAACCGTTCTAATTCTCTCTCGATTTCCATGCCACTGATTCCCAAGCGCCTCCTGAGTTCCGCACTACCGAATTCTACCCTACATCAATGGTTTCAGAAATCAAAGGTGAATTCAACGCCCCATTTTGACGTTTTAAAATCTTTTAGGGGGTGAGGGTGATACGTGTTATATACTATCGCTTTCATAAATATTCTGATTGTATAACCTAAGTAATATGATTATGCCTAGAACATTAGGATGATATTATGATCGGTAGATACCTTGCCTAACTTTTAGGGGTAATATTATTCCTAGTTATTATGCAAACTCACACTGATAGGAAACATCATACCTAGAGTTTGCCAAGAAACGTTTTTCTTTATTCATTACTATAGTTGACCTTTGGATAAGCTTAGTACCTAGTGGTTAATTTGTCCAAATATGTGGCTACGCAAAATACTCTAACTTAATTATGTATATGTATAAGATTATATATATATATATATATATATATATATATATATATATATATATATATATATAAGTATCTCGTATAAATACAACATCGAACTACAACGTGATCGAATAGTGGAGGCTCACACAAATCGAGTGTTAGATGAGACATGATTCATCCCCTAGCTAAATAACATTTATCTATAAGTGCCAGACCTATAATTGTTAATCTTAAGTGAGCAGGGAAGATTTCTATAGATTTGTATGGAGTTGATACCTCCACCAGTGGTTTCTAGCTACAACCTGACGACAGTTTGTGCTAGCATAACTTACCTAAACACGGATGGCTTCTGATGAACCGTTGGGAATCTGGGTCGACGAAAACACTAGTCATATCTCATTTATAGGAACTCATCGTAACATTATTAAACTAATCTATCTAAAAACTACTACTAGGAAATAAACCTAAGAAAGTAGCGATAGAACACAAAATCAAGTATGGGAGTTTAGGAAAACAACAACGCTGACATAACAAACCCTACAAAATATTTAAAAGTATACAAAACATGTGAACTCACCAACATTATGTTGAACTTGTTGTGTTTTGAGCATTACATAAATCATATGGTGCACATGCAAACCCTAAAGCTTTGGATCTAGGTTTCTCTAATTGTACATACAAATCATCCAAAGCTTTTAAAACCTAATTCTAGCATACAAAAAATCAAAAAATCATAACTAAACTAGGGTTAAGAAATTACCTTTTAATTGTAGCTTGAAGATCTTGAGCTTTGAGAACTTAGCACCTCAAATGCGATGCCTCTAATGAATCACAAACACCAAAGCAAGTTGGGTGATCTTGGAGAGAGGGAAGGAGGCTCAAAATCGGCTCTTGATCTCTAGGGTTCAAGTGGTAGCCGATTTGTGAAGCCCTAGGGTCCTTTATATAGGTGAGCTGCTAGGGCTTCAGTCAAAACCCTAATTTGATTGCTTAGGCCTTAAGCAATCCACGTGAACCTTCTAGAAACAAGGCCTTGGACGAAATCAATGTGGGCTTTCCCCTTAATTTCGTCCTCCCCATTTATAAGGGATCCACAACCCAAAATCCAATTATCTTATAAATGCAATTCCAGTCCCCTAGGTTAAATTAATATCTTTTGATCACAAAATTAATTTCTTAATTAATTCTTTATAAATATTAATTAACCAGTATGATTTCTCTTTTAGTATATTATTCATATAATATATTAATAAACCATAATAACCTCTTTCTCCATTAATCATCCAGTCAAGTTGCTTTAGTGAAGGCAACCAAAAGGACCATGCTACAACCGGGTCAAGTACACACCAAATATAGTTATGGGCTTAGAAAACCTAATCCAATAGTCTCCCACTTGGATTAGTCTAATAACTATAGATGCAAGTACGGCTTCAAAATCCGATTAGCAATCGTAGCTCTCAAAATCCGTTGTCGAACTCTGACACGTCCTTTAGATAAGGGATCATATAGTCCTCCGTTCTCAAGATATCGTATGGACAGTTCACATGGAACATAGTCATACTTATTGTCCGACAGTTTGTTTCCCGCCAACATCCCTACCACCAACGAAGAGTCCACGCAAGGACTATCCATGGATGCCACAAATCATGGTATGGGAGCAGAAGGTAAATATCAGGATTCATTTCGAGGTAGGAGAGTCTTCTACAACACCATCCCCCATCCCGAAGAACCTATTTGAGCAAGCTATATCATTCTTGGTACCTCGGACTGCTCAACACACCGACCACATATGATAACTTTCTGTAAATGACCATGTTTTGAACCATCCAAAAGGTCTTTAAAACAGTCCCTTAAAAGTCTTAATATTAGGCTTAATGGTGGCGGAAACTCAAGCCCTAATGGTGTTTTCTCTTTTAGCCATGTACTTTGTTTGTTCCATAAAAGCAATGTACTTTGAATCATGACTTTAGGTTGAAATTGTTATTTTAACTTCTTGACATCTTGCTACTTTTAAGAACTTAATTTCCATATTTATAGTTGATTTTAATTATGGCTTAATGGGTTAAGTTGTTAATTAAACCTTAAAATGCAATGTTGAGAAATTCTGAAAAATTACCAATCTATCCCTGTTTTGAAAAAAAAATCTAGAAAAATCATCAGAAGTTAGATTGGTGATCCGTAAACTCTCAAAGTTTCATTTTGAGTCTACTTAGTCCGTTATTTTTTCCAAGACCTGATATTGTCCCTAACCAAGGTGAAAATCATCGTATTCACTGACTGATTAGATATTAGCTGCACGAACATGTTGTCTTGTAAAATTCATAGAAAATTCTAGAAAAATCATTTGGTATTGTGTGAGCACTTTTTGAAAATCTAAAAGTGTAATATATAGAAATATTAAAAGAATATTGCAACTTATTTAGGTATAAGTGGGATTAAAGTGGCCTCGAACAGGCTGTTGTTCCAGGTCAAAATCTGAAAATTTGACCTAATAACTATTTTGCATGTTTGGGTAATTAATTATTATTATTTGTTCATGTAAACTTTTAGTAATCCATTTTTTGTGTTTAAATATGTTAAGGTTTGATACCTCAGGTCCTACAAGATTTGAAGTGTGGAAAGGGTGATTGTTTGACAAAGGTGAGTCAAGCTTTGTGGTTATTTAAAGTAGATGTTAGGGATTCCACATCTTAGAGGGATTAGAATGAACCTTGGTTGTTTAGGTTGCATGTACCCCACTTGTGAATGATATTTTGATTCGAACGATGTTTCCTTCATGCTATACTTTTTGGTTACTATTTGATGTGAGGGGTGCGATAGGACCGTGATACAAGGAGAGATTTGTGTTAACTATGTGTGAATATATGCATGCAATAACTTATTGGTAATATTTGTCTATGTTTGTTAGGACAATGCATGCTAGTGATATGTAACGCTCGTGTTTCTAGGCTAAGTATTAGTATGATGATGTAATAGTTAGGGTCAACAATTGTAACCTAAGTTGAAGTAATAAAGAAGAATTACTTGAATATTATATGAATTATGTGATTTTATGTGCATTATACTTATTTATAAGACATAATAAATGAATAATGAAAATAAGCGTCAAAAATAAAATAATAGATAAACCCAATATCTATGAAGAAATTTGTATTGGTCTTCCGGAGATACAAAGAACGCTGAAATATGAGTAATAACGAAGAAGTTATGACCTGTCGAAGTTTTACGGCTAAACCGGAACGGCACCGCGTAACGTAAAAAGTGAATTTTTGATAAATTACTTTTCAGCCTTAGCAATCTAAGCAAAAGTCGTAGTACACGTTAAACCGAGAACGTGCATAAAAAGAACGTCCAAATCTAACTTCATATGAGGAAGTAATGACTTTTCTAAGATTTGGCATAGCGGTGCACAACCCAGAATTTGAACTTTAGATCGATTGATTTTTGGCCGACACAACCTAAATGAGAATTGAATATCTCATTAATAGAATCTCAACTATAAAAGACAATCGAAAACGGAGTCCGTATGTAGAAGTTATGAATTTTACATGGTCGTTAAACAGTGTAATCTTCTCATACTGCTAAATTTAAAATCATCTGAGAATTAGCCAATGGAGTCATAAGGAGTTTTGTAGATCTTGTCAATACCTACGCATGGATATAAAGAATGTCAAAAACGGAGCTCGCATCCGAAAGTTACGGAATTTAGAAGTCGGGATGAGCTGATGTGAAGTGGGTGACGTGGCGCGATCTGAGCCATTGCTTCCTCCCCACGCCTTGCCACCAGATGGTGACACCTGACACCCAAATCGATGAGTTGGAGGCTCATAACTCGCCGAGTTGATCCATTTTTTAGCCTATAAATACTATGCGAGGCTCACTCATTTTCCTCACACCTTAACCCTTCTCGCTCTCTAACTTCTCTTTAAAACTCCCCTAACTTCTAGTACTTCCCAAGTGCTAAGAGGCGAGTCCCAGAGCTCCAGAAGGATTCGAAAAGAAGAGCTTTCGGCTCGGAAGTTCTACCCCCGCACATCCCGGTTCCTAGTCAAACCTCCCGGTAAGTGAATTATGCTTACCATACTTTAAGTATAGCTTTTGTTAAAGTTTATTATCATTATTATGAACTTATAAACAATATATATATTATAAAATATAATATATAAAGTGTGATTATAATATCTTTTAACTACTTGCTGTACGAGGAATCATGTTTGGAGGGTCGCATAGGGTTGTTGGATTTCAGAAGTGCTATAATGCCAAAATGGTCCACCCCTCCGGTGTTTCATGTATGGCCCCTGTCTATACATAGTGGTTAAAAAGTATTGTTTAACACTTATAAAACAATAACGCTCGTAATTAGTCGCAATAAATATTAGACTAAAATCTAGTGGTAATAATACTAGGTTTTGTCGAAGGAAATTATATTGCTAAGAAACGAAGCGCTGTCCAAGTTGGAATCGCCACTTTAACAAGTGTGTGCATATTATTTGTGTTCCTTATATCTATGTTGGATGAACGATTTATACATGTTTTAAATGATTTAAAGTGTATATGTATTTTATATCAACGAATATGTTGGGTAGAACATGGGTAAATGAAATAGTTGATGTGTGATGAAATAAAATGATGAGAGGCCTCGATGTTTACAATGATCCAGTCATCTATCAGAGTATAAATGATGACCACAAACTATTCTAGACAGTCTAGTGGAACGATAGCAGGCTCGCAACCTGTAGGTGTTTGTGAACGATGTGTTCACCAGTATAATCCATCCCCCTCATGTTGCCTTATGGACATATATTGTTAAGGAACACCCTTATCAGTAGTTTCCATCCCGATGAAAATCCTTAGGCTAGGTCCATTGAATTAGATTCTTTAGGGACAAAAAGTGAGGATAACGGGAATGGGTAATCGGGTTGATTGATTTGATGAAACTAATAAACTTAATTATTGTGGGTTGAAAACCCTATGTGCTCACCAGGCTCCCAAACATGACCCGCTCATTTTCTTGTATTACAGGTAGTGGCACAAGAGCATAGATGTGATGGTCGGATCAGAGTTTATGGATTATAGGCCAGTAGATATTAATAAATGTTGTAAGGCCTATGTTGTTTTTATTTATACTTTTGATCTGTATTGATAATGAAATTCCGAGGTTTTAATATAATGAAATACATTTTTTCGGAAATGCTTTTGATAAAATCTTTATCATATTTTCGGGAACAAATTCCGCAACACTTTCTTTAAAAAGTTACTATGATTTTCAAATAAAGCATAAACAAATCGGTCGGTCTTTTCTATCCATAAAATCGGGGATGTCACAATTAGTATCAAAGCATTAGTTTAAGCGAACTAGGAATTTGTAGGATTTGTAGACCTAAACTTAGAATGCTAAGCGATGTGAGATGAGCGTCTGCTATATTTTAGACACGAGCACTAGCTTATTTTAGGAAGGATACCTAAATTGTTATTATGTGCTAAATGATTTATGTTATAGCTATAAAGATGCCTTATATTCTATTAATTGATCTGATCTATGGTCTATTGTCGACCGGATCTGGAAACTTTATGTGTTCAGAATTCTAAACGTATAAATTACGGTATTAGAACTAACATGTAACTTTTCAGAGAGACACGAAGAATTTAAATGTTTGTCGTAAATAAAGTTTTCCCTATCTTAATATTCTCATCTCGAGCATCTACTTGGTTCCTACTGAACTCTCCAAATTCAACAAGTTTGCCAATGGATTACCTACTGACTTTGGTCCAATGGTCAAACAAGAAACCACCTTGAAAGCCGCCATCTGGACAGCTAAGAATGTTGAGACCCAAATAAGGGAGAAGGGTCTGGAGAAAGTTGAGGTTGGTGAGAAAATGAAGTTTGATGGATGTTCAAGGTACAACAAGAAGAGAAAATTCTCGAAGTTTGGTTCGAAGAAATTTAGAGGAGGAGGAGGAGGAGGTGAAGTGAAGTGGTGTGAGAAGTGCAAGAAGAAGCACTATGGAAAATGTGAACGGGAGGTCACTTGTTTTAAGAGTGGAAAGTCGGGGCATTATGACAATGAAAACACATTAAACAAGAAGGTTTGTTATGGGTGTAATGAAGAATAACACATTTCGAGGGACTGCCCGAAGAAGAAGGAGGCGACAAGGCCTAATGTGCCACCAAATCCAAAAGCAAGAGCATTCCAGATGACAGTGGAAGTCGCAAAAGATGCAGCAGATGTTGCTTTAGGAACCTTTCTTGTAAATGGATTGTCTGCCAATGTATTGTTTGATTTAGGAACAAATTAATCCTTAATATCGCACAAATTTGGTGGAAGATAAACTTGATAATGCTCTAGTTGTAGAAGTTGCTAGTGGCAAATTCATACCTGTTAGTGGTTTCATAAAAACATTGTCATCGACTTGAGTGGCAATAAATTCCATGAGGAGTTGTTGCCCATTAAGTTTAACTGTTTCGACATCGTGATGGGAATGGATTGGCTTAGCGCCAATGATGCTGAGATACTATGCAAGAAGAAGATAGTAAGAGTAATCCCCCCATGAAAAGATTCATTTATGGTGTACGGGGACAAATTTAGTGTGAATTCTGGAATCATTTCCCTGATGAAAGCCATAAAATGTTTGTCTAAATGATGCACATCATACTTGGAATTTGTGATTGATGAAAAGAAGGAGAAGAAGGAGATACAAAGAATACCAGCGGTGTGTGACTATCCGGAGGTATTTCCTAAAGATCTTCCTGGATTACCCCTGATAGACAAGTAGAGTTTCGAATTGACTTGTTTCCAGGATCAACACCAATAGCGAAAGCACCGTGTCGGTTAGCACCGACAGACATGAAGGAGCTTATTATGCAACTTTAGGAGTTGTTGAACAATGGTTTCATTAGACCTAGTTCATCACCCTGGGGAGCTCCAATGTTATTCGTGAAGAAGAAGAATGGAAGCATGAGGATGTGCATAGACTACAAAGAGTTGAACAAGGCAATGATAAAGAACAAGTATCCATTTCTAAGGATTTATGACTTATTCGATCAACTGCAAGGTTCGAGCTATTTCTCAAAGATCGATCTCAGGTCAAGATATCATCAGTTGAAGGTGAGAGAATAAGATATTGAGAAGACAACATTCAGAACGAGATACAGACAATATGAGTTCTTGGTTATGTCATTTGTACAAACCAATGCTCCAACAACATTTATGGATTTTATGAACATGGTTTGTAAACCATTCCTCGATAAATCCATGATAGTGTTCATAGACGACATTTTGATTTACTCAAAGAGCCAACAAGAGCATGGGAAGCACCTACGAGAAGTATTAGAAGCTCTAAAGAAGGAAAAGTTGTGTGCAAAGTTCTCTAAATGTGGTTAACTAATAAGGGATACTATCTAGCAAAGACTGAAGCTGTGAAAAAATGGGAATGACCAAAAAGTCCCACAGAGATTTGAAGCTTTCTGGGATTAGCTGGATATTACCGAAGATTTATCCAAGGATTTTCTTTGATTTCTACTACGTTGACAACTTTGACCCATAAAGGAGCTACATATACATGGAGTGAGAAACATGAAGAAGCATTCAAGAATATAAAGAAGAAGTTGTGTGAAAAACCGATTCTTTCTTTACATGACGGAGTTGAAGACTTTGCAGTCTATAGCGATACATTTGGAGTTGGGTTAGGTTATGTTCTGACCTAGAGAGATAAGGTGACAGCATAAACATCTCAGGAAGTTGGTGGGGCAGCAGCTAAGGAATTCATGCGGGAAGCTTCTACAGTGCAAGGTGAGTCTTCTCACCATACCAATGGTTCTAAGGGACCAAGGTCGGCCCATTTATTTAGTTGTGATGATTATTGTGACTGTGCTATTGATACATTATGTATTATGTATGTGACCATGTGGGGGTTCCCATGGCAATTAGTTATATGTGGTATGCTAGTTGATTGTGTGGTATTTGATATGCTAGTTATCTTTACGATGCTTGCATGGAAGACCCCGAGAGGTTCCCGTGGCAGTGGATTGTGACCATCTGGGGGTTCCCATGGCACATGGTATAAGACCCAGGAAGGTTTCCATGGCATCCCAATACGTTTATTTTGCATGATTTGTATTTGGTAGTAGAGACCATGGGGGGTTCCCGTGGCAGTGGATTTTGACCATGTGGGAGTTCCCATGGCGCATGGTATAAAACCTTGGAGGGTTTCCATGGAAACCCATATGTTTGTATGCATGGCTTATCTGATATATGTAGCTTTTATAGCTAATATGGTATGTGTTATGTGGATTGTATGTGGGGTATGCTCTCGGGGACTCACTAAGCTTTGTGCTTACGGTTTACATTTTTGGTTTTAGGTATCATCGATTTGGAAAAGAAGAGCTCGGATTGATCGCATTGCACACACCTATGCTTTCCGCAATGAATGATTTTGGGATGATATCTGATAAATGTTTACTTAATGACAATTTGAAATGTTTGAAATAAATGGTATCTATGTTTTAGCTATATTAAAAATAAAATGTTTACCCTTGATTTTTGGGTCGTTACAACCTCTTTCTCAAATATCCATCCTATCAAATTGCTCTTGTGAAGGCAACCCAAAAAGACCATGCTACTATCAAGTCAAGTACATACCAATTATAGTTGTGGGCTTAGACACCTAATCCAACAGTCTCCCACTTGGATAAGTCTAATAACTATAACTGCCAATGTAACTTCAAAATCGTACTAGCAATCATAGATCTTAAAAGCCGCTGTTAAACTCTGATATTATCAGTAACAAGTCCTTTAGATAAGGGATCATATATTCCTCCATTCTTCAAGATATCGTATGGACTGAGACATTGATTTTAATCATTCTCTCTGTCCATGTGTTGTTTCCCGATTTCTGATTTATGACGACTGACAACATACTACAATTGAACACATCAACTTAGTCCAGGCTTGGCCATGCGCTTTGGGTGTTATCACTATATCATTGAGGGGCCCACAGATATCGCTTTTATCCCACATTGGGTAAAAGGAACGGATAAATGTCAACTCATATGCTTGCTCAATTTACTCATCAAATCACACATAACAATACGTTTTATAACACCAAGTTACTGGTGCATTTACGCGTCATCAATGTGCAACTGACTTGCAAACTACAATTCATATGTCTCTATTTCAAGAATATACGATATTATCGTCTCACAATCACTCGTGATAAAATCCATGAAGTGATTTATATGAGCATAGGTTTAATCCAATACTCAAATCTTATTACAGGAGTACTCATGAACACTGCAGCAAACTTGTGCTATGTCTAAATACTTAGACAATCTACAGTCGGATTCATGACAGTCTTACCTCATTACTTACTTCCAAAGTATGATTGACTGTGGATGTTTGAATAATCTTATTTTTCGGGAAGTCAATACATGCAAAGTGAAACACAAGAATAATCTAATCTAATATGGCCTCAAAACTTTTGAATATAAATAAAACACTTATCATTTAATCACCATATTGATTACACATTATTCATTTTATAATGTTTCGACTAATCAACTTAATACTTGAATTAAAACAACAATTATCCCATGCTCCAAGCATACACACTACGTTTCCTTATGGTCCTTACCTTGTGAAATAGATCAATTGAACACATTTCCAATGATGCCCATTTCACAATTCCCCAATCTTTATTATAAGTGTAAGAATACAAAATTATTGCCACTAATAGAATCTTGTTAGATCTAAACTCACATGCAATGATCTTTTTGTAATGTTAAGGCACCAAAGTCACAAAGACAACGCATTCTACTGGAGACTTGTTACAAAACAATTCCATGGAGATGAAGTCTCACATTCAAAGTACATTCCTCTGAACATCCTTCTTAGATAAAAGTTTCTAACATACACATAGATTCTTAATATCCAACTCCCATTATGGAAACATTTCCATATTTACCATACGAAATTTCATACTTAATAGAATCCTATCTATTCATAATAACGTCAATATGGTCCATTCATTACTATACTTCCAACTGCCTACAAGCGACCAATCCTTAGCGAACCTCAGATCGTCCTTGACAGTTGTTTAATAACTTTAGTCATATCCGGTTTTGTTTCTTTTTCCCTCTTAATGCCCTAGGCATTTGGAAAATCAGAACACGTGAACATTATAGCATATGCAATCGATCCTATACCCAAAACATATGGCACACGATTCATAAAGACATGATACTTTTCCAGTCTCTCGCTATAATATTTCCATATATAAAATTTCCCATCTTGAAACATTTCAGCCTGTTATTCATATATACTCATGACTAAGTCTGATTAATACTTCAATCTAAACTTTTAGATTTGAAATAAAGTATAAGTATCCTTTCCCTTAAATTTTACTATAGCGAAACAACTTTTCAAACTCTGCAACTTTGCAAATTAAAACTTGGTTTCCTATAATAAGTATTGCTAACCCGCAACACTTAACATAATAATTCAAGTCCCACTAGCATAATAATTACATTCTTTCCAGCATAACCTTTATGCTCCCACTAGTTTTAACATGTACCTAAAAAAACAGTCGGACTTCTAGAAATCAATACTTATTGACCTTCTTTCAAAAGTTCAGATTTCTGATATGAGATGCTTCGATAAGTCCTTATCTAAGCTCATACACCTTTTATTAGAAAGCTCATATTTGTGTCTAAACTATTTCAGAACTTAGAACAATAAATTTCAAATGTTCAAACTATTTGTCATTTCTCACAATTCAAACTATGAAGAGGGATGTCGTAATCATACTCGAATTTGAGAATGCAATCACAACTCCTAATACCTTAAAATCAACTTAGTTAAAGCGTTTCCTCAAAGTCATATTCATGAAGCGGAGATGAACCTTATGTCACTTAGATTTTATGGTGTTTGTGTTTTTATCTATGTGAATTTGTCATAACCATACTCACAAGACAAGGTTTGTGACAAATCTGAACTCATATGAACTGAACTTGTTCAATCTTAATTTCTTTCCATTTGGTAGCACAAGGGTCTACCATTGCTTCCAAGTTATTGAGCAGATCACCCACACATATCAATGTACTTTCACTGATCAAGGTGCTTATGCGATGAAATGGGGACTCATAGAACTCACATGCACAGTCAATTTAACTGGAATGGCATAGAAACAAGAATGTGTCAACACGATAGGTTACGAACCTCAAGTCGTGTGCTAGTGGTAAACAATAGGTTTATTCTTGATTAGTTCTTGAAACTATTCAAGATTATTAAGACTCCCACTGACGTCTTGACGTATAAGATTCTCTTGTCAAGAAACATTCATTGAAAAACAAATATTTAAGAGCTAGTGCGGGTTCTTATCAAGAAAAACACCTCATTTAATTAGTCTTAGTTGGTCTTTATCTTAGCCAAAACATCAAAACTACCAATTTCAAATGTGCAAGAGTAAGAAACATTTCTACTCCACATTTCATGAGGTCTTATAAACCTACTTAGAGCATGTTACTCAAGGTATAACTTGGAGTAACTAGAGTATAACTCTAAGAACCGATTTTGGAAAGAAGTATGACTCATTCTTTTGATTTCAACCATTTCAAAAATTCATGATTCCTCTCCTTAGTCGTATAAATGCACTAAGGTGTCCTTATATGATCAATTGTGACATGGTTCCATAATCATAAGGATGATCAAAAAACATGATACTAAAGTACTCTCCATTCCTTTCAGATTGGAGAAACTTTCATCTTTCTGCCTAATTGATTCTTCATATTCGTTCTGCTTATACTATGAAACTTTTCAAGGTATTAGAATTATACTTAAACTTGTAAGCATAACCATATTTACTAAACCATTAATAGATCATGACGAATAGTCTTTATCACTCTTGTGGTGGATCTGACTGGTACACATCAGTGTGCACTTGATCCTTAAGTCTTTCACTTGACTCACATACATATGTGAACAAGGAATTAGTCTTAATTTCCCAAAGATGAAAATTCTCATTCATCACAGAATACAAGTCACATGATTCCAAGTCTCTTTTCAATTAAAACTTGGGTGATAAGAAACCTTCCTTATTTAATAAATTACGACACTACCACAAACGATATAACCAAGAATCAAATCCATTTTCAATATTGCTAAAAATATATAAACATAAATTTTCACAAATGCCATTGCAAGGAAATATAAATAAAACAAAATCAAAATTTTTCTTCATTTATAAAAAATGCAAAAACCTTGTACTTACAACGCAAGTACAAATGAAAACTATGTTCCTAAGCAATCTATCATAACTGTTAAGCAGCAGCTCAAAAATCTGATCATCAAACCATGTAATCGGAATCCACTTCTTCATGATCAGACTCAGCATGCTATTTCCTTTAAGCTTCCTTCTTTCTCTTTGATTTTGAAAAACATCAAAATGTAACTTTACATCATGTAATAAGAATCAATAAATGGGAATTTAATAGAGTTAGATGATGGACTTACCTGAAGTAGAGTCATACAATTTGACTTTACCATCTCTTAGATGTCTCAGGTAGTCAGGGTAGCTTCGCTTCCAATGTCCTTTCAAATGGCAGTAAAAACAGATGGCTTCTTTTGCATCGATGCATCAGACAATTCTAGAACTGGCCATTCTATTAAAATCAAACCTTTTGAACTTGGCCAATTTCTCTCTCTTAGAAGAAGAAATAATTACTAGAGTATCATGGTTGTCCATGGAAACTTGGGAAGCAGATATTCCAATCAAATTTGCTTTACCAGTGCGCCAAATCATTGTTGATTCAACAACAATTAGCAAATACGTAAGATCGATGAGGGCCACTTCATGATTTATCATATAGTAATCTTTATCGAACTCACTATACGACTCAGGAAGTGATTGAAGAACCAAGTTAACAGTCAACTTCCTTGGAACAACGACACCCAACATCCCTAGTATGTCAATGTGCAGCTTTATTTTCAGAACGTGTGCATGCACAGGACTTCCGTCTTGATGCTTGCATGCCAATAGGGCTTGAGTGACCTTGAACTTTTCAAGTCGACGAAAACGTGGGTCGGGGAGAATCACGGGGGAGGTGGAGGAAGAGAATTATGATTTCTCGTTCCACCAATGCACGAAAAATAGATTGATCTTTCACCTTGATCGCCATGTGGAATATCATTTTCATTAGGAAAGCTTTTTTCAAAAGGGTAAGGAAGATCATAGTTGTCACAACTAGATATCTACAAGGGAGAAATTCAAGTAAGTTGATTTAATCCTTAATATTTCACCCAAATGAAATATTAAGGCTAGGATCCAACACAATAATTCACAATTCGGAAGAGGGATGTCGTAACCAATTGCAAATTATTTGAAGGTAGGTAAACGACGATTTACCAATTCCACCACGAAAACGAAATTTTAAACGAATTAAGTTTTTAAATGAAATTCCTAGATCTTTTGAGATTCGTTGAATTTTTCAATGGCATGTTTAATCTCAATTATGCCTTTACAAGTTTGTGACTGGGATACCGAGGATCACAAACAAGGTGTGAATAACCATGCAAATTAGTTTGGCACTTTCGAAGTCATTTATCGCCTAATCAATGTATCGGTTAACCTTACATGCTCTATTGATCTATGATAACCTACGAGCTACCCATTGTCATCCTTCATTAGTCTCATATTAGTGTGTCGGTTAACCACACACGCTCCATTAACGACCAATAAGGTGCAATGTGCAATTTCATGGGTTAGCATCAAATTCACATTTTTTCCTAAAGTAACTAAGATTGGGAATTTTGAAAAACATTTAGTTACCTTTTATAATTATCATTATACTTTTTAATGAGAATTAATGTCTTATCCTACCCGTTCGATTAACGACCCTCCACTAGTCAAGGAAGCGGTAGGTGAGAGTGGACACCTATTCAATCGCCATTTTATAGGCAATTTCCTTATACCCCTTTTATAGACCAGCTTCATGAATGAGGCCTACTAACACTAAAATTAACAATCTTATATATATATATATATATATATATATATATATAT